>NC_064931.1:288824877-289142492 GCF_023897955.1 Schistocerca gregaria | reverse complement strand
GCTTCATTATTGAGCGCCTCTTTTTTTTTTTCTTTAAGTAATATATTTAAAAAGCTTATTCATCTGATCATTCTGAGATTTAACAGTTTTCACATTAACATACTGAAGCATTCCCTGATAAAGTCTGGGAAAGTTTTTAATTTTTAATTTCATTCTTAGATTATAGCGCAATATTTTGTATGCTACACATAGGCATGTTATGATGACGTGGCGCTAGCAGCAGTGAAGTAACGTAAGTCACGGTGCGCCTCCGTATCTCTCACAACGATACAACACTGTTCGCAATACATTGCCCCTGCAGTTTTAGTAATTGCGTGCTACCGAAATATATTTGTTCGTAGGAGATGCAAATAACGACCACCGGTTTTTCTACTGAGAACAACCAATGATACCTTACCGTTCGGAAGAATTTGTGTCCACGTGTACTGATCTCGTTGGCGCATTCAGTCACAGGCTTTTCAGAGTAAAACATGCATTGGCATGACCCAGATGCTGTGTGTACCCGTTTTATAGGGCTGATGGTGGCTAGCCTAGTTTGGCACTGCAGTAATCCCGTGACAGAGTAAGGCGTAAGAGTATCTATCAGGTGCTAGAATAGTATTTCGTGTACGTAAAAAAGCACAAATTTCTGCAGAATGAACCATGCTTCTGGTCGGGTGTGAATGGCTAAACCCTCAAATCGGCAATCCTTACTCGTTAGCAGTAACTGCACCAAACTCTTAATCAGTTTCCCTCTTGCGTACTCGTGAAGAAAGAAAGGAAGGAAAATTATGGATTAAAGTCCGTGCGAGCGACGTTGCCCATATGGTAGTACAGTGGCTCAGATTCTTTTTATTCTGCTGCTAATAATTCCAACGGTGCCGGTAACTCGGCTCGTATTTTACATTGTCCTTCCAAGAGCTGACTTAATGGTAACAATAATATCAGACTCAGATAACCATGGACTCTGTGGAGGAGTGCTTTATCTCAATAGTCTTTGAGCATGCCGAAGTCGTTGTTTACTGCATCTGTCAGTTCCCATACGAGGGTCATTGTACGTAATTTACGTGTATTTTTCGCCACGCCCTTTCCTGACTTGTGAGCTGTCTAGTATGTAATTTAGTGGTCCGTGATTCTCTTTCACATCTGTATGTATTTGTTCCAACACCGTGATTATCTTTTATAAGCCTTCTGCATCGTCAGTACTGAATACAATCTTCACCTGTGGCTAAACAGCTAGAATTTTGTCGGACCCGCGAAACTAATTCCGTAGTCCGGCACAGCAGCCCCTGCAAATGTGTGAAGGCTGATTGCAATAACTGATATCCTCCTCAAGTTACATTCAGCCCAGTCTTGCCTTGTATCATGCAATTTCCAGAAGGTATCTTCCAGTCGTTAAATTTCGTTTTCTGTTGTCCATACGCTAAAGTTTGTGATCAATGTCCACCAGTTTTCTGATTCACTACATCTGGCTGCTGTGTAAATACTTAGTCACCAACCAAAGTACATACTTTGAGAGCTTCTGGCAATCACATCTGCCCAACAGGCTCAGAAACACTACAACGATGTTGCCTCTCGTGTTCAGATTCCCTCTTACGTTACACTAAATGTCAGCAGATGGGAGTTGCTACACTCTGTTCTCTGAGAGCTGATCCTAACGTGGATCTGGACTGCGCTTTGCTGGAAGTGGAAATTCTATGTTAGTTTGCCAGTCCTTTTCGCGACCTAACCACATAGGGATGGCTCGGAATAATTGTAGGGATATCCTGTTCCATTTGCCCGGTTTTACCCATATTTCCCTATTCTCCAACCCCTTCCGTTTCACCTTCAGAAGAAGTTATCACCATTGGAAACAGCGTTTCCAGTGCACCCTGACATGAACTGATTCGGTCTACGTGCACAGGTGTGGTTTGGATCGAAAGTTATAGTTTGAAATTAACCGGATACGTGTTTTCGATTTCTTCATAAGCTCATTGGTAATGAGAAATGTACTTCTTAGCTTTTTGTTTTTGCACGTAAGGGTCAGTCAACATTACCCACTGCCTTATGTGATACTTGTGCAATTTTACTTTTTTGTTGAGGGTGTCTTCCTGCAATTCTGCAGCATTTGTATTTGTCTTTTTAAGCTGGATCAGATACTTTTTAATCTTAGAGCAAAATTTCGAAGGATACATCTTCTGCTTGGAGCAGTTGACATAATTTGAAAGGGGAGGATTTTCTCTGGCCAAAAACAACCTAATAGGGTGATAAGCCCACATTTTCGTGGCTCATTGCATAATATACTGCTTCTATATATGGTAGCAAAGTGTCCCAAGCACTATGATGACTATTTCTGTAATAACTCAGCTTTTTTCCTATGTTATGTGTAGCTTGTCCATCCGGCTGTTCATTTGTAGATGTAGGGCACCAATACGTAACTCCTTTATGGATTACTGAAGATATAAGGTTAGTACCGTGGTCAGTTTTCATGGTGTCTGATTTTCCGAATTTCAGTATCCTCTGGTTTACCATTTACTACGCCACCGTTTCAGCATATAGAATCGGTAGAGCAGTCATGGCCACAAAACGTGAACGATTCTAAATTATAATTAATACGTGGCGGTTACCTGCTAGTTTTTGTGGAGAGGGACGAAGGATGTGCATATTGATCATACTGCATGGTCTATCCACTTCAAATCACCTTTATAAAGTGAACCAGTGAGGTCTCAGCTCTTCTCTCTGAGCTCAAGTGATGCAGTTTCTTATGAAACGCTCTAGCTGTTGCTTCGTCATCTTCCACCAATAATTTTCTACAATGCAGCAGTCTGTGGCATACCATACATTACATCCTGCCAAAATAGAATCATGAGCCTTCCCCAGTACTACACTCGGCGAACGTGCTGTCACAGCTATGCGGTGACCGCAACTAATTTGCTTGCGCAGCACTCTGTCATCACAGGAGTAATGCACTCACTTCACGAATTGCTGACAATCTGAATCAGTAGCTTGGACTCTCCGCGATTCTTCTGAACTTACACCGAAACATCCTGCACTGCATATTTTACGACTAAGTCTGTCTACATTAATATGAGATTTCGATGGACGACGTACGACATCAAAATCAAATTCACTTAGATGTAAAGCTCAGCAATTTAAATAGCTAGTTGAATCTTCTACTTCCAAAAGCCATTTCAATGTTGTGTGACCTGTTATGGCATTAAAATGTCACCCATTAAAGTAACAGCGGAAATACACTACTGGCCATTAAAATTGCTACGCCACGAAGATGACTTTCTACAGACGCGAAATTTAACAGACAGAAAGAAGATGCTGTGATATGCAAATGATTAGCTTTTCAGAGCATTCACACAAGGTTGGCGCCGATGGCGACACCTACAACGTGCTCGCATGAGGAAAGTTTCCAACCTATTTCTCATATACAAACAGCAGTTGACCGGCATTGCCTGGTGAAACGTTGTTGTGATGCCTCGTGTAAGGAGAAGAAATGCATACCATCACGTTTCCGACTTTGATAAAGGTCGGATTGTAGCCTATCGCGATTGCGGTTGATCGTATCGCGACATTGCAGCTCGCATTGGTCGAGATCCAGTGACTGTTAGCAGAATATGGAATCGGTGGATTCAGGAGGGTAATACGGAACGCCGTGCTGGATCCCAACGGCCTTGTATCACTAGCAGTCGAGATGACAGGCATCTTATCCGCATGGCGGTAACGGATCGTGCAGCCACGTCTCGATCCCTGAGTCAACAGATGGGGACGTTTGCAAGACGACAACCATCTGCACGAACAGTTCGACTACTTTTGTAGCAGCATGGACTATCAGATCCGAGACCATGGCTGCCGTTACCCTTGACGCTGAATCACAGACAGGAGCGCCTGGCATGGTGTACTCAACGACGAACCTGGGTGCACGAATGGCGAAACGTCATTTTTTTCGGATGAATCCCGGTTCTGTTTAGAGCATCATGATGATCGCATCCGTGTTTGGTGACATCGCGGTGAACGTACATTGGAAGCGTGTATTCGTCATCGCCATACTAGCGTATCACCCGGCGTGATGGTATGGGTTGCCATTGGTTACACGTCTCTGTCACCTCTTGTTCGTATTGAAGGCACTTTAAACAGTGGACGTTATGTTTCAGTTGTTTTACGACTAGTGACTCTACCCTTCATTCGATCCCTACGAAACCCTACATTTCAGCAGGATAATGCATGTTTCAGGTCCTGTACGGGCCTTTCTGGATACAGGAAATGTTCGACTGCTGCCCTGGCGAGCACATTCTCCAGATCTCTCAACAGTTGAAAACGTCTGGTCAGTGGTGGCCGAGCAACAGGCTCGTCACAATGCGCCAGTCAGTAGCCTTGATGAACTGTGGTATTGTGTTGAAGCTGCATGGCCAGCTGTACCTGTACACGCCATCGAAGCTCTGTCTGACTCAATGCCCAGGCGTATCAAGGCCGTTATTACGGCCGGAGTTGGTTGTTCTGGGTACTGATTTCTCAGGATCTATGCCCTCAAATTGCGTGAAAATGTAATCACATGAATCATGAATAACCGTTTATCGTCTCCATTTCGTCTTGGTGTAGAAATTGTAATGGCCGGTAGAGTAATTCGCTCTCCGATCCTGCAATATCCGGATTTCATTAAAGACTTTTTGATCACGACTGATGCAAGCGGTCACTCGCTAGGTCCATATGTCAGCCAATTACCAATGGGAAAGGAGATTCAGATCGCATATATCTTATATACCCAGGACGCTTAACAAAGCAGATCATTTCTCTGCCTCGTGATGACTGGGTGTTGTGTGCTGTCTTTGGGTTAGTAAGGTTTAAGTAGTTCTAAGTTCTAGGGGACTGATGACCATAGATGTTAAGTCCCATAGTTCTCAGAGCCATTTGAACCAAAGCAGAACAAAATAGTAGTACTGTAGAACGCAAGTTTCTAGCAATAGTATGGGGTGTCAAATACTTTCGGTCATGCCTATTCTGGAATAAATTCAGAATAATTAGGGACCATAAACCACGGGTGAGGTTGAACAGTATTTCTGATTCGTCATCTAGGCTAACGAAGTTCCGTCTAAAGTCAGATACTGCACAAAGAGGGTAAGCAGAATCGAGTAGTTGATGTGCTTTCCCTTATCTGAAGCGTACTTGATGAGGATACGTTGCCGGGACAGAGTACCGAAGAGCCCGCGGAAGAGCTCGGCGAGCGTGGAGATAAGCAGGACGAGGCCGTTTCAGTAGAGACGCACGCCGAGTCAGCTGGTTCAGCGATAGCAGCCACGGTAGCAGCCACCAAATCGCCGAGGGAAGGGACGACCGACACACCGGAGATAAGCGTGGAGAATGTGATGAGTCCTTCGGACAAACTGGCAGCGTTAACGCAAATGCACATATTCTGCTTAGGCGGAGACCAGGGGATGGGGAGAACTTATGAGCGGGTTAAACAGTGTTGTACGTGGTCTGGAATCAAGGCAGATAAAGATAAAATTATAAACTCATGTGAGAGTTGTCAGAAAAACAAAATAACCCATGCAAAGACGAAGCAACCATTATAATTAACACCGATCCCGGATTTCGTATTTGAAAGATACGATATTGATATAGTAGGTCCATTACCACCAACACAATCCGGTAACCGATATATCCTGACGTTTCAGGACTAACTCACAAAGTTTGTCCTTGCCGAACCATTTGACCGAAAGGACGCCGACACAGTCGCGCGAAGTTAACGAAGTTTGGAATCACAACGGCCCTGCTCAGCGACATGGGTAGTAATTTCATAAGCGATACTATGAAGCAGTCTGTAAACTGTTCAGAATAGACAACCACTTAGCATCCTCAGTCAAACGGCGCACTTGAGCGCACACATCGTACGCTAACTGAAATGTTACGGCACTATACTAACAGAGGGTAAGACGATTGGGACCAATGGGTCCCTTTCGCGACATTCGTGTACAACACTGCCCCACACAGTATCACACAGCACACACCGTTAGAATTGTTTCTCGGGAGCAAGTTCAACTCACACGGATGGCTACAGAAAAAACCAGCGAACGTAGTTTACAGCTCACCCAGATGGCTACAGAAAAAACCAGCGAACGTAGTCTACAACTACGAGAATTACGTGACCGAGATCCGACAACAAATGCAGATGTTGCATCAGGATGCTAGCACGGCGACACAGGCAAACAAGGAGAGAAATAAGGTCAATTACGACAAAAACTCAAGACCCACAGGAATTTGGTGCCACGACCGGGTGTTGTTGTATGATGAGAGCAAGCGTAGAGAACGCAGTAAGAAGCAAGACAGTCAATGGTGAGGACAGTTCAGTGTGGTTGATGTACAGGGACCAAATGTGAAAATTATACTGAAAGGAAAGAAATGTGTGAAAGTGAATGAAAATCGTTTGAAAGAGTTTTTCTGAGTCCTGGGGATAGTTACAAAAGTAACCGGAAGACAGTCATGGTTGGATTATCAATACGATGTGTAATGCATATCATGGTGAATTAGTGTTCAATAAACAGGGTTTGAGCGAATGGAATCGGGAGGCTGAGAACGCCAGGAGTGAAGGCACCGTGGGCGACACGATTATGGGGAGCACGTTGCTGGGCGGCCTCACGGTAAGAGACACGCCGCCGCTAGACATACGAGTGCAACGGTTTAAATCGGCACCGGGGATATATTAAGACGACCATGGGTTATTCTATATAGTACAACTTGCAGCACTGTGAGTTACACATTGGTCATTAAAATTGCTACACCAAGAAGAAATGCATATGATAAACGGGTATTCATTGGACAAATATATTATACTAGAACTGACATGTGAATAC
This sequence comes from Schistocerca gregaria, assembly GCF_023897955.1. Lineage (NCBI taxonomy): Eukaryota > Metazoa > Arthropoda > Insecta > Orthoptera > Acrididae > Schistocerca > Schistocerca gregaria. The sequence continues at coordinate 289,135,677 of NC_064931.1, read as the reverse complement.
ATTTTCACGCAATTTGGGTGCATATATCCTGAGAAATCAGTACCCAGAACAACCAACTCTGGCCGTAATAACGGCCTTGATACGCCTGGGCATTGAGTCAAACAGAAAAAAATGGCTCTGAGCACTATGGGACTTAAAAGCTGTGGTCATCAGTCCCCTAGAACTTAGAACTACTTAAACCTAACTAACCTAATGACATCACACACCTCCATGCCCGAGGCAAGATTCGAACCTGCGACCGTAGCAGTCACACGGTTCCGGACTACGCGCCTAGAACCGCGAGACCACCGCGACCCGCTGAGTCAAACAGAGCTTCGATGGCGTGTACAGGTTCAGCTGTCCATGCAGCTTCAACACGATACCACAGTTCATCAAGAGTAATGACTGGCGTATTGTCACGACGAATACACGCTTCCAATGTGCGTGGCAGACTACGGTTCACTAGCAAGATACTGGGAAAGTACGATCAGTCTACAAAGGAGACTGCTTGGGAAACATTCGTGTGATTCATCCCATAATCTGTTATTGGCAGGTTCAAACAACACACAACCATTACGGAGATGCTTCGGGAACTCAAATGGGAATCACAGGAGGGAAGGAAACTTTCTTTTCGAAGAGCACTAATGAGTACATTTAGAGAACTGGCATTTGAGGCTGACTGCAGAACGATGCTACTGCTGCCACAGCACATTTAGATTAAGGACCATGAAGACAATATTAGAGGTATTAGGGCTCGTATGGAGGCAGTCGATTTTTCTAGATTTATTTGCGAATGGAACAGGAAAGGAAATGAATATTAGTTGTACAGGATACCATCCGCCACACACCATACGATGGCTTGCGGAGTACGTATGTAGATGTAGATATAGAGAATGTCGCCAAACACGGATGCGACCATCATGATGCTCTAAAAAAATGAAGTTTTGCCAGTCGTGCACCCAGGTTCGTCGTTGAGTACACCATGCCAGGCGCTCCTGTCTGTGATGCAGCGTCAAGGGTAACGGCAGCCATGCTTCTCCAAACGTCGTCGAACTGTTCGTGCAGATGGTTGCCGTCTTGCAAACGTCCCCATCTGTTGACTCAGGGATCGAGAAGTGGCCGCACGATCCGTTACAGCAATGCGGATAGGATACCTGTCATTTCGACTGCTAGTGATACGAGGCCGTTGAGATCCAGCACGGTGTTTCGTATTACCCTCCTGAATCCACCGATTCCTTGTTCTGCTAACAGTCACTGGATCTCGACCAATGCGAGCAGCAATGTCGCGATACGATCAACCGCAATCGCGATAGGCTACAATCCGACCTTTATCAAAGTCGGAAACGTGATGGAACGTATTTCTTCTACTTACACGAGGCATCACAACAACGTTTCACCAGGCAACGCCGGTCAACTGCTGTTTGTGTATGAGAAATCGATTGGAAACTTTCCTCATGTCAGCACGTTGTAGGTGTCGCCACCGGCGCCAACCTTGTGTGAATGCTCTGAAAAGCTACTCATTTGCATATCACAGCATCTTCCTCCTGTCGGTTAAATTTCGAGTCTGTAGAACGTCATCTTCGTGGTGTAGCAATTTTAATGGCCAGTGGTGTATTTTAATCTAAGAGAACTTCACAAAAAATTTGAGCTTAAGTATGTCCAATAAAGCAGTAGTGCAGTGCGTGAGCAAGCTGCTTCAGGCAATGGTGAACATTGGAAAGCGTGAGAACGTTCAGAAAACGGTAAAATGGCATGTGGGTAAAATTACGGAGGCGAATGGGTTAACTGAGCAGTTGGTTAGGCACGAGTCAACGAGGGATAAACGAGGAATATTAAACTTTATTGGTGAGACGAGCAACGTACGGTTCGGTACGTCAGGTGAAGACATGTGGCATTCTTTAAAGCTAAAATAGATATATTAGAGGAGCAACAGGATAAGCTGTAGTGGTTTCCAAAGAGCAACTGATATTGTAAGGACGTCACTGACAGAAGTAAATCAATCGCCCGACGCAGTAACCAAGAACGCTCAAATTATCGCTGATGGGATTAAGCCCGCATGTCAAAGATTACGAAATCAGTATCAGCAAGATGGTACAACAGGCCCTAATTCTAATACTTATCACCGAACGGTAAGTGCAAATCACGGCCATGTTTAATAAACTGAAATGAGAGTATGACTTGGTTTCTGCCATAGCGAACGTGCAGAAAGGTCTCTTGGAACCACACTTAATAAATCCTGTGCAGGTAGTTAAGTATCTAGAACTAATAAAAGGAGATTTGATAGACAAAAAGTTCCCAGTTGAACTCACGAAGGACCAAGGGTAGCTGTTGCTTCGAATCATAAATTTAGACGTACTTTTAGCCGGCAATACGTTAAGGTCTGTATTAAATGCACCTTTAGCTGACAATAATGTATGTACATTATATTAGGTGTGGCCACTACAAGATGAGTACGATAAGACACAGAAATACACACATGAAAAAAAGTTTTGCATCGCCCCTGTTCCCAGAAGTTTTGAAGATAGACATTGACTGTGGATATTGTATCACAGACACAGTCCCTTTGACTGTTCAGAGATGTCACTAAGCGCACCAAAAGATGTAAACAATCATGCATGAGCAGCGCCTGTTAGACGGAGGGGACCCGACAGTCGATCAGTTACAATTATTGCACCAGGAAGGAGGTACATGTCTCGTGGTGTCTGTAGTTCAACCATGCCTAGACGGACGATACCGAGGTTCGACGGCGTTCGCATTGTTACTTTGTGCCAGGAAGGGCTCTCAACAAGGGAAGAGTCCAGGCCTCTCGGAGTGAACCAAAGCGATGTTGTTCTGACATGGGCGAGATACAGACAGACAAGGAACTGTCGATTAAATGCCTCGCTCAGGCAGCCCAAGGACTACTACTGCAAGAGATGACCGCTACCAAGGAATTATGGTTAGGAGGAAACCTGACAGCAACGCCACCATGTTGAATAATGCTTTTCGTGCAGCCACAGGATGTCGTATTACGACTTAAACTGTGCACAGTAGACTGCATGATGCGCAACTTCACTCCCAACGTCCATGGCGAGGTCCATCTTAGCAACTGCGACACCATACATTGCAGTAGAGATGGGCCCAACAACATGCCGAATGGATCGCCCACCGATGAGTGTCGCATATGCCTTCAACCTGACAATCGTCGGAGACGTGTTTGGAGGCAACCCGGTCAGGCTGAACACCTTATGCACACTGTCCAGCAACTGCAGGAAGGTGGAGGTTCCCTGCTGTTTTGGGGAGGCATTATGTGAGGCCGACGTACGCCGCTGGTGGTGTTAGTAGACACTGTAACGGCTGTACGATACGTGAATACCATCCTCCGACCGCTAGTGCAACCACATCGGCAGTATATTGGGGATGCATTCTTCTTCATGGACGACAATTCGCGCCCCCATCGTGCACATCTTGTGAATGACTTCCTTCAGGATAACGACATCGCTTGACCACAGTGGCCAGCAGGTTCTCCAGACATGAACCCTATTTAACATGCCTGCGATAGACTGAAAAGGGGTGTTTATGGTCGACGTGACCCACCAACCACTCTGAGGGATCTACGCCGAATCGCCGTTGAGGAGTGGGACAATCTCGACCAACAGTGCCTTGATGAACTTGCGGATAGTATGCCACGATGAGTACAGGCATGCATCAATGCAAGAGGACGTGCTACTGTGTATTAGAGGTACCGGTGTGTACATCAATCTTGACCACTACTCTGAACGTCTCGCTGTATGGTGGTACAACATACAATGCGCGGTTTTTCATGAGCAATAAAAAGAGCGGAAATGATGTTTATGTTGATCTCTGTTCCTGTTTTCTGTACAGGCTCCGGAACTGTCGGAACCGAGGTGATGCAAATCGTTTTTTGATGTGTGTACTTTGCATATATAACGTCATAAAAGTTATTCACAATTGTAAACGAAGGAAACAACAGTATGTGCAACTGTCCTGTGACCAACTACGCTGTAAAACGGTCCCTTTGAGAAACCTTATCTATAAACAAAATTTCGTCCTAATTTCCACTTACGATCACCAGCGATGTGAAACTCGTATGTTACAAGCAGGAAGAGAAATTACCAAAGACTGAAATCTTGCCGGCCGGTCTGGCCGTGCGGTTCTAGGCGCTTCAGTCTGGAACCGCGTGACCGCTACGGTCGCAGGTTCGAATCCTGCCTCGGGCATGGATGTGTGTGATGTCCTTAGGTTAGTTAGGGTTAAGTAGTTCTAAGTTCGAGGGGACTGATGACCACAGATGTTAAGTCCCATAGTACTCAGAGCCATTTGAACCATTTTTGACTGCAATCTTAAATACATTGTATTAAACGAAAGTATCTGGACGCAGATGCAAGACTACGAATGGTTGTACGTAGCCCCAGAAGATTAAAACTTAACAATATTATGTGAAGATTCGCCACCCAGCGACCTTATTGTGCGGGGCACTGGTAAGTTAAGTTTTGTCGGTAAATGTAAGGGAAAAGGTGCACAGATTATGTTGCAGGCCAACCATGGCATTCGTACAAATATCAGTAAGATAGACATAGTGCCTAAGTTAACCACAGACATAGATTGTTGGATGATAGACGAGAAAAAAGAACAAAGCGTGACTAAAATCCCCATACTCTGGCCATTAGAGCATATAGTTAGGCAATTAGATGATCTAAAAGTAGCAGGTCGTAAAATAGATGACTTACAATATGAAGTAGAGTACCAACAATGGACGACCTTCAATAGGATGGTTGAGGAGTGTGTATTCCATGTGGGGATACGGTGGTTCGGTACTGATCTGTCTAGTGATAATAACCTGTTGCTTATGTTTTATTGTAAGTATTGTAGACGATGTGGAAAACGGCTTTGTGAAGCAGGAGGGAGCTTTTGTACCAGAGTGTGTGAGACGAATACAGTAGTAACTAATAGTACCCCTAAGGGCAGTGTGAGGTACACTCCCTCGCCCCAGTGCACAGAGGAGCAAGATGTAATAGACTACGAACTGAGGTCCGTACAACGCAACTCTCTTTTCGACCGAGTGTTGTGGAAGGAACGTAGTCAAACGCCACGACTCAGCACGGCAGGACCACTGATGTCCTATATTATAGCCCTTTAAACCTAACTCACCATTTTTTAGAAAACTTCATGTGGGAGGGAAAACTCAGAGCTACTGCCATCGTTACCACCAAAATGTTGGTTAATTTACGTGAATACAGGGGAACCCTGCAATAATTTCTCATTCTTCGCTTACATAACACATCTTAACATGCCAGAGGTTGATATCAACTGCTAGCCATGTTTAACACACTGGTCTATCCCTTTACCCTTAGGCAAGGTGGTGGAAAGATTCATTTGATTGGATAACAGAATCTGGTCAGAAAGGCAACGAAATTTCTTATTGTGTCAGAGAAGAGTAGTGGCGACCCATTCGTAGTCCTGTGTACAAAAGGTGAGTTCGTTAAGCTCAGTGATACGTTAGGGATTTGCAATAGCTTAGTGACAGACTGCCTTCAATGGAGAAAACTGCATTTGCCCATACGCGAAGAGCGATGGTTTACCCCACCCAGTTTCTCCAAACTGCGGTGGTCAGTGTCCCTTCTGTAGGCCTCTATGACTAACCTCCAGCCGTCACCCTGGTCCTCGGGCGAACACCCGGGGCCGCTTGTTTCCAAGAAGATATTTGAACACCTTCTTCCTGAGTTAGCAAGCCTTGCACCCTTCTCAAAAATAACCAAGAAATAAGTAGAAAAATAATCAAATATCCTGCAGAGATGTGTGATTGTCATTTCACACATTTCTGTTTGTATTTCTACACAGGTTCCATCTGTTAAGCAAGCAGAAGCTTTTGAGCATAAACTGTCAAGCAGGAAATTATTGTTGTGTGCTGGTATTGATATAGCCTATAAATTAGAATGCCAGGACGTCTGAAAATAACGTAATTTACGTGTTTTGCATATTCAGTATTCATGCGATAAGCGGTGCGGACTCTTGATCTCGGGGCCCTGGGTTCGATTCCCGATTCGGTTGGGGATATTTTCCGCTCGGAACCATGTGTGCGTGTGTGTGTGTGTTTTGTCCTGATTATCATTCCATCATCATCGACGCGCAAGTCTCCAATGGCGTCAGATAAGAAGACTTGCACCTTGCGGTCGATTCCCCGGAAGGTGGAACCCGATCACAAATGCCATACGCACGTTTCAGTATAGTGGAAATGACACATCATTAAATTTGCAGTTGCTTTAGACATATATTTAGTAAGATATTTAGTACACAATACTTGAGCCTCTGTTTGAAACTGGTTCTAACCTAGCTAGGCTTCGAATCAAATTGAGCTTGGATGACAGATATAGGTAAGGTATGTCATTCCATGCTGCTTCGACTCTATACCAGCGATCATCAGTTGTAGTGGCTGGCGAGTGGTTGGCTGCTAGTGTTTTGGCAACTCTGGATCAAGTGTTTTCAGTGGATTAAAGATCGTGTGTCGAAATAGTTAGGACTGCATGGACAATATGCAGTTTTGTATTACTTTATTGAAAGATAAAATCTCTGGGGTCCTCAAAGGTATGGCACAGCTACCAGCCTTAACACGTCAGAAACAGAAGGGCTGCTGTAAAAGTATCGGCTATGCAAAGCAGAGCTGATCGAATTGTGTAACCAGTGGCACGTTATATCATCACTCAATGTGTTGGGCCTGTGTAGTGAAGGCGAATGCAGTATGACGAAGCTTGTTGTCATCGGAGCCTCGGAGCAGAATCGGAACTCTTCTGAAAAGAAGACGTGGTGCCTCTCTTGTGTCACCTCGTCCTTGGGTTCACCATTATCGGCGATTCCGTCTGTGCTGCGGCATCAAGAATAGCTGCAACAACTGTCGCATCGTCGACGTGCTGACAGTCTGTGGTATCCAGACGTCGTTGCACTGGGCGTGGGGACACTTTTCTTGCTGCAAACTAGACAATTTTCTGAGGAGTGAGGTGAAGTTACTGTATGGTCTTTCAACCATGCACGAGCAAGTCAATAGTGTCTTTCCCCTAGTGCTCTAATCACGTGGGCTACTAAGATCGTGGATGGCCCTTTTGAAGCCATCGATTCCATCTTCGTAAGACAGTACTGGGATACTGACCAATGGAAGTAGTGGTATCGCAGAACGATAAACTCAATCTCAGTAACCTACTATTTTGCCATTGTCGAATTCCGAAAGGTGATTGCAGAGGTTTCTCCTTCGTACAAGATCAATAGCACCATCATCTCTTCGACAACAACCATTCAAATGCGAGTACTGAATGAGAAACCTACTGCGTAGTTTTTTGTTACACGCTAAATGTCTTGTTGCGATTGTACTGAACCGTAATCATTTGCATATCAAAGCATGAACTACAATTTATGTTAATTTGTCATTTTTTCATGCATCCTACTTGCTTATGAAATTTTAATGAGGTACAGCGTATATCCTGCTATACTGCATAGAATGAAAATTTAATGCCACGTACAACAGCTTTACATAGCAAACGTGTATAGCTATCGTTTACCAGTGAAGGAGACTGTAGATGTTACTTCCCGTTCTGTCCAGCATTCTATTTGTTCATTACTAAACTATTATTCACTTGCGCCTGTCTTCGATAGGTAAAGATGATTAGAACTGTTTATGCAACAGAGCGCGTTATCCAAAAATCCATCTATCTATATCTGATATACATTGAGATGATAAAAGTCATGGGATAGCTATATGCACTTATACATATGGCAGTAGCATCATGTAGACAGGTATAAAAGAGAAGTCCATTGGCAGAGCTGTCATTTGTACTCAGGTGATTCACGTGAAAAGGTTTACGACGTGATTATGGTCTCACCACGGGAATTAACAGACTTTCAACGTGGAATGGTAGATGGAACTAGATACATGAGACATTCTATTTCGGAAATTTAGGAAATTCACTAGTCTGAGATCCACAGTGTAAAGAGTGTGCCGAGAATACCAAATTTTGGCATTAAATCTCACAACGGGCAACGCAATTGCCGACAGTCTTCACTTAACGACCAAGACTAGTATGGTTTGCGAAGAATTGTCAGTGCTGACAGACAAGAAACATTGCGTGAAACAACCGTAGATCAGTGTGGTACTTACGAAGAACTTATCGGTTAGGATAGTGTGTCGAAATTTGACATTAATAGGCTGTGGGAGCAGACAACCAATGTGAGTGCCTTTGCTAACAGTACGACATCGTCTGCAGCGCCTCTCCTGGGCTCATGACCATATCGTTTGTACCCAAAACGACCGGAAGACACTGGCCTGTTCAGGTGAGACCCGATTTTATGCACTTGACAAGAGACGATGGTGGCGTTTGAGTGTACCACACACCTCATGAAGCAATGGACAGAAGTTGACTGGCGGATGTGGCCGATCGGTTCTAGGCGCTTCAGTCTGAAACCGCGCGACCGCTACGGTCGCAGGTTCGAATCCTGCCTCGGGCATGGATGTGTGCGATGCCCTTAGGTTAGTTAGGTTTAAGTAGTTCTAAGTTCTAGGGGACTGATGACCTTATATGTTAAGTCCCATAGTGCTCAGAGCCACTTGAACCATTTGACAGAAGTTGTCAACGAAGCACTGTGCAAGCTGGTGGTGATCTCCATACGGGTGTGGCCTGTGTTTGCTTGTAATTAACTGGGTCCTCTGGTTCAATTGAACCGCTCATGGAATAGAAATGTTCACGTTCGGCTGCATGGAGACCATTTGCACCCATTCATGGACTTCATGTCCCCAAACAACAATGTCATGTCACCAGGCCACAGTTGTTCACAATTAGTTTGAAGAACATTCTGGACAATTTGAACAAATGATCTGGCCACCCAGATCGCCGGACATGAATCCCACGAACATTTATGGGACATAATGGTGAGGTCAGTTCGTACACTACGTCCTGCACTGGCATCACTTTCATAATTTTAGAGGGCTATAGAGGCAGCATGGCTCAAAACTCCTGCAGTGGAATTCCGACGACTTTTTGTGTCCATGCCATACAATTTTCTGCACTATGCCGGGCAAAAGGAGGTCCGACACGATTTTAAGAGATATCCCATGACTTCAGTCACCTCAGTGTATGTGCCTCTGTCAGGTAACTTCGCACATTCAGGTGTATTCAAACTGTGCGACCTGTACTCTGCAATATGGATCGATATGGGGAGACGCAGTCTATGGTGGACATACCCTAAGCTTGTCTTCGATTATGTTGTCAAGTATGTGTTGGAGTATAAAGTTAGTGCTGTTCATGGCATGTGTTGCATCTGGTGTTAAATACTTGAATGCTGCGTCGCTCCAATATATTCTTGACGCATAGTAAACTTATATTTAGCACATTGTGGAGAATATCTTACACTACTGCTAGGCGATTCCTTTTCTTATTCCACTTACATATGGTGCAATGGGAGAAGGAATATGCGCCTCTGACAAGTAATTTTACATCGTTGAAGTGTGGTGAACCTGTGTGACTTGTACTCTACAGATAGCTATAGACAGACTAGTGTTGGTGGACATATTTTACCCGCCCTTCGATTAAGTGCTGTGCTAAAGCATCGATTGCACACCGACCAACGCAGCGCCCCGAAAAGATATCAAGAATAAGCTGACCTGCTCGCCAATATAAAGAGAGGGCATCGCACACCTTCAACAAGGTAGAGTTCAGCGTCCCCTGTCAACGCTGACTTAACTAGCTGCCCATCGCTGGTCGAGCCCAGTTCGGTCGCAGACATCGAGAGCATTGGTACTGAGAAATAGGAAGATGATACTTAGCCTGCGTTCTGCGAGTAGTGATAGTGCGAAAAAGCAATTGGACGTAGGAGGCAGAGGATCCCGATCAAGCTACTTCATAACGAGAAGTTGAGTTATGCTTCGTTTCTTTTTAGAAATAAAGTGTCCTATTTATTTTCAAGTGTTGTACATAGATCAGTTTGGAGTCCTGCTGCCGGCAATCGCAGCATCTTCCTTATCTGTGTCGGTGTTGACTCTCACAGATTATGTTGTCTATTACTCGTTGCTACACAGAGTTAGCGTTCGTGACTTCTGGTCAGTGGTAAATACAGGGAATGCTGTGGTCTAGCATCTGGCACTGGTAACTTCTTCGTGTTGGACTGTCGTATATGAGGAGGGAGTGACCTACCATCATACGATGAATGTGCAAATCTTAATTTTCTTGACACGCACATTGAGAGAGAGAGAGAGAGAGAGTATGGGAAAGGGGGGGGGGAGGGTTTGGCCCCTTTTGCTATTCCATCTGCATATAGAGCAATGGGAGAATGAATTCTTACCTTTGACAAGTAACGTTATGTGTTCAATGGCGGTGAACCTGTGTGACTTTACAGAGCAGTATGGATTGCTATGGAGAGACTCAATCTGTCATGGACATATGTTAAACAACTTTTCCATTTTGTTGTCAAGTATGTGTTGGAATGAGACGTTAGTATTCCTTACTTGTGATCAGTGTTTAATACGTGGTGTGCTGTGGTCTAGTGTCTGGCACTGTTAGTGTTAAAATGGTTGTATAAGAATGGAACAGACTATGACTTTCGTAAGACGCCACTGTTTCTCCACATACGTTTACCATCGCTGACGATCATTTTACAAATGGTGATGTGAGAATATCAATATTCCTGAACTGTTTTTGGAAATTGAATTTCGTAAACAGTTGACCTTACACACCATGAAAACCTATAAATGATTTATCAGATGGAATCGATGTTAAATTAGTAGCTTCATTCTCTTACAGTTTGCGTCCTTTGGGCTCTGTGAACACATAATCTCCACCACTCAGTACCGATACTTTAGTAAGATGATAACATGAGATGTGGGTCGTTCTGGTGTCTGTCTCAACTGTAGGTTCTATAAAGATTAGCGATAATGTTTCACGGAGTAAACGTTCATATGCATCTCAACTGAGTCACCATTAACATTGTCTTCGGAAATTTCTTCTCCAGTAAATGCAGCATGATTCCAAACATAGCGCCGAACACACCTGTACCAGAATTCTTTGTGCTCTTTCACAAGTACGTCTTAACGTGATAATTCAATGGGTATTTATTGTTCCCAACGCAAAATTCAGTGTTGTCGATAGAATATTCGTTTTAAAACCATAAGCCTACACTTACTGTATGTGGAAATTACGCCGATTTCGGTATGCTATTCGTTCATCATAAAACTGATGAGAAAATTCAGTGACTTGCTGCATGTACTCGACCTGTCGCCATTTAGAATTCCTGTGGGGACGTCTAATGTTAAGTATGCACTATAAAACGTATGCTGAGATGGTATCTTAGATGTGGAAATCTGGTACGTTGTTGCTGTCATGTTATTTGCCGTGTGGATAATTAGATTTAATTCTTCGATGTATATGTCTGACTGTGGCAAGAGATAAATTTTATGCGGAAATTCTCAGATTTATATGAAAAATTCATTATTTCTTAGTATATTCATTGATTTCAACATATTAAATACAGGTCCGAGATGTTGCAGCATGGGGGAAATATGGAATGTTTGCATGGGAATTGATGAGTTCCTAGCAAAGGTTATTCTGTTTTCAGGGCAAAATTCAGCCTGCAAATTGCACGACGAGTAGTCAGATGCTCTACATCCACCCTGTGTAGGAGAAAGTGGGCTTACCCGGAACTGTAGACTATGAGAAATACGGGTCCTGCAATGACCTTCAGACATTACACTAGTAGCCTTGTTCACCACATTTGGCGAACGCCTGGCTGCGTGCAGGTCACACAGGAAATCAATATGCAATTGGATAGGTACCAACAAGAGGCCTTATCTTTGTCGTGTGCTATCGAGAGCTCGCATGCATTTAAACCTGCAGTCAAGAATTGTTAAACTCGCTGAAATAGTTACTCGCTTCCCTCTAATTCCTCCCCCCCCCCCCCACCAACCCCCTAGACAGCTTCTGACACACTTAACACCTGCAGTGTCACGTACTGTCACATACGCGCCACAGTCTTTCTTTCTCGTGGATCAAGCGTGGAAGCGTGTGACGTAATGAAGGGCGCCGGAAGCTCCGTGTGAGAAGTCTGTAGGACCATAAAGGCGACAGATCCTCCCTTGCGTTTTTCACCGTTTGACGTGGCGCCTTCTGCTCTATACTTGTAGGTGAAAGGCCATGAGTCCACAGCGGTACATCGTTCGCCCTGTAGCATGCGGTGCCAGCGTTTGTCAACACTTTGAAGACAGCCGTGAAATGGTACACAGTGCTGCAGTGTCTCTGACGGTGGTGGTAGCGGCAGTCCAGCACTGCCTGACACATCTTCCGACTGACGGCGCTACAGCAATGCTAAACTTCCCGATATGCGCGGAAGATACCCTCCCCTGTGTGGTGTATGTTTTAATAAAGATACAAATGGATACCTCTTCTATTCCTACGAATCATAACGGGCTGCATCAGCGGAGTAAGAAGTTAGGACAAGTCTTCAATAGTTTGACATTCAGCAGATTTCTCATCATTTTAAACTCGAGATAAGCAGATTTTCTCTATATGTTGAACTTATGATAATTGGTGTGGAGGGGTCAATTGTTTAAACTGTAATGTCAGAGAGGGTGTGGAGGTAGTGTAGGCACAATAGAAGTGGATTGTTGGAAAGACACCCAGCTTAGTGCAGAGCAATGCAGACGCCAGTGGATGGTTGTGGGTTGCGTAACCCAAGCTTAAGTAAAGACGCAAAATAAGTGATCCAAACTTAGGGTTAGAAGAAGCAGTGACTATACTCCACTGACTGAATAGTAGCTTGGAGAAGCATCTGAAATAGTTCAGCAGACAGGCCTATGTTATATGACATACCGAACATAATTTTGGGTGACAGTTGCTTAAATGCTCATGTTATAGGAGTATGAAGCCAGTATCTCAAGGCTGTTCCAGTATGCCAGAATTCCACACTGTTATAAATAGCCCATCACGTCTGAGTTGGATTGCGATGTCATAGAGCCAGCGCCAGTATACCAACTCTGGGGCAGTACACCAGAATTCTACAATGCTATAAACTGTCCAAAGGTCTAAGCTGGATTATGATGTCATAGAGCCTGTCACAGTATTCCAGGTCAGTCAGCATGACAGTGCACCATTTTGAATTTCTCCTCAATTCATACTAGGACAACAACCGTCTTTCCATAGGAAACATACTAGCGTAACTGAGCACGTCTTAAACTTCCCGCCAGAATTTGGAATTTCATAAAAAATTTGAATTTCACGCCATTGCATACCTAGGGCAACTGACTTACTCATGACTCATCACAATGACGTCATCTACGACGTCATCGGTGACACACACTGTCTGAGAATGGTCCTTGTTACCCTAGTTCTGATTATACAGTTACATACATTACATGATTACTTCTCTCTGTTTTAGTCATACCATACGACCTGTAGCCAAGTTGCTGTTACTTCACCTTTCTTCTCTAGATAATTTATCAAACTGCACAACTTACTGTATTTTATTAGATGTCTCTACCGAAATGGTCATCTTATATGTATTCCAGCCAATTTCTTTACTCAACAAGCTTTTTGTGGACTCGTACGATCGGAATACACTAGCAAGAAGCATCTCGAGGTTATTTTGGAACGCAGTACTGTTAAAATTTACTCGCTTATGGCCATAAACTCGCTCCCCTTAAATGTTTGTGATATCACTCATTTCATTTTCTATTGCAGTATAAAAGATTGCATTGTCCGAATTTTTGTGTCAGTTTTCTGGAGGCTGCTTATTGCATAATTCCATGTGTGTTGTTGATGATGGTGCCAGAGAGACAGCTGTATTTCAGAAATAGACATAGCTGTTATATTGTAGCACGATTTGCCGAAAAACAGTTTGTGTGTTGTTGACGGAACGTTCACTGTAGGAGTCGCCAGAATATTCATTTTTAGCACCATTAGTCACATGTTTTTCATATGTAGAAACCAGGTCTTCACGGTCAGGAACCTCTACAATCGCCTCTATCTCCATTTCTTCATCATTGTGAGTATTCACGAGACAAGTTACAACAGTACAGCAGTCCAGACTAGCAACCCACCGTTTGTCAGCAGAATATCATGTAAATCATAATGCAAAACAAGGCAGTTATTGTTAAAAAGGTATTATTTTATTAAATCAGATTCTCTGCAACACCCAATTGTAGCACGGCAGCAAATCTCACAAAATATGCTAATGTCGGACGATATAGGAAAAATATTTCTTTTTTGATCATTTTAACCCAAACACTACAAACATAAGCAATACCATTTCAGACGAAGATATTTTAACAATTAGAAAGGTTTTTCTCTTGCATTTAAAATGAGTCTGTGGATTTCAAAAACACACAGAATGTTATAAAAAAATTGTAACAGGGTACTACTTGTGGATTATACACTTATGGGCAAAATATTACGACCACCTGATTAATAGCGTGTTCGTCCACCACTGGAACAGAATGCAGCGGTGATTCTGTCTGACAGGAATTAGAAAAGTCACTGTTAGGTTTCCGGTGTTTTTGTGGCAGCAGATGTCAACGTACAGGTCACGCAATATGGTATTTCACTGTTTTCTGGAAATTGATTAATTATGTCATTTTATGCCCCAACATGCTTTTTTTCCTCTTAATATTCGGTATTCTTACACAAAACAAAATTGAAATTCAAAGAAATTGAAAGCTCGCTGAAGCATTCAATTCGAGTCTTGTGACGCCTGTGACGCCACTGGCTGCTCCTACTGTCATAATGCTAAATGAGAAACAATGTTTTTGTCTTCGTACTGTCCAGCTAGGACCCTTATTGTTTAAACTTTTGCAGCTTCATCATCTTACATAAAGATGAAGTAAGTCTGCTTCACACACTTACGTTAGTTTACTCATAAACATCACAACCCTTACGTTTGCGTAACCTGCATATTGTACACGCTTTACATCTCTTCATATAGCCTCATCGTCCTACACCTCGTTGTACTGTGGCCGTATACAGGTAACTTCACTACTAGCAATGCTTCCCAAAAAAGGGAATTGTCTGTTCGCAAAAGTAAATGCGTTTATCCTTCATTGTCCATTTCTCAGACTAAGACGAATGTGAAGCTATGTATAATGCATTGCGCAATCGAAACAACTGCTACAATCGGTTCTTGCTATAGCTAGTTCCGTTTTTTGGGTAAAATCTTTAACAATATATGACCTTTCCTGTGCAGTCGGATGCGTTATCCGTTGCACCATCGAACGCCTTCTAGAGTTACGTTCTCTGATGAGCGTCTTCCACAGAGGAAATCAGCACTAAGTTTTGCCAAGAATAATTTTATTGCGCTTTGGGTCGTAGCTCATGAATGATATTCTTCAATCTAGTTTAAATACACGGACCTATTTGCAAAAGTTCTGATCGAGTTTAATGATGTTACAAAATATCCGTCATTGCCAACATCGCCACTGTAATGAGTGGAGAATAAACGCACTAGCTTTTGCAAGCCATCCACTACCAGTGTTCACAAAATCCCTTTATATTGTTACTTGCGTCTTCTATCACTAAATAGCTAAACTGTTTGCAGAAAAAGTACGTACAAACCTCGTAACTTCGCATAACGCTCCTATACACATATATAGCTTCGTTGTACTCCTAGCCTGTGATGTCACCAGAGCATTAGCCAATAACAGAGCGTTTTCGATCACGCAACCAAAACTTGATATTTCATGATTTTTAACGTTTAATTACATAAAATAGCAGATATTTAGTGAGAAAATTCACCGTAAATGCTATTTAAATGTTATAAACCATCAGAATAACAACCAAATATTTAACATAGGAAAATAGCCTATTCCCCTTAATTTAACGGACGGTGGATTGTGAGCACGGACCTACAGGCCGCTAGAATCCTAGACGCGTTCCATCAGGTTCATATCAGTCGCGTTTGGTGACCACGATATCTGGGTGAGTCCATTGTCATGTTCATCAAACCACTGAAGCACGATTATGGCCTTCAAACACCAACAGTTTTCCTCCAGAAAGATGCCATCGCATTGGTGAAGACATAGAGGATGAAGGGCTGCAGATAGTTCGCAGCTGTCATGGAGTCTGCAGTTACTACCACACGTCCTATGGAAGCCCATGTGATTGTTCCCCATAGCATAATACTACCTACGCCGGCCTCAATCCGTGATGCACGGCACGCATGGTGATGGCGTATACAGATAGGCCCAACGATCTGGTTTAATAAGAAACACGATTCACCCAACCAGGCGACACGTGACAATTCATCTACGGTTCAATATTGGTGAAGCCGTGTCCACCGAAATCGTAATTGACGCTGTGTTTGGGAACACACAGTAGTTGTCTGCTGTTAAGCCCCATTGTTCAACAATTTATGCTAAATAGTGTGCACCGGAGGACTTGTGCCTTCGCCAGTGCTGCACTCGGTCGTTAGATCTGCCACTGATCGTCGTCTATCCCGTTCGACATAGCAGCCAAGCTTCCCGTCTCTACGTCTGTGATGATGCGTGGATATCAATACGTCGTCGCCTATATTAGGGTTATCATCATTCAACCACTTTCCATAGATGATCACGACAGTAGCAAGTGAGCAGTCGACCAGCTTCGCCGTTTCCGACAATCTCGTTCCCATGCACTCGGCCACGACGAGCTGCCCTTTGTCAGTCTCTTATGCCAGCCGATTTCCCCATTTGTGGTCCATATCGGCGCTAGTACGATTTCCAATTCACCACTGCTCTGCTTATCTACTTTCCTTTCCTTACTGCTTCGACCGAGCGAGGTGGCGCGTTCCTACAAAAGCCACCAAGTGGCCCTCAGTGTCGCGGTGGGTAGTGGCCACAGTGTTTTGGGTCGTTAGCGCATATACTCGAATAGAACTGCTGCGTTACAAGAACTTACGATGCACTGTACACATTTCGTACAAATTTATAGCTTATAATGAACGAAACGTAAAGCAGAGGCCGAAAATATTTATCAGCCCAGACTCTTCACAATTTGTGTGGCACGCTACTTCGAAAGCATCACTGTAACCATGAGCATTAACCTACAACAGCCAATTCGTTATTTATTATGAAATGCAGATAGGGGACTATGAGATTCTTAACAACCGAATTTTCGAACTGTTGAGTTCATTTACATTGTCCAGAAAAAAATGACCTAAATCCCCTCAGAAGTTGCCTCTCCGCGCGGTCTCTGTATGCTTTTACTGGTCTACCCGGGGCCAGCCTTTTCGCTGTTTACGCTGTTCTACCGATACAACGGCGAGAAACCACACTTATCGACCAGTCGGCTTCCTTAGTTTACTGCAGCTTGCTCGACTTTGTGGGAGCTGTCTCCGTTTTGCTCTTTTTTCCTCTTGTCGTTATCATACGCTGCAGTCTTTTTGTTGCCGCCGTTGTTTCACGCATGCGCCTGCGGACACACAGGGCGTCTGCAGAAAGGGGCAGAACCGGCGGAGGCGAGGTCAGAAAGCCAGCAAAGAGAAGAACGACGTAGAAAAATAAAACGTTCTATAGATTGGGAAACTTTTTCAAAACTTGTGGGCTCCTATCATTGTTATCCTATTCCCACTACCACCCCTCCGGTCTCACATTGTCTTTTTTATGTTATCTTTTTCATTTTGCCTTCAATCAGTACGCTGGCTCAGTATACATTACAATAATATATCCGAAGAAAATCCCTGACAATACTGTCTATTGAAGAAGTGGCTTTTGTTCTATTATTTCTTTAACGTCTTCATTGGTGAGATAGGCCAAAAGCAACATATGCATTCCCACATTGACTAACGTTGAATATGCTATTTGTAACTGTCTCTGTACTGTTTTGACTTTATTTCACTTGCTTAATAAAATTCTCATGCAGTTTATTTCGGTGAAAAAATTGTATTAACATTGTACATACAAGATTCTTGCGTATACTCAACATAAGATACCTACAAACTTTTCAGGATATGACACTCTGATAACTACTTCTGTCATTTGGCATGTTGTTATTTAAGTATTAAATATTTCAAAATATTTTATCTTTCAATCTGCTGCTAAATACAAGGCACTATGCAAGTTATAAAATCTAAACGTTAGTTTCGGTACACCTCCAGCACAACCAAATAAATATATCAACTGTCCTATTAATATCATCTGCGATTTACTTCTAAATAAATAATTTTGTTTTGTACACACGAGGAGAAATTCGTTAAATTATGTGTTTGTTCCTGCTATAGATACCAGCAGTCTTTCTTTTTTTCATTTTTGCCGTTAGTTTCCCGATTCCCAGAGGAAAGAAGCTTTTCCACCCTGATGAAGTATTGCGTCTGATTCTGCGGGCGCTGCCTTCACTGATTTTCCTAAGATGGAGTGGCGTCTTTCTTGGTTTTACGCGAGTATTAATCACAAACTGGTTTGAATGAAACAGATTTTCTAAAACGTAAAATTCATTAAGGAATAACCATGTGGGACAAATATACTCTGTTTACTCACAATTGACGATTTTCACTCATATTTGATCGCAACGCCCGATATATAAATGTAGGAGCGCTACTAAAAAGTATTATTTAGTAATTAATCACTCTTCATCGTAATTCAGTACAAAGCTTCATCCTTGCGTATATTATAGCTCACACTTAAGCCCATTTACGTTCAGAAATCGCTTGTAGAATCTTAAGTTTCAGTCACTTCAAATCACACGTTCCTTCCTCCCCCTTTAAATACCTCTTTCATCAATTGCTAGTTCATTAGTCTTTAAATTATTCATTTTCATACACACTATGCCCAGAAAATCTTGCGCCAAATCTTTGTTCTTTTCTCTAACCTTCCAGTATTCTTCAACGTCAGTTCCTCTGATTTCATACACAGATTTTAATGTTCTTGGGCATAGTACCCTTACAACAGAAAATATTTATATACATACACCGAAGCCCCAAAGAAACTGGTATAGGCATGCGTATTCAAATACAGAGATACGTAAACAGGCAGAAGACAGCACAGCGGTCGGCAACGCCTATATAAAACAAGTGCTGGCGCAGTTGTTAGATCGGTTACTGCTCCTACAGCGGCAGATTGTCAAGATTTAAGTGAGTATGAACGTGGTGTAACAGTCGGCGCACGAGCAATAGGACACGCCATCTCCTAGATAGCGATGAAGTGGGGATTTTCCAGTACAACCATTTCATTAGTGTACCATAAATATCAGGAATCGGGTAAAAAATCAAATCTCCGACATCGCTGCGGCTGGAAAAAGATCCTGCTAGAATGGGACCAACGACGACTGAAGAGAATCGTTCATAGTGACAGAAGGGCAACCCTTCCGCAAATTGCTGCAGATTTCAATGCTGGGCCATCAACGAGTGTCAGCGTGCGAACCATTCAACGGAACATCATCGATATGATCTTTCGAAGGCGAAGGCCCACTCGTGTATCCTTGACGACTCCACGACACAAAGCTTTACGCCTCGCCTGGGCCCGTCAACATCGACATTGGACTGTTGATGCCTGGAAACGCGTTGCTTGATCGGACGAGTCTGTTTCAAATTGTATCGAGCGAGTGGACGTGTACGGGTATAGTGACAACCTCATGAATCCACTGACCCTGCATGTCAGCAAGGGACTGTTCAAATTTGTGGAGGCTCTGTAATGGTGTGGGGCGTGTGCAATTGGAGTGATATGAGACCCCTGATACGTCTAAACACGACTCTGACAGGTGACACGTACGTATGCATCCTATCTGATCGCCTGCATCCATCCATGTCCGCCGGCCGGTGTGGCTGAGCGGTTATAGGCGCGTCAGTCTGGAACCGCGAGACCGCTACGGTCGCACGTTCGAATCCTGCCTCGGGCATGGATGTGTGTGATGTTCTTAGGTTAGTTAGGTTTAAGTAGTTCTAAGTTCTAGGGCACTGATGACCTCAGATGTTAAGTCCTATAGTGTTCAGAGCTATTTTAACCATTCATGTCTACTGTGTATTCCGACGGAGTTGGGCAGTTCCAGCGGGACAGTGCGACATCCCACACGTCCAGAATCGCAACAGAGTGGCTCCAGGAGCACTCTTCTGAATTTAAACACTTCCTGCTGGCCACAAGACTCCCCAGACATGAGCATTACTGAGTATACCTGGGATGGCATGCAATGTGCTGTTCATAGGCTCTGCAGAATTTACGTTGTCAATACCCTCCAGCACTACTTCAGACATTAGCTGAATCCATATCACGTTGCGTTGCGACACTTCTCCGTGCTAGCGGCGGCCCCACACGATATTAGGCAGGTGTACCAGTGTCTTTGGCTCTTCGGTGTAGTTGCATACACACAAATTTACATACTTCAAATAATACGGAAAATATTTTTCAAAATCAAATTATAAATAAAGGCTAATATCCGAAAACAGAAAACATGAAGCCTCCAAAAACTTCAGTTCAATAGAAATTTACAATAAAAATTGTAGTTTACTTTACTTTAACCATCGAAACACTCACTCACCAATCATCTGATCTGTTTTTTCTATTTAGCAGCACACTCACTTGTGTTTTATTCCATGTGGTTTCATTTCTTCCCTTGTCTACGCACGCGCAGTATGTTGGTGTTAGATAGACAACATCGCCCTCCTGAAGCTTGCAACAGAATTTTCTTTACGTTTACTCGCCGTATTCTCATCTCTTCTCTTGTCCGAGCTTATCCGCCATGTGATGCTCGTGGTCAGACGGTCACTCCCTTCCCGCTGACGTATTAAATATCACTACCTTCGGCTGATTCTCATTCTACCTGTTGTAACTGTCAGCAATAATGAATTCCAATTGTAATTTTACTAAAGGTCAACACCTGACATAAATTTGTTCTTCCCTCACACCTTTTCTTAATAAATAGACTTTTATTTCCCGATTGACACAAGTAGCTGACACTTCCAACCTGCTGGGTTCATCTCATTTACCCGGTGGCTTCCTGAGTCAACTTCTGTGACACATTCACCTCCTTTCTCTTCAGTTTCTTGTGGTACTCAGTTTCTCTTTAAAAACAATAACAGTACCCCAGTTCCTTCTACTTCACAGGGGGACCGCTCCTACTCGTTATCACCGATTTCGTAGACATATATGGTACATGCAAGGCTTCGCCAGAAATGAAAATGATAAAAATGAGAGCTGCAGATGGCCAAGTGCTTACAAGAAAAATATTTCTGCTGCCGGTCGGATGAGGCATAAGCCTTTATGTTAGTGTAGTTTCCAGGCAGCAGCTGGCGCAGGAGAGAGAGTTCAGAGCAGTATTCCGCAGGTCGTGGTGTCGAGTCCTACTAAAAAATAAAACTGCTTTTTGCTTTTCCATTTTAAATGTTTACGTAACTTACACTGCAAAGAAAAGTTTGGGATTGCAAATAAATAGCTAAGAAAGAATTCCACTTACTGAGTTCCTGATGACTTGGCAAATAACTTTCAACCAGGGCTTCTAACTAAAGTGTCCAATACATTAGGTAAATCGAGAATTCTCATTCGTAGATTCAATCGAAATATTCTTTTTTAACGTCACGAGTAATAACATTGTTTCTTTCATATATTTCGACATAAAACCAAATCCTGGCCATCACGGAGCAGAAGTAATTCTCGTGAAATGACAGAATATGAAAACGCAACCCACTCGTATACAGCACCATACGCTCTAACATTCTGCGTGGTGTCTGTTTGTTCTATATAGTGTCTCCCTACCACTTTCGCGCAACGACGCTCTGAGTGTGTTTTTTACGGAATTGACTAGTTTCATCCTGGGACCTGTTGCTGGTAAGGAGACGCCAGACCACACATGACATGTAGAATTCAGAAGAGTTCAGTGAGACTAGCGATGATATAACCAAATACTTAATGATTTCAGCGTCAGCTCCACTGTACTCCCTGTAAATGAATCTTAATACTAACTAAATTTAGTGGAAGGGGTTCAAGGCTTTCCTATTTTTAGTTAGCTGGTAAAATAACGTCAAAAAGCAGTTAAGTTTACCATTGGAAATTTTATTCTACTCACAAAACATTGTTTATAAATTGCACTATTGATAAAAGGAAATGTTATAATACAGGATGGTAAAAACCAACTGCGTTCAACAAAAATGTGAACGAATATTCCCTGAATGGGTTTCCAAGTTCTACAATGGATCGAAGGATGACCTATGCCATATCACATCTATAATCTAGGTTTAAATTAAGTTTCACAAAATAGAAAATTATCAAAATGGTCTACAGTGACCCTCAATTATCTTTAGTTACTGATCTAACTTGTCTTAAATTACAGTGGCTGATGTGACTTCTCAATAACTATATAACAGAAAAATCACCGCGTTTCAGATTTTCCTTCAAGTGTCAAATGTGAACACCATGAGCTTTAATTGACGATCGACACTAGTATTACCCAAAACGGGGGTGTAACAGCTGATACTTCTGCAGTTCTGAGTGAAGCTTTATGCACTGTTATGCAGCATCGTGCACATTCATTACCTTGTCGGTGTTCGTCAGGGGGCGGCGGATAGCACAGCTCCGCTCACTTCGCCTTATCGGAAGCAACTCTCTCCTAACTTCTCCTTACTACCATTTACCGAAGTTGATTAAAAAAAAAAAACTATCTGGCTGTGTTTTCATCTGACCAATCAGGGTCTCAATGTTAACCTTAAGCTCCGCCTACAAAAATTCTGTCTATCCAATGAGAAACGTTATACTTTCTCACGCTAAAACTTGCGGGTGGTGTGGCCCTTTTTGTGTTATTATAAGATCTATAGTGTTCTTCTGGAGGGCTCTAGCTTTTAACATGGGCTCGGGGTGGTCCTAGCGGTTAGCTGGCGACGTGGGTGTCCGTCCCTTATCGTTTGGCCTTCGGCTTAACACGGTTCTGCTCTCAGCTTCTGTTCTCATTTCTCTCCTCGGAACTGCGTCTGTCTCACAGTGGGAAGGTATGACATGCATTTAGGCATTCTTGTGTTAGTCTGTGTATTCCATTTGCTCACTCGTTACTCGTATTACTTTAGTTAATTTAATGTCACGATTTATTCGGAGTTATGTGACATACTACTGGATTTGCTTATCATGTCAGGGTTTTCATGAAAGGTGTTGGATTTGCCTGACACCTTACGTATCACCACCCTTCGAACTTAATTTTTGTACTGAAGTTAGGCAATGATTGAATCGTTGTCTAAGCCAGTCAAAAATTATTCCGTTATCTAAATTTTGTTGCCTACTGTTCAGCCACGTTATTCTGTTCTATGCTAGTTTGTATTGCTAATTTATATTTTTATATTCTTCCACGTTATTATTAAAAAAATGTTAATATTGACAAGGTAAGAATATTTTTATTCTGTCATAATTATTATTTTTTAATTATTTTCTTTCTTTATTTAATTGTGAAGCTTGTTTTTTAAGAAGTGTGTTATCGAAAGTGAGAAGTCTTTCACATTGATTTTCTTAGAGATATTGTTTTTATAAATGTAGTAATTAAGTAAAAACTATTCCTAACACATTTTCTAATTATAATGTACAAGTAAAATGTTTTTGTTTCTAGACACTCATTTCAACATTGTTACACAAACAAATAAGAATTATTTCCAAGAATTGCTTTGACAAAGAAATATACATACACAAGTATTGAGATATTACCCTAACAAATGGTACAAATGTTAAAAAAAAGGAAAACATCCAAAAAGATAATTTTTTATTCTTTGTTTTTATACGAAGAAAATGAGTAAAATATATTTATTGTTTTATTTTTTATGAGGAGAAAATAAGTGGCATATAGTTTTAGTGTTTATTATGCCTCACTTTTGTTCTTTAAATACTGTCCATTTCAGAACTAATGACTTATTTTTATAGATAGTCTATTATTTAGTTTGTTTTTTAAGAAGTGTGTTATCGAAAGTGAGGAGTCTTTCACATTGATTTTCTTAGAAATATAGTCAATGACTGTTATTTTGTAGTTTATTAGCTGTCTGGTGTGCTTAACTTAATTAGTTTTTCAAACGTTTCTTTTGCACAATTCCTTCATCACATAATTTGATTACACACATTCACACAAGCTTATGAATGTTTAAGCATGATGTTGGCGAATGTTTTTTGCACGAAGGTGAAGGAATTGAGCGAGATGGATGAGGGCAAGTATTTGGTATATAGCTTCGTTCGTCGTTCCTTGTGGGCTTTGCTAGTGTGTGTTGCTGTTGTGGAGGTCCCATAATGGAATGGAGCTGTGAGTGCAGAATCTAGTGGTTTACTAGCTTTTTATGCGTGAAAGTCATCGTTATGTGTCGCTGAAAACGGTCGTTTTTCGTTGTAATACTTCGTAGACGACTAGTTTATAATAGGATAGGGATTTGGGAATGGTTCTCCTCTGGGCAGGATATGGGAATATTTATTGATAACTAGTCGCTTTGAAGTTCTCCTCTTAGTAACAGTTTGATAAATTGTTTGGACATGTCATTTCTACTTTGTGGACGTTTTCTTCAGTTTCGTGCATCAGCGTGCTGTTTAATAGCGGTAGTGTGACTTTTACACATATTTTTTTGCGTGTGGTGGCTTCCCCAAGCGGTCTTCTCGTCGGGCCGTTTTTTTCTCACTCCGCTGAGTTGGGGCGTCTTGGGGTTTATGAGTGATGAAAGTCAATTTGCTTGTCAGTCCCTGCACTCGTCCCTTCTGGCGTTCGATGTCCTGTCGTGGCTCTGCAGAGTTCCGCCACTGTGTGGTTCCGTGTCCTGTCCCAGCAGAGTTCCGCTTAGCAGGCAGATTTACGGCTCACTTCTGATACAAGGGCCTTCTGTTGGTCTCGCTGTTCTTTCCTTTCTTTCGACGCTTCTGCCTTGTAGGAATCGTGTCTTGCTAATTACGTCCTTTTCTTTCTTGATACTTCTCTCGTTGGAACTAGGGGGTTGTTGCATCTTGTCCTTGCTGGAGATTTTACAATGGTTCTTACAAAAAGTTTTACTTATAATCATCTAACATTTGCCTAGTACCTACATTGTTTTACGCTGTCTTAAAAGCTTTACAAATTTCGGCGCCCTTTCCATGTTACAATTCTAAGATATTCTGAGTCTTAACTTCTACAAAAATCCTCAAATTCTTTATTTTTTATTTTTTGTGTAGTGCCGTGGTATATAGCATTTTAGTATTTCATGCTGTTAGACTATCTATGCTTTATGCCTTCACCTTAATTGATTGTACTATTGGTGTTATTTTTGTTTTTGTTTTTATTGAAACTACTTTATTTTTACCACCTTCCTCTCTCTTCATTCTTCTTTCTCATGACGATCTAATCTGCAACATAATCTGGAAATATTGTGCTGATTATTTAACAGTAATAAAATTTATCTTCATACTTTTTGCTATGGCTCACATGCTGAAGTCCTAAGGTTTTGCCTGTTTTAGGATTCATTAGTTCCATAGCATTATCATGAGCACTTTGGCTAATTATGACAGGTCTACATCTACATCTACATGACTACTCTGCAATTCACATTTAAGTGCTTGGCACAGGTTTCATCGAACCACAATCATACGATCTCTCTACTATTCCACTCCCGAACAGCGAACGGGAAAAACGAACACCTAAACCTTTCTGTTCGAGTTCTGATTTCTCTTATTTTATTTTGATGATCATTCCTACCTATGTAGGTTGGGCTCAACAAAATATTTTCGCATTCGGAAGAGAAATTTGGTGACTGAAATTTCGTAAAAAGGTCTCGCCGCGACGAAAAACGTCTATGCTTTAATGACTTCCATCCCAACTCGTGTATCATATCTGCCACACTCTCTCCCCTATAACGTGATAATACAAAACGAGCTGCCTTTTTTTGCTCCCTTTCGATGTCCTTCCTCAATCCCACCTGGTAAGGATCCCACACCGCGCAGCAATATTCTAACAGAGGACGAACGAGTGTAGTGTAAGCTGTCTGTTTAGTGGACTTGTTGCATCTTCTAAGTGTCCTGCCAATGAAACGCAACCTTTGGCTCGCCTTCCCGACAATATTAACTATGTGGTCCTTCCAGCTGAAGTTGTTCCTAATTTTAACACCCAGGTACTTAGTTGAATTGACAGCCTTGAGAATTGTACTATTTATCGAATAATCGAATTCCAACAGATTTCTTTTGGAACTCATGTGGATCATCTCACACTTTTCGTTATTTAGCGTCAACTGCCACCTGACACACCATACAGCAATCTGTTCTAAATCGCTTTGCAACTGATACTGGTCTTCGGATGACCTTACTAGACGGTAAATTACAGCATCATCTGCGAACAGTCTAAGAGAACTGCTCAGATTGTCACCCAGGTCATTTATATAGATCAGGAACAGTAGAGGTCCCAGGACGCTTCCCTGGGGAACACCTGATATCACTTCAGTTTTATTCGATGATTTGCCGTCTATTACTACGAACTGCGACCTTCCTGATAGGAAATCACGAATCCAGTCGCACAACTGAGACGATACCCCATAGCTCCGCAGCTTGATTAGAAATCGCTTATGAGGAACGGTGTCAAAAGCTTTCCGGAAATCTAGAAATACGGAATCAACTTGAGATCCCCTGTCGATAGCGGCCATTACTTCGTGCGAATAAAGAGCTAGCTGCGTTGCACAAGAGCGATGTTTTCTGAAGCCATGCTGATTACGTGTCAATAGATCGTTCCCTTCGAGGTGATTCATAATGTTTGAATACAGTATATGCTCCAAAACCCTACTGCAAACCGACGTCAATGATATAGGTCTGTAGCTAAATGGATTACTCCTACTACCCTTCTTGAACACTGGTGCGACCTGCGCAATTTTCCAATCTGTAGGTACAGATCTATCGGTGAGCGAGCGGTTGTATATGAGTGCTAAGTAGGGAGCTATAGTATCAGCGTAATCTGAAAGGAACCTAATCGGTATACAATCTGGACCTGAAGACTTACCTGTATCAAGCGATTTGAGTTGCTTCGCAACCCCTAAGGTATCTACTTCTAAGAAACTCATGCTAGCAGATGTTCGTGTTTCAAATTCTGGAATATTCCATTCGTCTTCCCTGGTGAAGGAATTTCGGAAAACTGCGTTCAATAACTCCGCTTTAGCGGCACAGTCGTCGATAACACTACCATCGGCACTGCGCAGCGAAGGTATTGACGGCGTCTTGCCGCTTGTGTACTTTACATACGACCAGAATTTCTTCGGATTTTCTACCAAATTTCGAGACAATGTTTCGTTGTGGAACCTATTAAAGGCATCTCGCATCGAAGTACGTGCCAAATTTCGCGCGTCTGTAAAATTTAGCCCATCTTCAGGATTTCGCAGTCTTCTGAACTTCGCATGCTTTTTCCGTTGCCTCTGCAACAGCGTTCGGACCTTTTTTGTGTACCACGGGGGATCCGTTCCATCTCTTACCAATTTATGAGGTATGAATCTCTCAATTGCTGTTGCTACTATATCTTTGAATTTGAGCCACATCTCGTCTACATTCGCATAGTCAGTTCGGAAGGAATGGAAATTGTCTTTTAGGAAGGCTTCTAGTGGCACTTTATCCCCTTTTTAAATAAAATTATTTTGCGTTTGTTTCCGATGGATTTGGAAGAAATGGTATTGAGCCTAGCTACAATGACCTTGTGATCACTTATCCCTGTATCAGTCATGATGCTCTCTATCAGCTCTGGATTGTTTGTGGCTAAGAGGTCAAGTGTGTTTTCGCAACCATTTACAATTCGCGTGGGTTCGTGGACTAACTGCTCGAAATAACTTTCGGAGAAAGCATTTAGGACAATCTCGGAAGACGTTTTCTGCCTACCACCGGTTTTCAACAAGTATTTTTGCCAACATACCGAGGGTAGGTTGAAGTCCCCACCAACTATAACCGTATGAGTGGGGTATTTATTTGTTACGAGACTCAAACTTTCTCTGAACTGTTCCGCAACTGTATCATAGGAGTCTGGGGGTCGGTAGAAGGAGCCAATTATTAACTTATTTCGGCTGTTAAGTATAACCTCCACCCACACCAATTCGCACGGAGTATCTACTTCGACTTCACTACAAGATAAACCACTACTGACAGACACAAACACTCCACCACCAATTCTGTCTAATCTATCTTTCCTGAACACCGTCTGAGACTTCGTAAAAATTTCTGCAGAACTTATTTCAGGCTTTAGCCAGCTTTCTGTACCTATAACGATATCAGCTTCTGTGCTTTCTATTAGCGTTTGAAGCTCAGGGACTTTTCCAGCGCAACTACAACTGTTTACAACTATAATTCCGACTGTTCCTTGATCCAAGCACGTCCTGTCATTGCCAATCACCCTTTGACATTGCAGCCCATCCCGCACTTTCCCGAGGCCTTCTAACCTAAAAAACCGCCCAGTCCACGCCACACGGCCTCCGCTACCCGTGTAGCCGCCAGCTGAGTGTAGTGAACTCCTGACCTACTGTATTCAGCGGAACCCGAAACCCCACCACCCTATGGCGCAAGTCAAGGAATCTGCAGCCAATACGGTCGCAAAACCGTCTGAGCCTCTGATTCAGACCCTCCACCCGGCTCTGCACCAAAGGTCCGCAGTCGGTTCTGTCAACGATGCTGCAGATGGTGAGCTCCATTGTATGCAGCTTAAAACTTATGTATTTTGTGTTTCTGTTTGCTGGAGAGATGGTGTGTTTTTACAAATGCTTTCTGGCCTACTGAGAATGTTCTTTTAATTGCTGTTCTACCTCCTCTTTCTTTTCTTTTAATGGCTGCCTTTCTGATGTTGGAGAGTGCTGTTGCTATGACTTGTTTTTGCTGTTTACGTGGTACTATAGTAAATCCAACATTTTCTCTGGTTATGTTTGGGGGTTCAATATTTTTAAGTACAGTAACTAGAGATAGTAGTGTAGTGCTATGTGGCATTTCATTTATTACTTCTTGAAAATCTTTAAGGTATATATCCCAGGTGTTGTGTCTTTTGCCTGCATATAATCGGCATGAAGTGCCTATGTCCTTCATAGATCGTTCTTCTGGATTTACGCTAGGTTTGTACTTAGATATGTAGACGGGTTTTATTTTGTGTTGTTTTAACGTGTTCTGCCATTGCACTGATTTGTATTGTGGGCTATTATCCGAAATTATTCGTTCCACTCGACCTACTTGTCTGAGAAAATCTTGTCTAAATCCTTTTCTTATAGTAAGACCTGTTGCCAGTTTTAGTGGTGTCAAGGTGACATATTTAGAAGTAAGTTCCAAAACGACAAATATGAAAATATATCAATTTTTGGTGCGTGGGAGGGGCCCCATCAAATCTCTTGCAGCTATTTGTTTTAATCTTTTAGGGATTATTGGAAACAGAGGTGGTTTGGTTCGGCGTGCTTAGCCCTCATAAATTTTTTGCATTTGACTAATACTGTTCTAATTCGTCTTTCCATATTAGGAAAATGGCTTGTTTGTTTTATTTTTAAAAAGCATTTCTTTGGTCCAAAGTGGCCATTACTTAAATGTGTATACCATATGTACTTATTAATTAGTTCATCTGGGATATAAATTAACCGTTCATTCGTTGCAACATTTCGCCTAAAAAATAAAACATTGTTTTTTACGAGATAGTGCTGTCGAATGTCTGGAAAATCCTTACTTCTCCACTTGTGTTTGATTCCTAGTATTTCGGGATCTTTGTCCTGTTCTTTGCCTATGTTTTTCAATGCTGTCGTAATGTAGTTTTCGAAAGGTACTAGTTTCATATAGTACATTGTAAACTGGTCTTCTGCTGCTTCCAATCCTATGTTATTGGATACACC
The DNA here is from genome assembly GCF_023897955.1 of Schistocerca gregaria. Taxonomy (NCBI): domain Eukaryota; kingdom Metazoa; phylum Arthropoda; class Insecta; order Orthoptera; family Acrididae; genus Schistocerca; species Schistocerca gregaria. The sequence goes on along the minus strand of NC_064931.1, from coordinate 289,105,977 downwards.
CTGTGGACATCGTGATAAAGCATCTGGTAATACATTCGCTGGTATGTGTGTAATAGTGAAGTCAAATTCTTGTAGTATTAACAACCATCTGGCTAACCGCCAATGAGTTAGTTTGGCGGATAACAGAAATTCTAATGTTTTGTGATCAGTGTATTTTTTTGTTTTTCTTGCGAATAGGAAGTATCGAAAACATTGGAAGCCCCATACAATGGCCAATGTTACCAGCTTCGTGACTGAATAGTTTTTCTCGCTTTTTGTGAGTACCCGACTGGCAAATGCAATTGTTCTATATGATCTTAGCTCTGCCTGTTCGTATTCTTGGAATAAAACAACTCCTAAACCTGTTTTCGCGCTATCAGTGACCATATAAAAATTTTGTGTTAGGTCAGGATGTGCTAAAATCGGTGCTGTTGTTAGTGCGTTTTTCACTTTTAAAAATTCTTTACTGGCTTGTTGATCCCATACCCATGGCGTGTTTTTTCCAGTCAATGCACATAGGCGTGGTGTTGCGAGACAGTCGATCCAAATAAATTTTTTATAGAATCCGGTGAGACCTAGAAATCCTCTGAGAGTTTTCTTATTATATGGAGTACAGAATTCTTTGATTGCCGTTAGTTTTTCTGGGTCAGGCATTACCCCTTTCTCTGAAATTATGTGTCCTAGAAATTTGACCTCTCGCCTTCCAAATTTGGATTTTGTTGTTTCGTTACTCTGACCCCATGCTCTTTCATGAACTGTAAAAACTGATTTAATGTGTCGTTTTGATGTTCCCAAGAGGGTTCTGCTATAATCACATCATCAACATAACAAGTAATTTTTTGTAAAATTTTCAGGACTGAGTATAGTATTAAATCCGCTAATAAACGCTGCTGATGATATTTTTAAACCAAATAGCAATCGTTTAAACTGGTAACATCTACCGAATACGATAAATGCTGTAAATTTTCTACATTCTGGGGCCAATTCTACTTGCCAGAAACTACTTCGTAAATCAATTGATGAAAATATCTCAGTACCGTGGAAGTTTTGTATCAATTCCTCAAATTTTTCTGGGCTATCTGTCTCCATGATTATGACTGTGTTGATCTGTCTGAAATCAAGCACTAACCTGATGCTCCCATCTCGTTTTTGTACGATATGGAGGGGGCTGTTATATGTGGAGGTAGCTGCTTCAATAATATCGTCATCTAACATTTAAGATATCTCCTGGAATACTTTATTCCTGTAGCTTAATGGGATGGTATAGGGTGGCTCTCTAAATGGTTTGTGCTGTTTTACTTCAAACTTGTACTGAAAGTGTTTAATACTGCCAGTTTTAGGTGAAAATACCTCTGCTTTATCTCGTAAAATACCCTCTAATTCTCTTTTACTGTGTTCTGAAATACATTGAACTTCTTGCAATTTTTCGTCGATTTTTTTGTGGACTTCTAACATGAGTTGAGGCGATTCCCCTTTTGTGCATACCATTCTAATTCTTCATCTTCTTTATCTCGCGTCATTCTTAATTGTTTGTTTATAACTGGTATTTCTTCAAATGTTAGCTTTTGCTCAAAGAGAAGTGTGACATTCCCGAATGTTACGCTACCTTTCCCCATATCTATTATCACTCGTCTCTCATTTAAAAAATCTGCACCTATAATCAAATCTACAGTTAGTTAGGTATAATCACGAAGTTGGCTTCGATCTTTTGACTTTGACACGAAAGAGTTAACCTTGTTTGTCTCGTAACTTCCGCAGAATTGTTTCTAATAGGACCTCTTACTTTAATCTTACGTGTTTTCAGAACTGTTAATTCCTCATTGGCATTACACTGCATGAATAAATTTTCTGAGATCGCAGTCAGTTCACTTCCGCTATCAGTTACAATATTGACTGGGATATGCTTTACCATGGCCTTCACAATTGCTTGAATTTGAAAGGGTTGGTTCTGTTCTTCTTCTTCTTGCATCAACGAATCGTTCACTGAATCATATATGTGTCTTTTTAGGAATTTCCCTTGTGAATTCGAACTTTCTGTAGGATAAGCTTCGACTGCTATTTCTCTCTCTTTTATTTCCTCTTCTCTATTTCTTCCTTCATTTACGCTTTCTTCAACATCCTCTACTTTTTCCTCATCCTTGTCTATCTTCTCCTTCTTCGTCGCTACTTCCACATAATCGCATCTAAATGCTCTAATTATTGCCTCATAACTTCCTTCATTATATACGTTGGATTGTGTGCCCACTCGTAACTTATTTTCAACTTCTGTCGACTGCGCATTATCCTCATTGAATTCGCTTTCCCTGGTTTCCATCTCAAATAGCTTTGCAATACTCATTACTTCGTCCTTTCCTCCTACATTCGTTGTGCATGCCTCTGGTAATTCATCTTCCTCGTCAGTATTCTCCCAATTAATTTGGTCCTTACACGATATTGTTATTTTCTTGTCTTCGTTTTCATCTGGTCCCTACGGATTTGTTTCTTCCTTCTTCTCTTCTCGTGATAAGATTTTTACTTCTGGGTTCAAGGTGCTGCAATCGTACTGGGTCGGTGCGTCATTCTCTTTGGCATGGGCGTTTAGCTGTCAATTCGAACATTTATCGGGGTTTGGTGGTCTTACCTCCACCTCTTCTATCTGTATTCTCTTTTCTTGTTCAGCCTGTTGATAGTGGTTTCTTTGTTGATAATTTGTCGGTCTATTGGTTCTCCAGTACCCGTTCCGGTTGTCGTTATTCCCTCTGTAATAGTTGTTGCCGTTCCTGGGTAAATTATAGTTATTGCCATATTATCTTCTAAATCCATAACCGGTTCTTTGTTGAAATCTACTGTCGTTTCTTGGTGCGAAGTTAACACATGGTTCGTAATTATTGTTTCTTCGTACTGTGTCATGTGGATTCCATTGCTTTTTGCTTTCGTTTTCACGTGCGCTTCGTCTTTTTCTTGCGTCATCTTCCGAAAATATGAACTCTAGTTTCCTTAGAATACCTTTAAATGGTTCGAAGTCATTGCCTCCGCAACCTACTAATGATTGCTGGTATTTCAATGGTAGCTTCATCGCGCATAATTTAATCAACTCTCCGTCACTGTATGGTACATCTAAGCATTGATTTTTCTTTGCCATTAATTCGAAAAATTTCACGGGACTCTTCTCTCCTGAATTTTCAAAATATGGGTTCTGTAATAATTGGTACTTCACTCATTTCTGTGCTTCGCTGGACCAATATCGTGAGAGAAACTTCTCTCAGAAATCTTCGTACGATCGGCATGTCGCTGCAACATTCTGCATGGTTTCTGCGACTGTTCCTGACATGTGTGCACATATAAAGTCTACTTTGTGTGCTAGCGTCCAGTGTTCTGGTAATCCTATTCGGAATTGATCACTAAAAGTTCGTGGATGTAATGCGTTTCCTTCTCGAAAGTGCTGAAATTTTCTGACTGTGAGGAAATGATCGTTGTCGTACTTCGTCATAGTTCCATATGAAATTCGCGATTCTTCGCCACTTTTGTTTCTGATCATTTCTCCCGGCGTTCTTTCCGGTTGTGGTAGATCCATTGGATACTGTCCACCGTAACTTTCGCCTACCCTTGGAGTGGTACGCAATAAGTTTCTTCCATCGGTTGTGAACGTCTAGCTGAATGCATTGCACTATACTCTTCGCGACCTGGCTTTCCATTGTAAGGTATTGGTTAGGTATCTTGTCTGGCTAACCTTGCTGCTTCATTGCACGATCCAAACTGTCTTGAAACATACATTTGTGGTTCCGCTTTTGTTTGTGATGACGTTTGTTTGTCAAGAATTTCGAAACATGTTTGTTGCTGAACAGGCTGTCTGATTTCACGTATGTTACTTTGCGCCTGTGATTGGAATCGCAAATGCGTAATATCTTCGTTAATTGCTTGTTTTTCCGGTGCTGTTACAGATACGGATGTGATTGCAGACTCTGTGCTTGTTCGATCCTGTTGACTACGCTCTTCAATGGTTTGCAACTCTGTCGCAGTTTCTGTAATTGTCGCTTCGTTTGCGCTTCTATTTTGACTATGCAGTTATCATATCTTTTCAGAGCTGCTTTTGTGTAGCGCACGGGTTTCACGCCCTGTAACTGCTGCTTGTCTAGTAATTACGTTTATCTGTTTCCCTAGTTTCTTGACTTCTCCCTGGGTGTTGTTACGTAATGTTTTGATCTCGTCCTGAATGTCATTAGGCAATGTTTGTACGTCCGCTTGTACCTTGTCAATGTCTGTTCTCAATTGATTGTGACCTGTTATTTTGTTTCTTATCACTTCTCGAGATTCTTTTGCCTCGTCTTCAATATGACTTAGGTGTAACTGAATTTTTTTGTTTTGTTCTTTAATCTCACGCATTTGTCTCGTGATTTCTGCAACCTGAATTTGAATTTGGTTCTCTATGTCTTTATTTTGCCTTGTCATGGTTTCCGTAATTTGTTGTAATAATTCTGCCAGATTGGTGGGTACTATTGCATTTTCTTCCACGTCCTACGCTCTGTGTTTTCGCCCAAGTGTTGGTTCGCAACCGATTGAATTGAACTATGCTGTGACACGTTTCTGCTTGCATTTCTTGTACTCTGCGGTGAGGGAAGTCTGATTACTTCTTAGAAAACAAACTACACAATTAAATAAAGAAAGAAAATAATTAAAAATTAGTAATAGCATAAAAATTTTCTTCTCTTGTCATTTTTGAGAATAATGTGGAAGAATATAAAAACATAAATTACTTATACAAACTAGCATAGAACAGAATATCGTGGCTGAACAGTAGGCAACAAAATTTAGATAACGGAATAATTTTTGACTGGCTTAGACAACGATTCAATCATTGCCTAACTTCAGTACAAAAATTAAGTTCGAAGGGTGGTGATATGTAAGGTGTCAGGCAAATCCAACACCTTCCATGAAAACCCTGACATGATAAGCAAATCCAGTAGTATGTCACATAACTCCGAATAAATCGTTACATTAAATTAACCAAAGTAATACGAGTAATGAGTGAGCAAATGGAATACACAGACTAACACAAGAATGCCTAAATGCATGTCATACCTTCCCACCGTGAGACAGACGCAGTTCCGAGGGGAGAAACGAGAACAGAAGCCGAGAGCAGTGTTAAGCTGGAAGGCCCTACGATAAGGGACGGACACCCACGTCGCAAGCTAACCGCTAGGACCACACGCCAGCCGCAAGTTTTAGCGTGAGACTTTTTCGGGTTTCTATTACGTCAGGACCACCCCCCAGCCCATGTTAAAAGATAGAGCCCTCCAGAAGAACAGTATAGATCTTACGATAACGCTAAAAGGACCACACCAGCAGCAAGTTTTAGCGTGAGACTTTTTCGCCTCTCTGTTACGTTGCAAACTTTAAAAACATTGCGCCACCACGAAAAGTATAACGTTTCTCATTGTATAGACAGAATTTTTGTAGGCGGAGCTTAAGGTTAATACTGAGACCCTGATTGGACAGATGAAAACACAGCCAGATAGTTTTTTTTTTTAAACCAACTTCGGTTAATTGTAGTAAGGAGATGTTAAGGGAGGAGTCGCTTCCGAGTCGGGGAGGTGAGCGGAGCTGTGCTACCCGCTGCCCCCTGACGAACACCGACAAGGTAATGAACGCACGCGATGCTGCCTAACAGCGCATAAAGCTTCACTCAGAACTGCAGAAGTTTCATCCGTTGCACCCCATTTTTGCGCAATGCTAGTGTCGACCGTCAATTAAAGCTCATGGTGTTCACATTTGCTACTTCAAGTACAAATCTGAAATGCGATGATTTTTCTGTTACATAATTATTGAGAAGCCACATCAGCCACTGTAATTTACGACAAGTTAGATAGGTAATTAAAGATAATTGAGGGTGACCGTAGACCATTTTGATAGTTTTCTCTTTTGTGAAACTTAATTTAAACCTAGATTATAGATGTGATACGGCATAGGTCATCCTTCGATCCATTGTAGAACTTGGAAACCCATTCAGGGAATATTCGTTCACATTTTTGATGAACGAAGTTGGTTTTTACCATCCCGTATTAAAACATTTCCTTTTATTAATAATGCAATTTATAAACGATGTTTTGTGAGTAGAATAAAATTTCCAATGGTAAACTTAACTGCTTTTTCGACGTTATTTTACCAGCTAACTAAAAATGGGAAAGCCTTGAACCCCTTCCACTAAATTTAGTTATTATTACAGGGAGTGCAGTGGAGCTGACGCTGAAATCATTAAGTATTTGGTTATATCATCGCTAGTCTCACTGAACTCTTCTGAACTCTACATGTCTTGTGTGGTCTGACATCTCCTTACCAGCAACAGATCCCAGGTTCAAATAAGTCAATTCCCTAAAAAACACGCTCAGAGCGTCGTTGCGCGAAAGTGGAAGGGAGACACGATATAGAACAAACAGACACCACGCAGAATGTTAGAGAATGGCGGCCCCGAATGAACGGAGCGAGCAAAAAACGGCCCGACGAGAAGACTGCTTGGACAAGCACCACTCGCAAAACATATGTGTAAAAGTCACACTATTGCTAATAAACAGCACGCTGATGCACGAAACTGAAGAAAACGTCCACAAAGTAGAAATGACACGCCCAAACAATTTATCAAACTGTTACTAAGAGGAGAACTTCAAAGCGACTAGTTATCAATAAATATTCCCATATCCTCCCCAGAAAAGAACCAAGAAGCAAGTAAGAAGCTGAAAAAAGCAGGAAGGACAAAAGTTGAGGAGTCGCAAGATTGAGACCAAGAAAGAAGATGGGTGAAGAATAGACGACATATCTTCCCAAATCCCTATCCTATTGTAAACTAGTCGTCTGCGAAGTATTACAACGAGAAAAGACCGCTTTCAGCGACACATAACGATGACTTTCACGCAAACAGAGCCAGTAAACCACTAGATTCTGCACTCACAGCTCCATTCCGCTATGGTACCTCCACAACAGCAACACACACTTGCAAAACCAACAAGGAACGACGAACGAAGCTGTACATCAAATACTTGCCCGCATCCATCTCGCTCAAGTCCATCACCTTCGTGCAAAAAACATTCGCCAACATCATACTTAAACACTCATAGGATTGTGTGAATGTGTGAAATCAAATTATGTGATGTACGAATGGTGCAAAAGAAACGTGTGAAAAACTAATTAAGTTAAGCACACCAGACAGCTAATAAACTAAAAAATAACAGTAATTGTCTATGGACTTAAGTAAAAAAATAGACTATCGATAAAAATAAGTCATTAGTTCTGAATTGGACAGTATTTAAAGAACAAAAGTAAGGCATAATAAACACTAAAACTAAATACCACCTGTTTTCTCCTCATAAAAATAAAAGAATAACTATATTTCAATTATTTTCTCCTTATAAAAACAAAGAAAAAAAATTATCTTGTTTCATGTTTTCCTTTTTTTTAACTTTTGTACTATTTTGTACCATTTGTTAGGATAATATCTCAATACTTGTGTACGTATATTTCTTTGTCAAAGCAATTCTTGGAAATAATTCTTATTTGTTTGTGTAACAATGTTGAAATGAGTGTCTAGAAACAAAAACATTTTACTTGTACATGATATTTAGAAAATGTGTTGGGAATAGGTTTTACTTAATTACTACATTTATAAATACAATATTTCTAAGAAAATCAATGTGAAAGACTCCTCACTTTCGATAACACACTTCTTAAAAAACAAGCTTCACAATTAAATAAAGAAAGAAAATAATTAAAAAATAATAATTATCATAGAATAAAAATATTCTTACCTTGTCAATATTAACATTTTTTAATAATAACTTGGAAGAATATAAAAATATAAATTAGCAATACAAACTAGCATAGAACAGAATAATGTGGCTGAACAGTAGGCAACAAAATTTAGATAACGGAATAATTTTTGACTGGCTTAGACAACGATTCAATCATTGCCTAACTTCAGTACAAAAATTAAGTTCGAAGGGTGGTGATATGTCAGGTGTCAGGCAAATCCAACACCTTTCATGAAAACCCTGACATGATAAGCAAATCCAGTAGTATGTCACATAACTCCAAATAAATCGTTACATTAAATTAACCAAAGTAACACGAGTAATGAGTGAGCAAATGGAATACACAGTCTAACACACGAATGCCTAAATGCATGTCATACCTTCCCACCGTGAGACAGACACAGTTCCGAGGGGAGGAATGAGAACAGAAGCTGAGAGCAGAACCGTGTTAAGCCGAAGGCCCAACGATAAGGGACGGACACCCACGTCGCCAGCTAACCGCTAGGACCACCCCGAGCCCATGTTAAAGGCTAGAGCCCTCCAGAAGAACACTATAGATCTCATAATAACACAAAAAGGGACACACCACCCGCAAGTTTTAGCGTGAGAAAGTGTAACGTTTCTCATTTGATAGACAGAATTTTTGTAGGCGGAGCTTAAGTTTAACATTGAGACCATGATTGATCAGATGAAAATACAGCCAGATAGTTTTTTTTAAACCAACTTCGGTTAATTGTAGTAAGGAGATGTTCAGGGAGGAGTTGCTTCTGAGTCGGGGAGGTGAGCGGAGCTGTGCTACCCGCTGCCCCCTGACGAAAACCGACAAGGTAATGAGCGCACGTGATTCCGCATAACAGCTTCACTCAGAACTGCAGAAGTTTCAACTGTTACACCCCCGTTTTGGGTAATACTAGTGTCGATCGTCAATTAAAGCTCATGGTGTTCACATTTGCCACTTGAAGTAAAAATCTGAAACGCGATGATTTTTCTGTTATATAGTTTTTGAGAAGCCACATCAGCCACTGTAATTTACGACACGTTAGATAAGTAACTAAAGATAATTGAGAGTCACTGTAGACCCTTTTGATAGTTTTCTCTTTTGTGAAACTTAATTTAAACCTAGATTATAGATGTGATACAGCATAGGTCGTCCTTCGATCCATTGTAGAACTTGGAAACCCACTCAGGTAATATTCGTTCACATTTTTGTTGAATGCAGTTGGTTTTTACCATCCTGTATTAAAACATTTCCTTTTATCAATAGTGCAATTTATAAACAATGTTTTGTGAGTAGAATAAAATTTCCAATGGTAAACTTAACTGCTTTTTCGATGATATTTTACCAGCTAACTAAAATTAGGAAAGCCTTGAACCCTTTCCACTAAATTTAGTTAGTGTTAAGATTCTTTTACAGGGAGTGCAGTGGAGCTGGCGCTGAAATCATTAAGTATTTGGTTATGTCATCGCTAGTCTCACTGAACTCTTCTGAATTCTACATGTCATGTGTGGTCTGGCGTCTCCTTACCAGCAACAGGTCCCAGGTTCAAACTAGTCAATTCCGTGAAAAACACGCTCAGAGCGTCGTTGCGCGAAATTGGTAGGGAGACATGATATAGAACAAACAGACACCACGCAGAATGTTAGAGAATGGAGAAGATTCCTGGTTCGAATCCTGGCAGGAAGTTTGCAACGTAACAGAGACGCGAAAAAGTCTCACGCTAAAACTTGCAGCTGTTGTGGTCCTTTTTGTGTTATCGTAAGATCTATACTGTTCATCTGGAGGCCTCTACCTTTTAACATGGGCTTTGGGTGGGCCCAGCGGTTAGCTGGCGACTTGGGTTTCCGTCCCTTATCGTTGGACCTTCAGCTTAACACGGTTCTGCTCTCGGCTTCTGTTTTCGTTTCTAACCTCGGAACTGCGTCTGTCACACGGTAGAAAGGTATGACATGCATTTAGGCATTCTTGTGTTAGTCTGTGTATTCCATTTGCTCACTCGTTACTCGTATTACTTTAGTTAATTTAATGTCACGATTTATTCGGAGTTATGTAACATACTACTGGATTTGCTTATCATGTCAGGGTTTTCATGAAAGGTGTTGGATTTGCCTGACACCTTACAATGCTATAACACTTTTTGCGTAATTGTTTCCATCAGTCTACGTATGCCAGAAGGGAGAAAAGGAGGGAATTAGCGCATTTTGTTAGTATGGGTGGAATACATCATGAGCAAGTACGCACTCAGGGGCAGACCTATTTTTCATCTTTGATTTACAGATCATTAACATATTGTCCTGCTAAGTTTTGTATCATTGTGAGAGGAATAGAGGCGAGCACACGAGTGTGTCGGGAATTAAGCCCAGCTCACTGCTACTAGTGCCAAGATATCATAACGCGCCTATGTGTAGCATAAGAAGTATTGTGCCACAGTATAAGAATGAAATAAAAAATTAAAAAGTTCTTCCAGAATTTGTTAGAGTTTGCTTCAGTATACTAAATTGAAAATTGTTAAATTTCATGATTATCAAATGAATAAGTTTTGCTAAATATTTTATTTTAAGAAAAAATAAATAGCGCGAAATAATGAGGCTAGAAAGCCGAAAATTGTTCAGAATGTGCAAATGTATGTCACAATCAAAAGTTACAAGCCTCAACTTGATCGGTGCAATATTTTGGTCAAAATCGGTTTTTTACGAAAAATGGAATACGCTAAATACTATACTCAGAAAGATGAAAATTCGTATGTAGTCTCAGTTTGATATGGAAACATTAACTATGTGATTACATTAAACTGCCTGTATTGCTTTTCAAGTTATCTGCTAAAAATCCAAATTTGGAATGAAAACATCCTTATTCATGATTGACTAAATATCATTTGTAATTGTTATAGAAAGGTCTAATTACAGCACTAGATTACATTACAGAAATAACACATCTGTACAAAGTTTCAAGACTTTATTGTAAATAACTTCAGTTAAAACAAGTTTTAAAGAGCTCGTTCAGAGATCATGTTCTGTTGTCAGTTCCTTTCTAAATATTCTAGCTGCTAAGTTGAAATGGACTCGAGCTAAAACATTTTTCTTAACTAAAGCAAACATAACTCTTTTTATATAAAAATTGAGAAGACTGTGAACCATTAAACGACAGAAGTAGTGGGCCAACAAGGACATGAGGGCATTTGTTAGTGTGGGTAGCCTACTTCAGGGGAAAATATTCATTCAGAGCCACAAATATAGTTCTCATTTGATCGATAGGTCCTGAACCTATTGTTCAGCTAAGAGGATTATGACCTCCTGGGAACAATCTGTCCTTTTGTGAAACCTCCCACCAGCCTTCCCCCTCCCCCTGCTCCCCAACTCCTCAGGAAACTTCCAACCTCCTACCCTCTCCCCTCCCCTCGCTGATACAAGTACACTTTCAGGTCTGAGTTGTCCAAATAGCCCCTCTCCCTCTATCAATTTGACTGACTAGTTAAATAAATGGATCAATTAATTCAAATGGCTCTGAGCACTATGGGACTTAACAACTGAGGTCATCAGTCCCCTAGAACTTAGAACTACTTAAACCTAACTAACGTAAGGACATCACACAAATCCATGTGTGAGGCAGGATTCGAACCTGTAACCGCAGCGGTCGCGCAGTTCCAGACTGAAGCCACACGGCCGGCTCTCAATTAATTAATCATTCACCTCTGGTAAAGGCCCAAGCTCCCTCCCTCCCTTCTCCCCCTCCCCTACATGGAAGTTGGCGGCTCTGTGCTAGAGAGAAAGGATTTCACAACAGGAAATTCAGTTATATAGCAGAGGGTATATTGTTTATTTATAAAAAGATCATTTTGCAGAGGTTGGAACTCTGTTGCTCACCATTCCCTGCTGTTTTGTCTAGTAAATTACACCAAAAAGAATTAATTAAATCTATCGTTATTTTTTATTCCGGTCCTGCATATCATACCGTCATAAAAAACCCATCACACGTGATATCACTGTCAAAAATCTATCGAGCGTTAAGCATGCACCATACACTGGCCCACACGCAGTGACGCTTAGCGCCACCTGTACAGGGTTCCCGGAATCGATGTGCCCTGGGCGGGTCTGTGAAGCAAAGTGTCTGTCAGCGGCCCCGCCGCGCACCTGTGTCCAATATGTCATACTAATCCCTGAACAAAAGCATTAGATGACAGCAACCCTTTGATACTTGATACCCAAGAAATTCCTGTCGAAAAATGTGCTCTCTCTCTCTCTCTCTCTCTCTCTCTCTCTCTTTCTCCTCCTGTAGCCTCCCACTGCTGGGCCTGCACGCGCCGTCGGTCACGGTCAGATCGAACCGCAAAGAAAGCAGCGTTTAGCTGGTGAACCCCTGCAGAATACCGAAACACACGAGAACTCCTTCCAAGGCAAATGCCAGACCGAGAATCGATCAAGAAATACAGCTGAAGTTAATAAAAAATTAATTTCCGGTCATATGATCGTGTTGTAGGGGATATAAGGCTGACGCGGTAGCTTTCTCACACACAGAAATAGATGATGTCACACAACTAGTAGCTGGCTGACTCGAAATACACGTTAAAAAAGATCGTTGCATACAAAGAGAGGAAGAGCTGTAATTTTCTTTGCAGATGACATGGGATATTTCATTCCGCCGTGGGCTCAAAGGTGCTCCTGGCTTCCTGGCGCACATTCTTATGTTGCATTTCATGAACTGCTTTAGGGGTTATGAAGTCTGGTGAGGAATATCATATCTTGAAGATGTCACAAATGGTGCTTCAGAAGAAGTGCCACAGGAATTATAGTTAAAACTCCAAATTTCGACGCTAGTTTGTACGGCCACTGTTATAGAATTCCCGACCTCTAGATGTCTGCTCAGTGTATTTTATTTCTTAAACAATATAGAATTCGTAAATTTGTTGTCTATGCTATATTCGGAAGGAGGAATGCCTACTGCATGCTACGGCAGAGACAACATCTGACGCCACTGCAAGACAGGGTCTACTGGGACTTAATGTGAAGCACTATACACGACACACTTAAACCACGATACAGTCTGTAGTAATAAGTTATCATGGCTATCTGTAAGAGAGCGCTATCAGTCCGGAATTGGGCGTCTCCACTAGGTCTTTAAAGCACTGTAGAATTCCTAAATTGGTTCTCTCCGTTATATTCAGAAGGGGGAAGGCCTACTGCATGATAGGACAGAGACAACAGCAAATGCCACAGGAAGACAGAGTCCACTGCAATGTATTGAGATGCCCTGGAAAACTTAAACCATGACCCAGTCCGTAGCAGTAGTGCCATGGGTTGATGTCGGAGATCGCTAAAACTCTCGCACATCCACACGCAGAGCGCCATGCACCTCGTACACCGCCAACACCGACGTTCAGGGACTGGAGGAAACTGCAGCTGCGGCCGAAGCCGCAGTAGTGGACGAGCATTTATGCCCGAGTGCGCCACCACCGGCCATGAACGGCATCTGGGGATGATTGGAGTGGTAGGAATGTAGGAATTCGGATGTTATCAATAAGTCCAGGGCCAACATCTATCACTTCGAATCTTCTCTAACGCAACACACACACACGCTCACTCAACAAATTGGTCACTTCGCCAGACCTTGCTGCCGTTGGCAAGATCTGACAGGTTCAGTGCATTCATTTTACCTGGTCCACACTGATCTAATCCGTTACTTCTGGTTGTGAACACCTCGTGACCGCCGCTGCAGTCAGCCGTGGTGCACCGCAAAACAAGTAACTGATACTTGGACGTATACGGTAAAAAAATGGCTCTGAGCACTATGGTACTAAACATCTGAGGTCATCAGTCCCCTAGAACTTAGAACTACTTAAACCTAACTAACCTAAGGACATCACACACATCCATGCCCGAGGCAGGATTCGAACCTGCGACCGTAGCGGTCACGCGGTTCCAGACTGAAGCGCCTAGAACCGCACGGCCAGACCGGCCGGCAAGATTTCAGTCTTTGGTAATTTCTCTTCCTGCTTGTAACATACGAGTTTCACATCGCTGGTGATCGTAAGTGGAAATTAGGACGAAATTTTGTTTATAGATAAGGTTTCTCAAAGGGACCGTTTTACAGCGTAGTTGGTCACAGGACAGTTGCACATACTCTCGTTTCCTTCGTTTACAATTGTGAATAACTTTTATGACGTTATATATGCAAAGTACGCACATCAAAAAACGTTTTGCATCACCTCGGTTCCGACAGTTCCGGAGCCTGTACAGAAAACAGGAACAGAGATCAACATAAACATCATTTCCGCTCTTTTTATTGCTCATGAAAAACCGCACATTGTATGTTGTACCACCATACAGCGAGACGTTCAGAGTAGTGGTCAAGATTGATGTACACACCGGTACCTCTAATACACAGTAGCACGACCTCTTGCATTGATGCATGCCTGTACTCATCGTGGTATACTATCCACAAGTTCATCAAGGCAATGTTGGTCGAGATTGTCCCACTCCTCAACGGCGATTCGGCGTAGATCCCTCAGAGTGGTTGGTGGGTCACGTCGACCATAAACACCCCTTTTCAGTCTATCGCAGGCATGTTCAATAGGGTTCATGTCTGGAGAACCTGCTGGCCACTGTAGTCAAGCGATGTCGTTATCCTGAAGGAAGTCACACACAAGATGTAAAAAATTCACTTTACCACGACCGAGGCAACAATGTTGTTGCGCATATACCTCGAATTTCTCACGCGAATTGTAGTTCCCTCCGGTTTATACGAATTATTTTCAAAAACAGAAGAAATCGGACAATACACGCGTTCTCACATCGCTAAAGTATGTTACTTGTTGTGAAAATCCTGTAGAGCACTATGACATAGGCAACATTCCCTCTAACTATCCTTTCATCAGGTAGAATAATATCTTTTCTTATCTGTCACGCCCTGCATCACAGGACTAGAATATTAAACTCATTTTTGGATCATAAAGCAGTTCTAATATCTATCAATGTCCAGGACGCCTCCTCACTTTCAGAGTCTCTCTTAAGGTAACAGCAGAGAGATGTAAATATAAGGTTTATCTTACGTGGCACTCTTCAAATTCGGTAATACATCTGATTTTATTACGATGATCACCTCTCCCTGTGTAGGTGAGAGATTCAAATATCGTTAAAAGATACCGCCGAAACTATATCCTTGCTACCCTAGCCATCGCCTCCACCCACCAGCCGGCATGTCACTGATATCAGATTGATAAGCAACTTAATTAAATTGATCAAGAGAGTCATTTTACATGGCGAGTAATTTTTCTTTTTCAGTAGTCGGGCTACACTCACCAGGTAGTTCAAATGGGAATCCCTGGAGGGAAGACGATGCTCTTTTCGAGGAACACTACTGAGAACCGACATTTGAAGCTGACCACAGAAGGACTCTATCGCCGGTAACAAACATTTCACCTAAGGACCGCGCAATTAAAAACACTATCACAACGACTATGTCACCGTCACCCTGCATAAAATGCGGTCTTGGTTGAACAGGGACATACAAGAGTCGCCGATAGCGTTACAATTTGTGGTTGAAATGCTGTCTGCGATTTAGAATCAAGTCTATCCAGTCAACCACATACATGCTGCGAATCCAATGGAGACGTCTTTTAATGATTACAGTCTCCGGTGAATCTTATTCATGCCACTCTCATATCTCGAAATGAGCGACCTTTTTCGAATCTGCCTCCTACACTAAAACTCCAACGTGGCTTTAGACAGTCTCTCTGCGTCTTGTAACTGTTCCTCAGTCTCTGCCACGCCTTCTCTGCAGCTTCGTCCGTGTGATCATTCCAGTTTAAGTCGGAACTGAACACAAGTGGGAGAGAGCTATACCTACCACCCTCAGCACCCCGTTAAGAAACAGGTTGAGCTGAGTTAATGCGACAGGACGTCGTTTTTGACTATATTGACAATGAGGATATTTTGTCTCAGCTCCGCCACCAGAGTACGATGCGTAAAGGCCAGCGCCAAAACGAAGCTTTCTCCTGCAACACGAGGTACTGTAAAAGACAGTACGGGAACTGAAAGAAGTACGAGGATTTTTCTATTGCACTGCTATGCGTCTCAAAACTGCTTACAGGTACTACAGTCCGAAGGAGATCTGCATCCCTCGTGAAGGAGCAGAGCCAACCTAGTCCATAACTGCTGTTCCATACTGATCTTACTCACCGCCCCCAGTCGATGTCCCTTGCCCATGATGGACCAACAGAGAATTTATTTAAATGTGGAAGACGATGGGAGTCAGAGAGTGCATTTGACGTTTTTTGCTTCAGTTCGTTGCATATTCCTAAGTTTTCTCATTGCCAGGGCACTGCAGGTGAATTGTCTTGAGGGAAGATAATTTCTTGTGCAATTTTCTGCCCAGCTGGTCAGTCATAAATATGGTTCACAATTTACCAGTGCGACTTAGTGAGTATTGAGTATCTATGTTTCGTTGAAGAAAGCGCTCATAACATGTGGGTAGATGAAAATGACTTCACTTTCTAGATGGAGAACCAACAGCTGTTACCCACTGCTTTTATAATTATTTAGTTTCCTTCATGAAAAGGTGTACCCACATCTTAATAACAGATGGAGTCATTCTACTTAATGATTTGAATTTTGTCTAAAAAGTCAAAATGCTGCAAGGATATCGTTTCCGTATTTATTTTGCACTTGAATCGAGTTTTTTTAAAACGACGTACATAAAGTATTTTTAAGGTGCACTGAAAACTGTGTCAAGACTAAAGTCAGAAATACACTCCTGGAAATGGAAAAAAGAACACATTGACACCGGTGTGTCAGACCCACCATACTTGCTGCGGACACTGCGAGAGGGCTGTACAAGCAATAATCACGCGCACGGCACAGCGGACACACCAGGAACCGCGGTGTTGGCCGTCGAATGGCGCTAGCTGCGCAGCATTTGTGCACCGCCACCGTCAGTGTCAGCCAGTTTGCCGTGGCATACGGAGCTCCATCGCAGTCTTTAACACTGGTAGCATGCCGCGACAGCGTGGACGTGAACCGTATGTGCAGTTGACGGACTTTGAGCGAGGGCGTATAGTGGGCATGCGGGAGGCCGGGTGGACGTACCGCCGAATTGCTCAACACGTGGGGCGTGAGGTCTCCACAGTACATCGATGTTGTCGCCAGTGGTCGGCGGAAGGTGCACGTGCCCGTCGACCTGGGACTGGACCGCAGCGAGGCACGGATGCACGCCAAGACCGTAGGATCCTACGCAGTGCCGTAGGGGACCGCACCGCCACTTCCCAGCAAATTAGGGACACTGTTGCTCCTGGGGTATCGGCGAGGACCATTCGCAACCGTCTCCATGAAGCTGGGCTACGGTCCCGCACACCGTTAGGCCGTCTTCCGCTCACGCCCCAACATCGTGCAGCCCGCCTCCAGTGGTGTCGCGACAGGCGTGAATGGAGGGACGAATGGAGACGTGTCGTCTTCAGCGATGAGAGTCGCTTCTGCCTTGGTGCCAATGATGGTCGTATGCGTGTTTGGCGCAGTGCAGGTGAGCGCCACAATCAGGACTGCATACGACCGAGGCACACAGGGCCAACACCCGGCATCATGGTGTGGGGAGCGATCTCCTACACTGGCCGTACACCTCTGGTGATCGTCGAGGGGACACTGAATAGTGCACGGTACATCCAAACCGTCATCGAACTCATCGTTCTACCATTCCTAGACCGGCAAGGGAACTTGCTGTTCCAACAGGACAATGCACGTCCGCATGTATCCCGTGCCACCCAACGTGCTCTAGAAGGTGTAAGTCAACTACCCTGGCCAGCAAGATCTCCGGATCTGTACCCCATTGAGCATGTTTGGGACTGGATGAAGCGTCGTCTCACGCGGTCTGCACGTCCAGCACGAACGCAGGTCCAACTGAGGCGCCAGGTGGAAATGGCATGGCAAGCCGTTCCACAGGACTACATCCAGCATCTCTACGATCGTCTCCATGGGAGAATAGCAGCCTGCATTGCTGCGAAAGGTGGATATACACTGTACTAGTGCCGACATTGTGCATGCTCTGTAGCCTGTGTCTATGTGCCTGTGGTTCTGTCAGTGTGATCATGTGATGTATCTGACCCCAGGAATGTGTCTATAAAGTTTCCCCTTCCTGGGACAATGAATTCACGGTGTTCTTATTTCAATTTCCAGGAGTGTATACAGTCGGATTATACCATATAGATATTCACCTTACGGAATTATGCTATGTTTTATTGAACCATAAACTTTACTGGTTAACGCCGTGTAAACACTCTACCAGTCACTTAAGTGTGATTTGCTGAGTATCCATGTGCACTATGTGATAAAAAGTATCCGGATACCTGGCTCAAAATGACTTACAAGTTTGTGGCTCCCTCCATCGGTAATGCTGGTATTTAGTGAGGTATTGGCCTACCCTTAGCCCTGATGACAGCTTCTATTCTCGCAGGCATACATTCAATCAGGTTCTGGAAGGCAGCCCATTTTTTACGGACTGCTGCACTGAGGAAAGGTATCGATGTCGGTCGGTGAGGCCTGGCACGAAATCGGCGTTCCAAAACATCCCAAAGACGTTCTAAAGGAATCAGGTCTCTGTGCAGGCCATTCCATTACAAGAATGTTATTATCGTGTAAACACTCCGACACAGGCCGTGCATTATGAGCAGATGCTCGATCTTGTTGAAAGATGCAATCGCCATCCCCGAATTGCTCTTCACAAACGGGAAGCAAGAAGGTGCTTAAAACATCAATGTAGGCCTTTGCCGTGATGGTGCCACGCAAACCAAAAAGAGGCGCAAGCTCCCTCCACGAAAAACACCAACACACCATAACACCACCGCCTCCGAAATTTTACTGTTGGTACTACACACGCTGCACATTACGTTCACCGGGCATTCGCCGTACCCACACCCTGCCATCGGAACGACACATTGTGTACCGTGATTCGTCACTCCAAACAACGTTTTTCCACTGCTCAATCGCCCAATGTTTACGCTCTTTACTCCAAGAGAGGCGTCGTTTGACATTTACCGGCATGATGTGTGGCTTATGAGTAGCCACTCGATTATGAAATCCAATTTTTCTCACCTCTCGCTTAACTGTTATAGTACTTGCAGTAGATCCTGATGCAGTTTGAAATTCCTTTGAGATAGTCTGGATAGATGTCTGCCTATTACACATTGCGACCGTCTTCAACTCTCGGCGGTCTCCGTCAATCAACAGACGAGGTCGGCCTGTACGCTTTTGTGCTGTATGTGTCCCCCTTCACGTTTCCACTTCACTACCACATCGGAAAGAGTGGACATAGGGATGTTTAGGGGTGTGGAAATCTCGTGTACAGACGTATGACACAAGTGACACCCAATCACCTGACCACGTTCGAAGTACGTGAGTTCGCAGAGTACCCCATTCTGCTCTTTCACGATGTCTAATGACTACTGAGGTCGCTGATATGGAGTATCTGTCAGTAGGTGGTAGGATAATGCACCTAATATGAAAAACATATGTTTTGGGGCTGTCCGGATACTTTTGAACACATAGTGTAGATGTAGATGAAATTAAACAAACAAGGTCACAATTAACTGAATTTAGCTTTGTGTTCTGAATTTCATATAAAATATTTTTCAAAGGCATACAAATTATTATTAAGAGCCACAGTTTATGTTTAGAAGCATAATAATTATTAAATAATGTAACACCAGCTCTGTTACCAACTATTTTAAATGCTTTCATGTTATTCTGTGTCATTTTCAGGTACAGTTGGTCAATAAATTGTCTCTGGGTAAAAGTTCTTCTGCTCTTGAGGAATGTAGGTTTCGATTTTCATCAGGTATTTAATTTTTACTCTTTTAATGGTAATTTTGCCATAAGGGTATGGGGGTGGTTCATGTGTCTTTGAAGTAAGATCCATGAAGAGCATACGGCAGACAAAACCGTTTATTTTCAAATACCCCTTGGTGTAACCCTTTCTTTCGTGGGAACAGACAAACCAATAAAGATTACTGATTGAAAATTTAATTCTCTCGTTTCAGGGTTTAATTTTTATTTCTTCTTAGATAGCATACGTTCTGTAGCGCAATTACTTTCGTATTTTAAAACCCAGAATATCACTAGTTGCCACTTCTTTCACCACCAACTTTCCTTATAGAGGACCCTCTGTAATATGACGAGTAATCTCAAGGATTGAATAGATTCTGTTTTTTTTCATATTTGGCGATGATTCTAAAATCTCGGTGTCAAGGTAAAGAATTACGAACTCCCACAAGGAAAACCTGTTGTGTTTTTTCTTAATCGACCTGTGTTTGTGATTGAGAGACAATAGCGAGAAAGTGACAGATTTTTATTTTGGCCTGTTTGCTTATTATAAAATCAGTAGAGCTCTTTTTTATTATGAGGCATTTATTTAATAACATCTGATAAAAAGGACAGCCCTCATCCAGGAATTTTCTGCCATTCCCTTCAGAGAAAATGTCCAAAGTACTCTTTCTCTCTTTAATGTCACTCATGCATAATGTACTAACAGATGATACTCCAGGCGGGTGTAAAGTGAATATACGCAACGGAAAATACTGAACGCGAAAATCAAGATTTGGTTCTGTCTGACAACCCCTAAAGCAGACCTTAGGATCTCTTAATTTTGATCTTATCTCATCCTTCTCGCTCTTTAACGTATAACCTACAGGGTGTCCACAAAAGGACTGCCTGGCTTCAAAATTAAATATCTCCAAAACAAAGATCGATAGAAGAATGCAGTAAACGGTATGTTTATTGTGAAAGCTTTAAGAAGTTTATACAGCAGTTTGAAATAATAGTTACAAAAGCTGCTAACAGATGACGCTGTAATCGCCATACATAATGCCTGGTATAAATAGTGATCCGAAGCCCAGAGCGATCAGTTCCACTATTAAAACGTGAAAGGAGGTTAGCGTACCGAAGGAATAGATTAAAACCATGTACTCCATTGAACAACGCGTTTTTATGGTGCCACAGTACCACAGGTTAGAAGAGAGTCCTACGGTAACAAGGCGAAGTTTTCAAGCACAATTTAATGTTCCAAAAGGACCCGATGCGAAAACCATTCGTACGATCTTCGCAAAATTTCAACCAACAGGCAGCGTAACTGATGATCTAGTGGGGCATGTTGGCCGCAAGAAAACCGCAGTTACGCCTGAAAATATCGCCACAGTTTCTGGAATTATTCAGCGAAATCCAATGTCATCCGTCCGTAGAACTGCATCTGAGACTGGTTTGAAGCGTTCCAGCATGCAGGAAATACTGAGAAAGAGCCTACACATGTTTCCATTCAAAATTCAAACGCATCAGGCCATACCCGTACGAGCTGTGCAACAAAGGGTTGCCTTTGCTAATCAGATGCTCACAATGATTGATAGTGAAGGATTTGATGTTGGCTGCATCTGGTTTACAGATGAAGCGCACTTCCACCTGAATGGATACGTGAATAAGCAGAACTGGCGATTTTGCGGTCCCGAAAAGCCATACTGGTGTGAAGCGAAACCTCTGTATTTTGCTAAAGTTACTGTGTGCGCTGCAGTATGCAGCAGAGGCATTATTGGCCCTTTTTTCATTCGAGAAACGGTCACTGGTGCACGTTACGTTGCAATTTTGGAACAATTTGTCGCCACACAGCAAGCTTTGTAGGGTCGACCAGGTACTGAATGGTTTATGCAAGATGGAGCCCGAGCACATCGGACCGAACAAGTGTTTCGCTTTCTTGAGGAATACTTCGGGAATCGAGTCATTGCTTTGGAATATCCCAAATTTACTGGTGCAGGCATGGATTGGTCTCCATATTCGCCGGATTTGACTCCCTGTGACTTTCTTTTGTGGGGCACAGTGAAAGATATGGTCTACCCGAAGCATCGCGAAACGCTGGACGAGCTTGAATCGGCGATCTCTGTGGCATGTGAATCCATTTCGGTTGAGACATTACGAAATGTGATGGCGAATTTCATTCTTCGTTTGCGCCACCTCTGTAGTGCCAATGGTGAACATTTTGAAAACATTGTGATGTGACTGTTTGCAAAGATTGTTTTCATACGATTATTTCACTTATGTATGCTGATATGAGCTGTTCAGCGTACAGTGCCATCTGTTAACAGCTTTTGTAACTATTATTTCAAACTGCTGTATAAACTTCTTACAGCTTTTACAATAAACATACCGTTTACTGCATTCCTCTATCGATATTTGTTTTCGAGATATTTAATTTTGAAATCAGGGAGCCCTGTACAACATAAACATAAATGAATGATTAAGGGAACTAGTTACTACAAAATGATAAATGCTGTTTCTGCTGATACATTTATTGTAGAGTAAAACGCCTTTATATATCACAAATGTTTATATATCAATGTCCAATGGACATAAGGAGCTACAAGTGAATTTCCTAACAAATATTATTGATCAATTGCCCAAATCTGTCCCTTTTTGTAGCTACGCGATCTAATGTAAATAATGCGAGGTGACTGACATCATCTATGTACCAAACGCTAGAAGATAAATGTTTCAAAGATGATCTACAGTGGTGTGCAATGTCAGTGGAAATAAAACTTACGTGGTCACAGCTGTTTCGCTTTATAGCCCTAATAAGCCGAAGCATTTGGCAATATCACCGTATATACTGCGTGCGGAGCGTCAGAGTGATGGTTCACGTACACGTCTGCGACGATGGAAGAACTCCAGCCACAAAGTAAAAGCCTCTTTCAAACACTAGGACGGCAGATGGCGGTCCTCTGACTAGTATGAGCTAATACTGTCTTCTTCTCTTTGTGTTCTACAGACAAGAAACGCGAGCTTCCAGCCACAAGGACGGAATTCAGATAACGTCTCTACGTGAGTATAGACAGAGGAAGTGTTTTCAATCACTGAACGCTGCGTACTCAACGACGACTCCCTACCCGGAAGCGAAGTCCAGAATCGTATAAGTTCGCAACAGTACAGTGCCTAACAGCTCTAACTATAAAATCTCCTGAGAGTAAAGACAGCCAGTCCGGGTGTACCAACAAAAGCTGATACTGAGCGACCGTCGAACACTGGCGCTCGAAACGGAAGATCTCATTCTGTCCACCGCTGGCTTCCCAGCGAAGCTCGGCTCCCCACCCTGGTAACTACAGAAGGCGAATCATATTCTCGAAGCCACGGAATATTCTCTCTCTCTACAGATTCTTACGAACTCCGACCAACAATATTTTAGTCTTTTGACGTCCAGCGCGAAAAATTTGCGAGGAAATACCTATCTCCGTAAATTAGGAATTCATATAATGGTATGCTTCACCAGAGTAAAAATCTTTGGAAATCCAGAATGAGATTTTCACTCTGCAGCGGAGTGTGCGCTGATATGAAACTTCCTGGCAGATTAAAACTGTGTGCCCGACCGAGACTCGAACTCGGGACCTTTGCCTTTCGCGGCCAAGTGCTCTACCAACGGTCACTTGCCCGCGAAAGGCAAAGGTCCCGAGTTCGAGTCTCGGTCGGGCACACAGTTTTAATCTGCCAGGAAGTTTCATCTTTGGAAATAACCCTGCCTGCGTCATTTCCGAAGTAACGCTTCCTTGTTCCTCTCTCCTGCGTCCACGATTTTCAGAGTTTCCGGTTATCCTTCCGACCTAGCTGCAATACCGGCCAGCTGCACCTTTATTGTGGTTCAAATGGCTCTGAGCACTATGCGACTTAACTTCTGAGGTCATCAGTCGCCTAGAACTTATAACTACTTAAACCTAACTAACCTAAGTACATCACACACATCCATCCATCCACTTTATTGTTCTTCAGCATTCAGGTGCCCCGACCACCCGGGCAGGGCTTCTTCCTCTGTTCACCAGGACGAACACACCTGTGCGGACTTTTCCTCCCAGGGCCCGATTTACGCCTGCCGTTTCATTTCCACTGGCATTCCATCCTCTACAAGTATAGGCAATCATTGGTTCAAATGGTTCAAATGGCTCTGAGCACTATGGGACTCAACTTCTGAGGTCATTAGTCCTCTAGAACTTAGAACTAGTTAAACCTAACCAGCCTAAGGACATCACACACATCCATGCCCGAGGCAGGATTCGATTCTGCGACCGTAGCGGTCTCGCGGCTCCAGACTGCAGCGCCTAGAACCGCACGGCCACTTCGGCTGGCGGCAATCATTCATTACGCCGTTTTGATAATAAAGACACTCCATCACCTTTCATGCAATAAGCGTTAACAACTATTTACAAGGTGTACGTGACTATGTCCGTCTTCTTTAAATATTCATATATACGACGTACAACCTATCAAATGATACCTAATTCCTGTTGTAAATCACGGCAGAGTATGTAAGTGAGTGATTGTGAGGTGCGAAATTATAGCCACCTTACAAGCTATCTTAAATAGAATAGCTCCTCAAGTGGAATCTGTGGTAAAGTTATATTCTGCATGTAGTCCATTGTGGTAGAAGAGACATAACATTCTTTCTGCCCCTCTACAGATAAATCATGCTTCAGCCCAGAGTAAAACTTTCTACTCCAGCTTTTATATTGTAATAGTTCGACTGTATGTGTCCTCTTAGCGACATCGTGAAGATGGGTTATTTGATTTTATATAACCAAGGTTGTGCACCATGTTTTCTATTAAGTGATTTGCAATCTTTGGGCTGAGTTTCTTGTCGAACTTGAGGAATTAAAAATACCCGTTTAAAACGAATAGCTAGACCTTTCTAAAGAACATCCGTAATGACAAAAAACAGAAAACTGGTCAAATGATGAGTTACGCCCATTTAAAAAAGATTTATTTAGCAATTTCGAAACCTACCAATGGCGGAACTATGTGCCACATAAATAATATACCCCCCTTTCTATGCCGGTGGAGAGGGGAGTATTAGATCCATTACCCCTTGAAGTGGCATACAGGGGAGGAAGTGGCCTGGGCAGAACCACAACCGGTGATGTAGAAGGAGCGATGCAAGCTGGCAGCTCTCCCAGCGACTCAGAAGCAGTGAGCATTGGTGGCTTTGGCAAGACCTCAGGAACTACTGAGATAGTCTTCCATAAATGGAACCAGTTATGCGATTGGAACTAACTACCGTTTGTCGGATTTCTGGTTCTCTGTTACAAACTGTGACGGGATATGAGTAGTACCTCATAGAAAAAAAAAAAAAACTCCATTCCATAACGTGCTGCTCTCTACACATATATGAACCGACTATGAATTTCTGTATCCATGTGGCAATGATTTACAATATGGAACCAAAGCCATGTTAGTACCTCCTATGTTTTTCTTGTTTACGTATTAGAGTTGAAACATAAGTAATTAAATGATAGTTACGACGAGTGTTTTCTTGTATGTTATTATTTAAAAAGACATACTGTTGAAATAGAGATGTCTGCCAGAGAAAGGTCCTTGGGGTCTTTGTGTTTAGCAGAAAATACTCATTGTGAGGTTAGTTTGGCCATGTTGTACCTTGAACATACAATGGTTACTTGCGGCTGTATTGCATAACATTTCAATTAGTAACACTGATCACTAAT
The DNA here is from genome assembly GCF_023897955.1 of Schistocerca gregaria. Taxonomy (NCBI): domain Eukaryota; kingdom Metazoa; phylum Arthropoda; class Insecta; order Orthoptera; family Acrididae; genus Schistocerca; species Schistocerca gregaria. The sequence goes on along the minus strand of NC_064931.1, from coordinate 289,080,719 downwards.
TTATCTTAAAAACTATAAGTAAATAATTATAAGTTACAGAGTGGTTTAATACTGCGTTATTATAACTTTTTTCTTTCAACTGATGACTAATGTGACACTACCACGCAGTTATGAGCCAGGATGGGAAGATGAAACTGCACAAGTATATTCAAATACTGATAATGAAGCTGCGTCTAATGACGTGAGAAACATGTTCGTTAAAGCTTTATCTCATTTGTATATAATATTATTAATACGATGATTTAAACGATGAATAATTGAACTAAAATGTGGTTTATATCCTTATGCAGTTTGATTTCAGATACCTTTATAGGATGATGGGAATTCAGTACCACACTTTCAGTTACAATAATTTCTGATTCCAAGAATGGTGACATAAAAGAGTTAGGCCTGCCTCAGTGACACAAACGTGTCATAGTACAGACCGTGAGAGAAAAAATAGTATTGTTAATGACCATGGAGAGAAAGGGAGACCCGAGAAAGAGAGAAAGAGATCGTTCAGAGGACTAGCAAAACAAGGAGGAAAAAAATAAATACCAGCAACAGTTTATTAATATGTCGCAGCAAGCTGTGGAACGAAAGATGTGTCGAGATTATATATGAACAGGAAAAAAAAAGACTGATTTCATAACTTTTAGAAAACCGGTGATTATAACAAACATCACTATTATGCAGTATGGTTCAACAACATACAGTCAGCTCACACAGCGGTAGTGGCAATAGAAAGCGGAGTTACAATAGAGTATACAAATTCAGTGAAACAGAAGTTTATAGGGACTATAGTGTCAAACATTACGAATTTCAACGAACAGAGTGAATACTGCATTGATGAAGCATCGTTCAGGACTGTTATTTTTCGATCAATGGACGTACTGCAGGCTGCCCAAAGTCTTCACCTGACCTAACAGTATTCTTGGTAGCTTAATGGTGGGCACAACAAAATAACAGATCGGAAGACTCGTGATGTAATGGAACACATAGATAAGTTCCCAAAGTATTTAAGACACTACAACAGGAACAATATACATTCAAAATACCTTCCGCCAGACTTAACTGTCAGTAAAATGTATTACTTGTACACAAAATAATATGATAACATCGTTTCTTTGTAAAAATACAAAGATTTTTCTCGGAAATTTCAATCTCGGAAGGAAAAGAATGAAGAAAGGCACTTGGAATGTTTGTGACAGACGTAATACAGAAATCCACTCCTTAAAATAATGAAGTTACTAGCGACCAGCTCAAGGTGTATCGTACAATGCCTGTAGATAAAGCAGAGAAAGTACAAAAGTTACTTTAACAGGTGTAAGTAGGCTGTTTAGGTTTTCTTATTGGTAACGCCACATAGCGCTCTGTATGAAAAATCACTGGCTGTGCTGTGTGCAGTCAGTGGCTGGTTGGCATTGTTGTAATACTCGCCATTGTAGTGTTGGGCGGCTGGATGTTAACAGCGCGTAGCGTTGCGCAGTTGGAGGTGAGCCGCCAACAGTGGTGGACGTGGGGAGAGAGATGGCGGAGTTTTGAAATTTGTAAGAATGGATGTCATGAACTGATAGTTTGAATCTTTTATTTAGCTGGCAGTAGTGGCGCTCGCTGTATTGCAGTAGTTCGAGTAACGAAGATTTTTGGTGAGGTAAGTGATTTGTGAAAGGTATAGGTTAATGTTAGTCAGGGCCATTCTTTTGTAGGGATTATTGAAAGTCAGACTGCGTTGCGCTAAAAATACTGTGTGTCAGTTTAAGCACAGTCTTGTATAATTTTTCTAAGGGGACGTTTCACAGGATATGATATCAACAATAGATCTGACTTGGAAAATTTTTTAGCCTTACTCCCTACTCCGTATAATATAATTTAAATTACGGTCACTCTGGTTTTATAACAACGGAATTAACGAAGGAAAAAAAAGGGAAGTTGACTCTTCTGGGTTGAAGGAGCTGTTGGTCATGGCGCTCAAGAAATTGGAGAGAAACATTCGTAGCAATGTTCGTTAACAAGTTAAGTCATTAATTTTGTGATCTGATTCTTGTGGAGGGCAGAACAAAAACATGAAAATTATTTTGATGTTAAAGAACACTCTACAAGAACATGCTGTCCTTAAAACGATTACCCTAAAATGTCTTATTTACGGTTATTCATTCTTACGAATGACAGCGACTTTGGTGATACAGAAAGTGTAATAAAAATGGAACAAAGTTGGTATGCCCCAGAAGATTACGTAACTGTCATGCAGCAAGTCACAAAAGAATACCTAAAAACATAGTTAACAAAAAGCATGACATACATAACAATAAAGTTAATTTGGATGGAACTTCGTCAACTTAGAATAACCAAGAAGAATCCTTATTCAGTATTCATGAACAGGAACTTCGATGGGAATTTCGTTGAAGTAAATATTCATAGGCGTACTGTAGGCTACTCAAAGTCTTCGCCAGACCTAACAGTATTCTTGGTAGCTTTATGACCAAATGGTATACCAGTAACAGTGTTTAAATTGTAGGACATAAAATTGATAATGCATATCATTCCAGGGGATGCCAGAGTGTCTTATGAAAACTTAATTTCAGACCCTAACATTGTGGATGATGTTGATGGCATTGATGGTACACCTGTTTTCACTTTGGAGTATTTTTCAAGCATGTCAGCATGTAAAAGAGTCATATGAGCACAGCGTATTTATATAATTTACAATAGTAATAATAATGTTACATTTGCTGTTGAAGTATGTTCTTCCAGAAAATTGCATAGAAATAACAAAATAATAGTGTATTTGATATAATATTTCAACTATTTTTGTATTTACTTCCTCATTTTGCTACTCTTTCACTGACACTGCGAATAAAATCTTGTTCATACATGTATTCTGGAATTTAGTTTTTTCAGTTATATAAGTGTTGCCTTGTTTTCCTTCTTTCCAACTACAAACGACAATAACTGATTTCCAGTGTTCAATTTTAAGTTAAGCAGTAAGGAACCAACTCTAATTTCTAACCCCTACGCTCGGTGGATCAATAAATGTTGAGACCTATAGTATTAATATGATAGTGCATTAGAGAATGTTTATAATGTGACAGTTGCTTTTGGGATAATGGCAAATTTGAATTTTATTTCTAAAAGTGTGCTCAAACAGCTATAGCGCAAACTGTAGAATGTAGGGTTGGTTCCGTATTCCATAACCGCGCCCAGTTGAGGGCAGTGGTTCGGTTTCCATTGGCGCCCCATTGTCTATTGCCTGCAGTGGTCTCGTAATAATGGGCCAATGGCGCCTATGGTGGTCATACCTATGCCACGCAGACGGCAGAGGCAAGGGGCTTACGTAGGTAGTGACTGTACATATGAAGGGTGGCAACGTGCAACTGGGATGGCTGTTAAGTATACCCAGTAGGGTTGGTAATCTTGGGTAGTTACTCCGTGACTGACGAGGTCATACCTGGAGCATTACAACCTTTTTTTTTTTTTTTTTTTGTCTCGGCCGGCTCTGACCAGTGGAGATCCTTCGCGTCTACTCTCACGTGCAGCCATATGTGAAAGCCCAGAATAAAATCTTGTATGATAGAATTATCGTAGTTGCGGAGTCTAGACAAAGATAATGAAGAATACAGTGCGTGTGCAACTGGTCCCGGCGGAGGTTCGAGTCCTCCCTCTGGCATGGGTGTGTGTGTTTGTCCTTACGATAATCTAGATTAAGTAGTGTGTAACCTTAGGGACTGATGACCTTAGCAGATAAGTCCCATACGATTTCACACAAATTTGAACATTTCAGTACAGTGCTTGCGCCTGTGCAGCACCATTGATGGGCTATGGTCATGAACACAGGTGGATCGAGATGAAGCAAAGAATTGTCAGAGCTTTCTCTGAGGTCGCCAATATCACCATGTTATTCTTTTAGGCTTTGAGCATTCTGTCTAACCGCTCGCTTCCGATTCAGTGCAGGATTGGCCAGATACGTTATAGCTTTTTTGTGGCAAAAGTAATGGAACTGACCCATGTGACCTCAGGAACATAGTTGAATGCGACGATATGTGGCGCTGCGTAAACGTCGAAGGCCGTTGCTAGTGCCGGTATTATAGTTGCTTATGTTATTAGTGGCATTTGAGTAACATATGGGAAATTAAGAGAGTGTTAGCAACATGTAACCACATAGCACCCTGCAACAGTCCTGTAAAGTCGATGTCCACATGGTTTCGTGAATGATTGGAAGTGGACCACAGAGATAAACTTTGCCAAATGCGACTTGTTTGGCAGGCCTAGACCGCACGTTTGATGTCAGTGTCAATGTCCAACGAATATACAGGATGCATGACCAACGTCTTCATCCTTAACATGTTCCACTGAGCTGCATGGAATAGTCTGAAGGCATGAAGCCAGAGTGTCGTTCGGATCACAATCTTGCACTGGACTCTTCTGTAGCTGGCAGAAGGACCCGCTGATTGGAGTCGTGTCTAATGCGCAAGGAAAAATAATTTCACAGTACAGGTCACGGGCTCTGGCAAACTGAGATATGTATAACATGCTACTTTACTGAGCGTTGGGTCTTCATCTGGGGATTACCTAACCGACTTGGCCTTTACAGGAAATTTTTCCAGTATAATGCATCTCAATCATCGAACCCATTATAAACACTCGTGGGTAGTCGCGACAGGGTGCGCATTTGGTATGCTGTGTTGCATATAAGAAAACATGGAACTTCGTGATACCATAAATACACTACTGGTAGTGGAATGCGTTACACTATGAAGCACCAGTCCTATATATATAAAAATTTGTGAAATTGATAATGATACAGCAGATATTAAATTATTAAACTTTCATTTCGTTCGGAACTGATGTCAATCATGATATAACCGCCGTGGGCACGTTCACAGTTTTGTATCCGTAGCACTTGGGAAGCAAAGAGCCTCTGAAGGTAATCAAGAGGAATTTCTTGCGTTGCCGGAATATCATGCTGAATCTCTTCATGAACACTGCTGACTGGGACGGTATGAAAGTGTGTGTTTTCTCATAGCATCCCAGTCAGACCCCATGGGTGACAAATTACAGGACTGAGTAGGCCTGTAACGATATATTTACATTACTCCAGCTGTTTGTAGTGTGGACTGCATTGTACGCACTTGTATTATCCTGCTAGAAAATGTCATTTTGTGTTCGCGTCATGAAGAGTATGACAACAAGGTTTGTCATTCCTACCACATATATTCTAACAAGCATTCAGTCTCCCTTCAACATTGTTTAAATCAACACTATTATCATAGGCAATAGATCCCCACAATATGGTTCCAAAAGTTTGCGAAGTATAGGTCTTAAGAATCTCTGTTTCCTGTGATCCTACGCCAGGTCTTCTGCTGACTCGTTACCGTCGATCTAATAGCTACGAACAGAAGCGAGAGTCATCGCTGAGCAACACAGAATGCCAATTGTAGTTCCAATTGACCTTGGCTCTACACTGTGCTAGTCTGTTAAGACCAGTCAACGAATATTAAAACAACCGATCAGGGGCAAAATTCGTGAAGTTGCAAATTTTTGTACTGAAGTGATAAATCCTGACCGGCGGGTTATGAACGTTAAGGTGGGGGAGGCATAGGGGAGGAGGGGTAAGGAGCGACATTTAAAAGTCACTGTTTAATGTTTTCTCTGAATAACATGAAAACTACGATTTCTAGCAAAATGTTTTCCAGTACAAGATTAAATTACATTTGAATTCCTACAAAGACATTTATGTGTTTTTTTCTAGGACTAATAGTTTCCGCTTTGCATGGAGTGGAAAAATCGCTGATTACTGAAAATAGTGTTTTACTGGTCAATAGTTTCGATTAAGAACAAGTATTAAACCTGTGCAACACGTCTAAGTGCAGTAGAGCCGTAGTAATGGATAATTTGTGTTCTGGGGATGTAACAGGGTGGACGGGAGTGAAGGGTAGAAGCACGAGGGAATGTAGGTCGCTGGATTGCGGACATGCACTTTCGCCCTTTATAAGTCTGCAAAATAACGAGCGAGCATATGATTCCCCACTCTGTCTACCACACTACGTCACCAAAAGCAACTACAGTGTATTTCACAAAGTTATACTGAACCTTCTGCAGCTCGCCTTACGAATCACTGGCGACGCAGTATGCAGACATTCCGAGGGGCTCTTTGTATTGTAGAAAGTGTTAACATTGCATGGAAGGCAGATGTGAGTCACTAATAATACTAAAGTAAGAAGCGCATGTGGACATAATCTACGTATAACTCTGTATAACGTTCTACATTGCTACAGTGGAAATTGATTTTTCGAGTGTATGTGTGTGTGTGTGTGTGTGTGTGTGTGTGTGTGTGTGTGCGTTGGTGCTTACGGGCGCTCAACTCCGGGGTTATCAGCACTCTGACACACATTAAAAGAAACGAAAGTGGTCAAAATTAGTAAAATGGGATCATACACGCAAAGACAACGGGAAGAGGCTAAAGATGGTCTACAAGAGACTAAAACATATGTAAATCGGGAAAGGTGCTAAAAGGAGGCCACAGCACATTATGAATGGCTGGCCACTCACGTAAAATATGGGCGAGCCAGCCCCCTGTGAACCAATTAAAACCCTCTTCCTAAAATCTTAGTAAAAATATTGGACAATTACCAAAACTTTAAAACTCTAACCACATTCGTTTGGTCATTACCTAAAAGAGATGGCAAATCCGCCAGTAAGTCAGCCGCGACCAGCTGATCAGAAAATAAAACGCAGTCCAATAAAATGTGACGCACAGTGTTCTGTCCGCCACAAGCAACACACATTGGAGAGTCCTCTCGCCAGAGCAAGAAGCCATGCGTCAGAGGGCTGTGGCCGAAGCGAAGACGAGTGAGGAGAACCTCGTCCCGTCTACGTGGCTGGAAGGAAGTGGTGGTCTTCACTAGACGAAGCTTATTGTCGGCCACTGCCAGCCATTCATCCTCGCACCGACGCCTCTTAAGCTCAACAGCGAGGTGATAACATGCAGTGGGATGGCACACTAAAATACCTGCGGATCGGGACACGCCTCCTTGGCTGCTACATCTGCCCTTTCGCTCCCAGCAATGCCAATGTACTCTGGTACTCAGTAGAAAACCAACTGTTTCCCCATTCGGTGGAGTTGGAGGAGGGCATCCTGGATGGTCTCAACTACTTTATTTGCTGGATACAAACGTTTCAATGAGTGAAGGTCACTGAAAGAATCGGGACAGACAAGATATTTAGAACTAGAAGAACACCTAATCTGCTCCAATGCCCTCAAGTTCCCAGACAATTCTGCATCGAAGACAGTAAACTCTTGAGGCAGTCGGACCTTGAGGAAACGATGCGGGTAAACAACATAGCAACCAACAGAGTTCCCCAGTTTCGACCCATCCATAAAAACAACTACAGTGTCGTGGTGCTCAGATAAAATGTCAGAAAAAGTTGCATTAAAAACGGATGCAGGAGTGCAGCCTCTCTTGTACCACACCAAATCTAAAATCACTCTGGGCCTCTCCAGTAACCAGGGTGGCAGGCAGTTAAAACCCTGGATTCGGGGCCGTACTGGATCCACTCCGAAAAACTCCAGCACACGTTGCACGCGGATCCCAAACGGCAACGTGGCTCGTGGACAGTTGGAAAAAAGACGTCCCAGAGGCGAATGAGCAACAATATGGTGTGTGGGTGAAGTTGGAGCTGCGAGAAACTTACACTCCTGACCATCAAGAGGTGCTGCCACAGGATGGTAAGTGTCGGTTCCCTGGCCTGAGCACAGAGGCTGGGTATGGGACTGGTCCTATAAGCACCCATGGCCAACCAGAGACCCTCATGGTGGACACCATCAATGATCTTCAAATAGGAGGGCCTCGCTGATCCATACACTGTGCGCCTTTAGTCCAGCTGTGAACCAACGAAAGCCCTATAAAATTGGAGGAGACGCTGCCTGTTCGCTCCACCAGACCTGTGGCTAAGGCACTTTAAGATATTCAGTGCCCTCAGGGTCCTGGCTTTCAGGTCTCTCAGGTGTGACAACCACGACAATTTCGAATCGAAAATGGGGCCCAGAAACCGCACTGAATCTCTAAAATTCAGGATGGTGTCCCTCAAATGCAAGGCAGGTAAATTAAAAATACTAAAAGAAAGATTAACATGAACACACACACACACACACACTTATCAGCAGAAAACTGAAAACCTGTCTTTGCAGCCCACTCCTCTAACCACCAAACAGGAAGTTGCAACTGACAGCTCACTGATGCAACACTGGAGGAAGAACATAAAGCAGCAAAATCGTTAACAAATAAGAGGCAATGTGCTAGACTCCTTACTGTAGACGTTATATTGTTGATGGCTATGGCAAAGAGGGTAGTACTTAAAACACAGCCCTGAGGGGCACCATTCTCCTGCTCAAAACGATCTGATAGTGAGTCACCAACTCGGGTCCTAAAATAACGCTGAGACAGGAAAGACCGAATGAAGACAGAGAGGTGGTCAAGAAAGCCCCACTAATGCAGTTGAGCGAGAATATAGTGTCGCCAAGTAGTATTGTACGCCTTACTGATGTCGAAGAAGATTTCAATGCAGTGATGTCTACGTAGGAAAGCCTGCTGAACAGCCGCCTCTAGAAGACTCAGGTAGTGGACAGTGGAGCGAAATCTTCGGAATCCACACTGAAAGCGTCTAAGAAGTTGCCTGGTTTCTAACAGCCAGACAAGACGACGGTTAACCATTCGCTCCAGGTCTTTCCTACACAGCTCATTAAGGCGATACTCCGATAACTACTGGGACATGTGTGGTTCTTTCCTGGCTTGAGGAGAGGTATCAAATTGCCTCTCTCCACGATTTGGGGAATTTACCCGCCTGCCATGTAAGATTAAAACATTAAAGGAGGATTTCTTTCCACGCTGCTGGCAAATGTCTAAGCATGCTGTACCGGATCTGGTTGTGATCGGGTGCAGTGTCACGATTCTCAGACGGGGCTGATTGCCGGCCGGGGTGGCAGAGGGGTCCTAGGCGCTTCAGTCTGGAACCGCGAGACCACTACAGTCGCAGGTTCGACTCCTGCCTCGGGAATGGATGTGTGTTATGTCCTTAGGTTAGTTAGGTTTCAGTAGCTCTAAGTTCTAGGGGACTGATGACCACAAATGTTAAGTCCCATAGTGCTCAGAACCATTTCAACCAGTGCTGATTCCAGCTCCCACGTGGAGAAAGAATAGTTGTAACTTTCGGAATCGTTGGAACCAAAGTCCAACTTTCTTCTCTCTGCAGTAGCACGGTAGCAACGAAACGCCAGATCCTGGCTGGTATTTGCAGTAGTTTGCGTAAAGTTCTCCGCCAACATCTGAGCGACGTCCTCAGGTGCCGTTTGGAGACATCCTCCTGTCAGCACCTCGGCCATTAGCGAACGACTGCGTTTAACAGAAATCCTCTTCATGGCTTCCCATACTTCCGTAGAACAAGTGGAACGGTTGATGGAGTCCAGGAACGCTTGCCAAGATCTTTTCTTGCTCTCCTTAATCACATGTCGGGCATCGGCTCTCACGACTCAAAAGGCAATAAGACTGTCTGCCGTAGGACGGTTTTTTATCGTCGAAGAGCCGCACGCCTGTTCCGAATGGCTGAACAGTACTCATCCATCCATCGAGGCACAGGCGCCTCCGAAGACGACTTGATGACTTTGGGATGGATAAATCAGCCGCATGATGGATCACTTGTGTGATATGGTCCAGCCATTCCTGGACGCTGTCGCAATGTTCAAACACACCCAGCTGGCTGAACACTGACCAGTTAGTGCTGCTGACCATCCATTCCGGTGGCTTCTCTTTACATTGTGCTCCATCAAGTAGGTGAATGCGGAGTGGGAAATGGTCACTGGAATGCAGGTTGTCAATGACCTCCCACTGAACAGTGTCTGTGAGCGCTGGATAACAGAACGAGAGGTCAATGGCTCAGAAGTACCCGGTAGCAGTACAAAAGTGAGTGTGAGTACCTGTGTTTAGGATACACATCTCGTGAGACGTCATTAGGCTCTCGAAAACTCGCCCCTGAGGGCAAGTAGAGATCGATACCCACAGGACATGATGGGCATTGAAGTCTTCCAGTAGAAGGAAAGGTCGAGGGAGTTGTTCCACCAAATCTGGAAGGACATACAGTGAGTTAACAGTGACCCTCCGACACCCTTGAATTTCGACAGTAACTGCTTGCAGGTCGGTAGCAATTGGGAGTGCAGAAAAGAGATGCACGTTATTGTCAAACACAGCAACACCCCCTTGACGTAGCTGTCAATGATCCATGTGGATTAAATTATTCCGCAATTTTTTGCCCTGGATAGGCTCTGGGGCCAATACCGCAGCAGTGGTAGTGGCACCACTGGACAGAGGAACAGATTGATCCTTTGGAGGTGGAGAGAGCTCTCCAACGTTAGCGACAACAGATTTGTCTGATGGTTTGGGAAGGGGTTTTGAAGGGATGGTAGTAGCACAAGTGCACTGACAAACACAGATGCTAGTGCTGACACTAGCAACCTCCGTTTGGGTAGCACCATTGGTCTTCGAAACTGGTTGTTTAAGAGTGTTCACAAAGGAGGTAGCAAATGCTGGAGAATGCATGGCCTTATAGATCCTTTTGGCCTTTCCATATGAAATACGTCTAGTTGTTTTGATTTCCTGTATCTTCCTTTCTGCAAGGAAGACACTACAGTCCCTACTCCAGACGAGGTGATCGGCAGAGCAGTTGACGCACTTTGGAGGAGATGAACAAGTAACACCTTCATGGGCGGCCTTACGACATTTGCCACAAGTGGCAGCTTCCTTACAACTTGAGGTGGTGTGCACAAAGCGCTGGCAGGTAAAACAGCACATCGGGTTAGGGAAATAAGGCCGCACACTGAGGCGGAGGAAACCAGCCTTAATGTGCTTAGGAAGTTTGCTGCTGCCAAAGGTCAGTATAAATGAGTCTGGTTTCACGAGAGCACCATTCACCCAGAGAATGCCAACCAGATCCCTGGAAGTCACAACACCATTGCTATAATTGACGGTGTTGTCCTGCACACTTTCTATTGCATACTCCCCGAGGCACGGAGCTTTCTGGATATTATTGGCTGAATGGGAATTGGACGTTTCTACCAACAGAGTCCCATTTCGCAAACGCTTGACAAATTGTAAAGTGCAAGCGAGTCCCTCTAACCCTTTTTCTATGTAAAAGGGTGAAACTCTCTCAAAACTCCCCTCTTTCCCTTTAATTATAAGAATGGTTCAAATGGCTCTGACCACTATAGGACTTAACTTCTGAGGTCATCAGTCCCCTAGAACTTAGAACTACTTAAACCTAACTAACCTAAGGACATCACACACATCCATGCCCGAGGCAGGATTCGAACCTGCGACCGTAGCGGTCGCGTGGTTCCAGACTGTAGCGCCTAGACCCGCTCGGCCACCCTGTCCGGCTAGTTATAAGAAATAGATTCTGGCCACCAGCATGCGTTCTGTTACTCAATACTGACAGAGTCTGCTTAAATCCATGTCTGGAGGACTGGCTACACGAGGCCTCTTTCGTTTGTTTGGGTGTTGGTACCTACCAGCGAACCACCCTTCCCGCTGGAAGGAGAAAGAAAAGATTTCGAAGGAGCCATCTCGGTCCCGTGAGCAGATAGGGAACTAGAAGTCCACCTACATAGAGCCCCGTGTGCCTAGGAAAGCCTTATACAACTGAGGTGCGGCAGGTTTCTCAGAGGTTGCCCACTAATGACTGTTCCACCTCAACAGCTATGCATCTCACTAGCGCGCAGCACACCTTGAAACGTAGGGTTTTTAGATAGGTTTTTACCATCCTCGCGATCCGGGCGGTCACGCCAAGATCCCTGTTCCTTGAGACACACAACGTTCCACCGCCGCGCCACACAGTGGTCGCTGAAGCCTGCCCATAGCTCACAGTGACAGGAGACTGCGGCGCTTACCAGTCCCCAGCTCGGGAACCCCGGCCTCGTCAAGCCCGTACTCAGTAAACGAATGTTGAACCCCTGAAGGGGGTTCTTAGTCACCCCAAACGGTAGCTACAGCATTCTTCTCACGACGAGCGCCACTCGCTTTTCAGTTTACAGACAGACCATACCTCTAGAGCACTCTTATGTAAGCGGATAAAATAACTTCATGGAGCCAGTGTTTATATAGTGGAGTTTCTTTCAGTTTATTAATGAGTACTTATATGTAGCTGTTAAGTGTGATAAAAAGCTGGAGCTGACAACTGTCTACCATACGGAAGAGCCTGTTGCAACTGTAACATGCTGTCAATATGTTTTCGGTTTTGTCACTTTTAATTAAGTGTGCCAAAAAGCTGGAGCTGACAACTGTCTACCATACGGAAGAGCCTGTTGCAACTGTAACATGCTGTCAATATGTTTTCGGCTTTGTCACTTTTAATGTATCCACTTGCTGGATTACTTTTCTCAGCGTTAGGGGTGTAAAATATATCACACGAACCTCAGCTCTCCCAACACATGAAGAGGATGAAAGTTTAAATTGTCTCCCTCTACAACGGAAGTAGGTCATCTAGGTGTTATGAAACGTCAGATATTTCAACATAAATCGGGAAATGCATTGCAGCAGATTACTGTTCTGTATTTGAACAGGAGTATGTCAATGCCATCATACATATTCACACCCACCTTGAGAGACATACTGTGGATGATTGGTAAGTGACTCCACTCGCTGCAGCCCTCATTACAAGTGCCAGTAGTTCCTACAATGAAGAGATTTATTCAGTGTATCAGTAGCACAGTTAATCGTGAGAGAAGTGCAGTAACCTATTGGCCATTCGTTAATTCACCACAAAATGACTACAACGCAATTACACGGCTTCACAACACAGCAGCAAGCCAGCATACCACATTTTCCAGTACGATCCATTTCCCACCAACACTACACGTTCACTGACAACATCACATTTACAAATTAGACACTTCTCAGCCACTGTTTGCAGAAACGTATTTTACATGAAAGCTCACTTAACAACAGCATATACGTACTCATATAATAAACTGAAAATAACAGCACTATATAAACACGTGCTCACGGAAGTTCTAGGGAGGTATAGTCCGTCTGTAAACTGAAAAGAGAGCAGCGCTTGTGTGGGGGAACCTTGCCTTTCCCAGAAGAAAGCTACTCCTGCTATAGAAGATAACTAGATACGAATATATCCTCTGGGAGCGTAGAATAGTATGCGGACATTAACAATGATTAGCCAGTATGTCCACCTTCGGCGTGAATAACAGAGGCAACTTGTAGATGGAAGAAAAGAGGCCTGGGGAGACCGCTGAAGGGAGTTGGCACATCTGCATACAGAAGTCGCCTAATTCCCGTAAATGTCGGGAAGGGGGCGATGAGCTCTGGCACCATGTTAAATCACATCCCAGATGTGTTTCATGTGGTTCAGATCTGGCGATTTGGCGAGGGGGGGGGGGGGGGGCTGGAGCACATCAATTGGAACTCGCCTATGTGTTCCTTGAACCACTCCATCACACTCTTGGCATTTTGACATGGGGAATTATCTTGTTGAAAAATACCACTGCCGTCTTGAAACATGATCGCCATGAAGCGGTGTATGCAACTAGTGTACGATACTCCTTGGACGTCACGGTGTCTTGCACGAGTTCCACTGGTCCCACGGATGCCCATGTGAATGTTCCCCAGAACATAATGGAGCCGCCACCATCTCATTTCTGTTCCGCAGTACAGGTGTCAAAGAGTTGTTCCCTTGGAAGACGACGGATTCGCGCCCTCCCAGTGGCATGGTGAAAAAGGTATCGGGATTCATCAGACCATACAAAGCTCTGACATTACGCCAACGACCAGTGCCGATGGTGACATGCCCATTTCAGTCATAGATGCCGATGTCGTGGTGTTAAGAACGGCACGTGCGTGGTTCATCGACTGTGGAGGTTCATCATTAGGAATGTTCGGAGCACTGTGTGTTCAGACACACTTATACCGTGCCCAGCGTTAAAGTCCGCCACAGTTCGGCGCCTGTCCTGTTTTACCAGTCTGTGCACCCTACGACGTCCAACATCTCTTATGAGGGGTGGCCGCCCACCCCTACGACGTATGGACGTGGTATCACCTTGGTTTCGCCAAGCTTTGAAGACACTCACCACAGCACTCCTCTAATACCCGACTAGTTGCGCAGTTTTCGATATACTCGTGCGGAGACTCCGGGCCATCACAACCTGCCCTTGGTCAAACTCAGATACATCGCACGTCTTTCCCATACTACACACGGACAGCACTCTCACTGATACTATATGTACTGTGCGCGTATCTGACTAGCAGTAATTCCTTGCCAGGTGACGCTGCTATCACCTGGACGGGTTTATATCGATACTAGGTCGGCGGTCATGATGTTTTGGCTGATTAGTGACGTGGATTCTGTCCATATGCGTTTCTGCCGTTAGTGTCATTAGTAGCTCCGCACTCCAGGCAGTGCTAAGGCACGTTGAGGAATACAAACACCCCCTGGGTATGTCTGCGCGCTGCATTGCCAGTGATTCGTAAGACGAGCTGCGGAAGGGTAAAAAAAAAAAAAATGGCTCTGAGCACTATGGGGCTTGACATCTGAGGTCATCAGTCCCCTAGAACTTAGAAATACTTAAACCTAACTAACCTAAGGACAACACACACATCCATGCCCGAGGCAAGATTCAAACCTGTAACAGTAGCGGTCACGCGGTTCCAGACTGAAGCGACTAGAACCGCTCAGCCACACCGGCCGGTGGGAAGGGGCAGTATAACTATGTGAAATGCCTTGTAGTGGCTTTTTGTGACGTAATATGGCAGAGATAATGTGTAACTGCGTGATCGATCTTTAGTTTGCAGAGCTATGAAGGGGAGAAATGCCTGACCACAATCCAGAGACCTATCTTCCGTGGCGCTTCTGCCCTCCAACCACTTGCACCCTGTTACATCCCCAGAACACAATGTATCCATTACTACTGCTCTACTGCACTTAGAAGTGGTACACATGTTTATTATTTATTCTGAATCTACTCAATTTAATAATAAAACAATAACTGTATACTATTAAAACACTATTTTTAACTGTCTGCGATTTTTCCATCGCCAGCAATGCAGGAACTATTAGTCCTAGAGAAAATATGAGTAGAAATCTTTTCTTACGAAACTGAAGTAAGTTAAGTTTCTTACCGAGAAACATTTTAGATAGATGTCACGGTTTTCGAGTTATTGAAGAATTTTTTTTAAAAAAGTGACCTTTAAACGCTCGCATCTCCATCAGCGCTCATACCCCGCCGGTTAGGATTTTTAGTAAGCTGTTCACGGCACACTCTCCAACCACTGTAGAAAAATTTATAACTACACGAATTTTTCCCCTAATTTTCCTTCGTCTACTGGACCGTGGAACAGTGTCAGCGGTAAACGACGCATGGAAACTCGAGATGTCAATCCAGCTTCCAGTAATCTGTTAACGATGGAGCAAGGTAATACTTAGGCTGTAATCTATAGCCGGGTTTCAGCTCTTTCTGTTCCTCAGAGCCAATTGAACAATTCTACGGTACATTCTTGATGCCGTCCAGGAGGAACCAAAGGCTACTCTTGTTGCTGTACTGTTTTCTCGAGCCCATCCAACGACAACTCGTTGCACTACAGTAAACTGTCTTTGCGAAATGTCTGTATGATGTGAGACCCTATATTACATGGCCTTCCTAAAGGAAGGGGTTCGTCTTTGTCCGATTCAAGCATCGGTACTCCGACACATCATTTAGCAAAACATCTTGCTGCACTGTTGACCCTTGTAGTAGGTCGATGTAAGCACACCATTAAGAACTCGGCGGGTTTCCTATGTAGCTTAGAAGGAATGCGTTCGAATTACTCTAATATTCTAGTAAGTTTTCATGTTCTCTCTCTCTCTCTCTCTCTCTCTCTCTCTCTTCAATCGTGTTCCTCTGTCAGATTCGTTACAGTTGATTGAGGTCGAAACTATTTCGACACCTGTTGACTTCCACTTACTTTTTATTCAGTCACCAGTACTGCGACAGATGGAGTTGAGATAGAAAGCCCATTGTCACCTATTATTGTCAATTTCTTTATGGAAGACTTCGGGGAACGTACTTTGAGTCGGCGGCATTGAAACCTGCGGTTTTTCAGATATGTAGACGATACATTTGTTGTTTGCCCTCATGGCAGTAAGAATTTGACTGACTTTTTAAAACATCTGAATTCAGTACACTCGAATATTTATTTCACGATGTGGATGGAAAAGGATGGTTATCTTTCCTTCCTTGATGTGTTAGTCAGGGGAAAGGTTGATGGTAGGTTGAGTCATGCCGTTTATAGGAAGCCCACTCACCTTGTATCTGCTGGCTGATAGCTGTCACCATCCGGCTCAACGTGAAGAATTACTTCGCACCTTGGTTCATAGGGCCCATATCATCTCCAACCTTGAGAGTTTTCTAACTAAGTTGGCCCATCTCGAAGTCACTTTTCTTCAGAACGGTTATAGTGAAAGACGGATCAGACATGCGTTGCGCTGTCGATCAACTGTGCATCCGATGAGTGATGATAATACGGAGGGAATACCAAAGTCTACACCTTTTTTTGCCTTACACAGGAAGCATCGAATACGACTGGTCGTATTTTGCGGAAACATGACGTGAAGTGTGTTTTCGACCACTATTTAAGATCAAGATCCTTTTAGGTTCCGTAAAGGATGATCCTGGTTTGCGTATGGCGGGTGTCTACCGTATTCCTTGCAGCTGTGCTATTTCATATATTGTCAGAGTATTAGAACTGTGAAGGATCAGTGTACTGAGTATAAGTGGCACACACGCTTACAACAGCGGAGCAAATCCACCATTGCAGAACAATGTCTTGGCACCCGTCATACCAACACTGAAATTCTGGCTTTATTTCCTGCTACTGGGATAGTGTTATTAAGGAAGCTGTTGAAAATAAATTAACAAGTAACCTTGTAAATAGAGATGGTGGGTTTTGTTTAAATTCTGCATAGGGTACTGCTATCTCCCTTGTCAAAAAACAGAACGGCAGAGTTAATTCTACCTCATCCGTTGATTATTAATTTCACAATCGATAACCTCTGATGTCGGTCATCTTTGGTTTGTGATGGTGCTACTGTTCACATTTTCTCTGAGGATCTAAGTTTTAAATTCTCTTGCACAGTGCCTACATACTAAAGTTATGCCTCGATAATGGTCGAAATATCGATGGTTGTCGACTACGTAATCCGGCTGCATTATCGTAATTTATATGTCTGTACGATGTTCACATGTCTCTCGTCCCAATGATTTGACCTTTCTCAAAGTCCGAAAGATTGTGATAATCTGTATACACTTATGAGTCAAAGCATTATGACCAACTCTTTAATAGCTCGGTTATCCCTCCTTAGAACGAAATATATCACTGAGTCTGCCTATCAGGGCTCCGACAGTTTCTTTGTAGGTTCGTGGAGCTATGTGGCATTAGATGCCTACGCACAGGTCATGTAATTCGCATAAATAACGGGCCGCTGATTTTCATACGCGGTGATGGGGCCCAGTGGCGACCCAGATATGTTCCATACGATTTACAAAAGGCGAATTTGGTAGTCGAGACATCAACGTCAGTTCACTGTAATGCTCCTCAGACCAGTGTAGTATGGTTCAGGCTCCGAGACGCAGACAGTTATACTGCTGAAAGATGACGTCGTCGTCGGGGAAGACATAAAGTACGAAGGGATGCAGGTGGCTCGCAGCTGTCAGCGTGCCTTCGATGACTACCAGAGGTACCGCACAAGCGCAGAATATCTCCCATAGCATAGTACTACTCCCACCAGTTTGCTTACGTGACGCGCTGCACGTTTCTAGTCGCCGATCACCTCGATGACGGCGTTTGTGGAGACGACCAGTGACCTAATGCCGCAAAAGTGTGACTCACCCGACGAGCGACACGTTTACATTGATCGATGGTCGAATCCTAATGGTTCCGTTGCCACTGCAATCGTTGGGTCAACATGTGAACACGTAGGTGTGGTCTGCTGCAGAGCTTCAAGTTCGACACTGATAGATGAACGGTGTGCTGTGAAATACTTGTTCCTGCACCAGCATTGTACTATTTCGGCAGAGATGCCACAGATCACCATCTATCGTACTTTACAGAGCAGACAAGCCTGCGAGCCCCACGTTCAGTGAAGAGTCGTGGAAATCCAATCACCTAGCTCCTAGTGCTAGATTCACTGTCCTTCTCTTTTTTGTAGATGCTCAAGATAGTTGTATGTGAACATTTTACCAGATTGCCGTTTTCGAGATACTAATTCACAGGCTCTACGTAATAATAAGCTGCCTTTTGTGAAAGTCGCTTATCTCAATGGATTTCCCCATATGCAGCCAATATCTTCATTAGGGTGATCAGCCGTCCGTGTCTGCCCCGCTTACATACTTTTGTTACCCCATCACATGCCGACAAAGCCATCAGGCGGCATCCAACGTCGCGGTTTGCTGTGGCCATAATGTTTCAGTTTATCAATGTATGCTCGTCTTCTAGGCATGCCGTGTTGGGATCTCCACCTGAAATATTCCAGTAACGGTGGACACATGTAATAACCATCATGTACTCACACCACTCATCGTATGGAAAAAGAACTTTTTCAACTAACATACTCTTGCATTAAAACGTAATTTTAATCAAGGTATGCCACAGGCGTGGAAATAATGGAGTTAGCGTACGGTCAAGGTGTCACGCTGGAACTCTACCGATCTCTTGCTCTGTCTCCATATCTATGGAATGGCTAGGTAATGGAAATGTAATATTACCTACTTAGTGAATCTTATCGTCTGATGTTGCTGTTTTGAGACGTACTTTATGTGAATCACCGTCAGATCCG
Organism: Schistocerca gregaria; assembly: GCF_023897955.1. Lineage (NCBI taxonomy): Eukaryota > Metazoa > Arthropoda > Insecta > Orthoptera > Acrididae > Schistocerca > Schistocerca gregaria. The sequence goes on along the minus strand of NC_064931.1, from coordinate 289,061,876 downwards.
ACGGCCGATCAGTTCCAATCATTCCACCAGGAAGGAGGTAAACGGCTCGTGTTGTCTGTAGTTCAACCATGCCTAGGCGGTCAATACCTCCGTTCGCCCACATGCTCATTGTTACTTTGTGGCAAGAAGGGCTCTCAACGAGAAAAGTGTCTAGGCGTCTTGGAGTGAACCAAAGAGATGTTGTTCGGACATGTTCAAATGTTTGTGAGTTCCTAAGGGACCGGACTGCTGAGGTCATCGGTCCCCAGACGTACACACTACTTAAACTAACTTAAAGCTAAGGACAACACACACACCCATGCCCGAGGGAGGACTCGAACCTCCGGCTGCAGGGACCGAACGATTAGTGACATGGCGCCTCTAATCGTGCGGCCACTCCGCGCGGCTTGTTGGACATGGAGGAAATACAGGGAGCGAGGAACTGTCGAGGACATGCCTCGCTCAGACCGCCTAAGGGCTGCTACTGCATTGGATGACCGCTACCTACGGATTATTTTTCGGAAGAACCCTGACAGCAACGCCACCATGTTGAATAATGGTTTTCGTGCAGCCACAGGCCGTCGTGTTACGACTCAAACTGTGCGCAATAGATAGCATGATGCCTAACATCACTCCCGACGTCCATGGCGAAGTCCACCTTTGCAACCACGACACCATGCAATGCGGTACAGATGGGCCCAACAACTTGCCGAATGGACGACTCAGGAATGGAGTGGCATTATGTGGGACAAACGTACGACGCTGGCGGTCATGAAAGGCGCATTAACGGATGTACGAAACGTGAATGGCATCCTCCGACTGATACTACAACCATATCGGCAGCTTATTGGCGAGGCATTCGCCTTCATGGACGACAATTCGCGCCCCCATTGCGCACATATTGTGAATGACTTCCTTCAGGATAACGACATCGCTTGACTAGAGTGGCCGGCATTTTCTCCAGACATGAACCCGATCTAACATGCCTGGGATAGACTGAAACGGGCAGTTTATGGTCGACGTGACCCACGAACCACTCTGAGGGACCTACGCCGAATCGCCGTTGAGGAATGCAACAATCTGCACCAACAGTGCCTTGATGAACTTGTAGATAGTATGCCACGACGAATACAGGCCTGCATTAATGCAAGAGGTCGTGCTACTGGGTATTAGAGATACAGGTGTATACACCAATCTGGCACACCACCTCTGAAGGTCTCGCTATATGGTGATGATGCAAACGTTTTTGATGAGTGTATTTAGCTAATCATGCTTGATATTCGACTTGCGTTATTGTATGACTAGAACTAACATATTAGAAAAAATATTTCATGTACACCAGCACATTTGCTTTGCCTACCCGATGAGTTTTTTCACCTTGACCTTGTATAATGCTTCGCAGCTACCAAATTGAAATTTGTAGGCCATTCGGTTTTAGCATAGTTATTTGTCAGATGTTTCATAAACTTGCTTAAGTGGTTAAATGATTAAATGGCAACATTATTAACAGCCTTATGAGCTAAACTCATTTAAAAAAAACGAATGTACGTCACTCCTCATTCCATTACTGTTATTATGGCAATCTTCGCAGCTGTTATCGATTACTTCCTAAAATATTGTGAGACAGTTTGTGTAACGTGACGGCACAACTGAATACTCAGCTTGTTAAATAATGCTTGTTATACGTAATGAAAGCCGTTATGCAGTCAAAACTTTCTTTCCTAAGGATGAGTTACTACTGAGCTTAAGAGATGACAATTCTTGCATTTTAAAACAAAATTTCCCATATTACCATTTGTGTGTGTTTAAGTAAATTTGGTACATAAGAACATAGCACAAATACAAATTATTTTAATTATCGTAATAAATACAGACGAATTCACTACATTCTGATAGAAAATTAATCATTTTCATGTTGAGAAACTCTAAATATTTACAGGTACGCGTTCAAAGACAATTTATTTCAAACTTCTGTGATAAGTTATCGTATAATATAGAATTCTTCTGGATAAAAGTCATGAGTGAAGGCGCTCTTGTCACCCACATACTTGTTGTCGTTCCTGAGACTATTTAATCAATGATCCATGTGCACTGTCGTAACACCTCATCTACTTCATATTCATAATTTCTTCTAGCGTACTGAAAAGCCCCTAGTATCAATATGATAACACAAATCACAATGACAGCTATGATAGAGGGTTTCATCTGTCCTTGAAATTGCTCCCCAGTGTTCGAGAAAACAGTATTATCTGAGGTTACAGTCTCGTTAATGCCAACCGAAAAGTTATATACTTGTCCCTCCGGAGACGTTGCAGAGTGAGATGTCTCTGTGGTGGTATTCAGTCCCACCGTGGGAGAGGCTGGCTGAGCTGTGGCTACTGCTGACCCGTTGCTGTGGACGAGCTCTGGGTGCAGAGTAGAATCTTCGCCAGCTGATACGGATTGCTCACTGCTGTAGCGCGTGGCAGAGGCAGAAGGGCTTTCCTGCAAAGGAAGCAGTAAAAGATTAGTTTTTGTATTCAGACGTTATCGGTCACGATTGTTTCTAAAGGAAAGAAAATTTTCCTTTATCGTTCTTTTATTATTGTCTACTTATTAGTATTCCAGTCTAGCCAATGTGACGAATGATGATGATGAGGACAACACAAACACCCAGTCCCCCAGAAGAGACAATCTTCAACCCGGCCGGGAATCAAACCAGGGACCCCGTCATCCACAGGCAGCAACGCTGGTCACTAGACCACGAGCTGCGAACTGGCCTGTCTGTGGCCAGAACGTCGGTACTTTGCTATTCATGAAGACCTGTTGGTCAGATTTGGTATAATCGTTACACAACTGACAAATGCATTGACTGAATTATACCTTATAGTGGGTGGACTGTCATAAAGGAAATTTTTTTTCGGAGTAACGATTAACGAACTCAGGTTCTCCCCAAGGTAGTCATAGACGCTTCCCGCTCAGTAACGAGAGATGATTAAGTCTGGTAGCCATCTTAATAGCAGAGAAACTGGAACTCACAGAGCTTTAGAGAACATTCAATCTGTGGTTTAGCAGCAATTCATATTAGCATGCGCACTAGTCGTGGTTGGAACTCGGGAAAACTATCACTCAGTGATGGGATGGGAGGAAATTTCATCTAGAAACTATAACCCAAAATCTAACAAATGAAGTCTGTTGAAGGATAGAAGATTAAGGTTTAATGAGCTGTCGACAACGTGGACATTAGTCAAGGATCTGAAGCTCAGATTAAGGAAGAATGGGGGGGGGGGGGGGGGGGCTGATCGGTCGTGATATAACACTGGAGTACGCATTAGGAGTGATTTAAAATGGAATGATCATATAAAGCTGATCGTCGGTAAAGCAAATACCAGACTGAGATTCATTGGAAGAATCCTAAGGAAATGCAATCCGACAACAAAGGAAGTAGGTTACAGTACGCTTGTTCGCCCACTGCTTGAATACTGCTCAGCAGTGTGGGATCCGCACCAGATAGGGTTGATAGAAGAGATAGAGAAGATCCAACGGAGAGCAGCGCGCTTCGTTACAGGATCATTTAGTAATCGCGAAAGCGTTACGGAGATGATAAACTCCAGTGGACGACTCTGCAGGAGAGACGCTCAGTAGCTCGGTACGGGCTTTTGTTAAAGCTCCGAGAACATACCTTCACCGAAGAGTCAAGCAGTATATTGCTCCCTCCTACGTATATCTCGCGAAGAGACCATGAGGATATAATCAGAGAGATTAGAGCCCACACAGAAGCATACCGACAATCCTTCTTTCCACGTACCATACGAGACTAGGATATAAGGGAGAACCGACAGAGGTACTCAGGGTACCCTCCGCCACACACCGTCAGGTGGCTTGCGGAGTATGGATGTAGATGTAGATGTAGATGTAGAATCCAGCAGCCGCGTTAAGCACGTCAAGAAACCAAGTGAAAACCTAAATCTGAATGTTCAGAAGGGTATTTGATCCCCACTCTTCCCGAATACAGGTCTAATGTTTCAACCATTTCTCTTTCTCACTCGGTAGAATCTTCTTGGTATTCAACCCCCCTGTTTGGGCGAGCCTGGAGAAGTGTTGAAGCTTGTGGGTCTTGACTATAGTCTTTCTCCCAAAGCTACTCTCACACGGGGTGAGGCACATAACGTTGACGTGGACGCGGACAGGAAATCCAACCACACCAGACACACCGTCCTCATCACATGCGATTGTGTCCCTCTCCAGCGACAGCTGTCGGCTGTATCCTGCTCGGAAACCATACAGTTTGGTTACGAAAATAGACGTGCGTACATTTCTAAATTACTCTGTCAGAATGCACATTTCCTCCCTTGTCCATACGTTAGTCATGTTGTTCTGTCTGTAGTATACATAAATCAACATTTCAATATCCGTAAACGCGTTATAAGACTAAAGGGAAAGTACCATGTCCAGTCAGCAAGGACATAAGCTTATAAAACGTACGAAAATAAAAGTGAGAATGTTACGAAAACATATTTCTATTAATTTAATAGGCAAGTCCTCCAACCTTTTAATAAACGAGAGAATGGAAAAAAAATTAGGATACAACAAAACAAGAACGCGCTACTCTTAACTTCAACAACAAGCGACCTTGTATTTTGTCTCGGAGTATTCTGAAGGCTTTAATGGGTGATATGTTATTAATTGACATATCATTATAAAAAATTCTACCACGAACGACACATTGGGATGAATCTTCAATGTGCCGATGATATAAAACGTCGTACTTCCATAACATGTGAGTTATAACACGAATGTAACTAAATATGAACACCCTTTAACTACCAATATTGGTTCTACTTTACCTGGCATATTGCCGCAAAACATACTTTCTATTTCTCGAGACGAAACGCCTCCTTGACGTGAAATGGAAGGAAGTGACATTACAAAAGTCGTATAGCTCCATGTCAACAATAGATAACCCGTTTAGTGTGAGGATGGCTTAACTGTCCTTCCTTCACTTCACCCAGATAAGTAATTTCTTACTTCCAGAGAAAGTCTTCTGTCATGACAACGTTGAACGTCTTGTGTAGCTGCAAAGTTTTCTGTGGAAACATGCTCTGTGCATATACTGGTAGAAGGGGGAGGGTCAAAGACAATAAAACGTAGATACAATTTTAATACACATTCGTTGCAACTAGCAGCTAAGACAAAATCGCATCGACAGCACATAAATGATCGGCTTGTCGTAGCATCGTCCGCTGACTTGTTTGGTCTGCACTCAGGCGTCCGTTTATGCCACATTCTCGCTACGCGGCGGAATCAATAAAAAGCATAGACTCAATAAGTCTAACACCAAGATAATGGTAACTAGAGTCTTCAGTTATCTTGCACGACGGCAGAATGCTGCGCCAAAATACACGTTGACAAAGGACGAATAAGCCACTGTAAACGAATGAGAAACAAATGAGATGTCAAAATAGTAACACCCTTCATGGTCTTTTGTATGTGCTTTGAAAGGAAAGAGAAGATTCCGTTAAAAGGTCTGAAATAACTTCTTTCTCAGGCTTTTTATCATTCGTCTGCTTCGTCGAAACGGGATATGTTTATTGTATCGCCACTGCCATCTGAACTGCCATTCTGCTTAGAAGATTGGGACTTTAATGTCTGGTTCCATACTACCAGAACCTAACGAATGACACGAAACTGAGGAAGCTGGGAGCAGCGTCACAGTTCAAACACTGGTCTTATATTCGGACAGAAATACTACTGTTTTGTTTAGTAATTTAATTTGACATAAGAAACTATATAATGTCTACAACTAAAGCTGTACTAAACAAATCACTGTGCAGTGAGTGGGAAGTGTAAATAGTAACCGGCATCGTTTCCACCGTGTCTGTTCGATTTGCGGATGCTGTGCTGGAAAAGAGACTCTGAATGAGCCTGATACCTTCGATTTCAGCGTCGTGGTCATTACGCGAGATGTACGTTCAGCAAATCAGTGCGAAAAGAATTTTGCAGAATACTGAAAGACCCGAGTAAGAACAAAGCTACTGTAGTCGGAAATATTCCTTCAGAATTATTCGGATCCTCGATGAGGCAGCCATGACAAAAGTATTCAACTTCATAAGCAAGATGTGAAAGATGGGCGAAAGACCCCCCCCCCCCCAGTCATCAAGAAGAACATAATAATAGTAATTCCAAAGGAGCCAAATGCTGATAAGGATAAGCGTATCTAGAAACCATCAGTTTAATAAAACATGGTTGAAAATATTGGGAAGAAATATTCGCAGAAAAATGAAAAACACTAGTGAAAGGCGACCTTAATGTAGATCCGGAGACACGTAGAAATTTGCTTGATAATATTAACCTCATTTTTGAAGAAAGCAAAACCTACGTCTATAGCATTTGCAGATTTAGAGAAAACGTTTGACAATAGTGACTGGACAACACTTTTGGAATTTCAGAAGGTAGCAGGGATAAATGCAGGGTGTCTCTATTTAAACGCCTGCAAGTACAAACAGCTCGTAGAGGCTGTGTTCAAGATGTGATAGCTCACATTTTGGTGTTCAAAAATGGAACAAAATCCAGTTTTCTCATTTCTGGAAAGATACATCTATACGTAATATTTTTGTATCTTCTTCCAAACAAAATGTGCGGAAACTATTCGATTGTCTCTAAATATTATATCCAAACACTTATCAGAAGTATCTATGGCGATATAAAGCCTACCCGTGCATATTCGTATTTCTATGTAATTAAAATCTGTTCATTTCTTTGCGTTACCTGTAGTTAGAAATTATGTATGTATTTTTACAACCCATTACAAGTTTTATTCATTTATCTGCTGTATACGAAACAGAAAGTTGGAGGCTCCGCAGCAGAAAACCAGAAATGATAGTCGCAACACTTCCCTTCTGTTATACAACAATATTATGAGGAACAACTGAAGTGCATTCACATTCAGGATTATTTCTTGGTTACGGAGCAAGGGGGTCAGATGTTACACCAGTTGTAGTTCAAGACGTATAACGGCCTACTCACATTGTTACTGCAGAAAAGTTTTCGGACTTCCAGCCAAGTGGCAGTGTTAAAATACCTCGACGTTTCGAAGAGTGTCATATTCGTCATATTCTGTTGAATTGACGAGATGACTTCCATATATCGTATATTATTCCATAGAAGCATGACTGGGTTTTGCCTGTCTGGCCTGCATGGCATTGATGGTGACTGAAAATGGCGGCTGTCTGCCTGGGTACTGTGCGGCCGGCGGGCGGAGAGAAGTGAGAATGTAGTGGGGGGGGGGGGGGGGATGCGGGTGCGCCGGAGGCTGCTTTCGAATATCTCTCCGTGCATTCCGGCTGCGTCTTGACTGCTGAACGGTGTTGGGTAAGCTCTCGGCGTATTACCGCTAGAGCAGTTGGTATCTTTCGTCTCTGTTGGTCAGATATTATGAGTTCTTACACTCCTGGAAATGGAAAAAAGAACACATTGACACCGGTGTGTCAGACCCACTATACTTGCTCCGGACACTGCGAGAGGGCTGTACTACCAATGATCAAACGCACGGCACAGCGGACACACCAGGAACCGCGGCGTTGGCCGTCGAATGGCGCTAGCTGCGCAACATTTGTGCACCGCCGCCGTCAGTGTCAGCCAGTTTGCCGTGGCATACGGAGCTCCATCGCAGTCTTTAACACTGGTAGCATGCCGCGACAGCGTGGACGTGAACCGTATGTGCAGTTGACGGACTTTGAGCGAGGGCGTATAGTGGGCATGCGGGGGGCCGGGTGGACATACCGCCGAATTGCTCAACACGTGGGGCGTGAGGTCTTCACAATACATCGATGTTGTCGCCGGTGGTCGGCGGAAGGTGCACGTGCCCGTCGACCTGGGACCGGACCGCAGCGACGCACGGATGCACGCCAAGACCGTAGGATCCTACGCAGTGCCGTAGGGGACCGCACCGCCACTTCCCAGCAAATTAGGGACACTGTTGCTCCTGGGGTATCGGCGAGGACCATTCGCAACCGTCTCCATGAAGCTGGGCTACGGTCCCGCACACCATTAGGCCGTCTTCCGCTCACGCCCCAACATCGTGCAGCCCGCCTCCAGTGGTGTCGCGACAGGCGTGAATGGAGGGACGAATGGAGACGTGTCGTGTTCAGCGATGAGAGTCGCTTCTGCCTTGGTGCCAATGATGGTCGTATGCGTGTTTGGCGCAGTGCAGGTGAGCGCCACAATCAGGACTGCATACGACCGAGGCACACAGGGCCAACACCCGGCATCATGGTGTGGGGAGCGATCTCCTACACTGGCCGTACACCTATGGTGATCGTCGAGGGGACACTGAATAGTGCACGGTACATCCAAACCGTCATCGAACCCATCGTTCTACCATTCCTAGACCGACAAGGGAATTTGCTGTTCCAACAGGACAATGCACGTCCGCATGTATCCCGTGCCACCCAACGTGCTCTAGAAGGTGTAAGTCAACTACCCTGGCCAGCAAGATCTCTGGATCTGTCCCCCATTGAGCATGTTTGGGACTGGATGAAGCGTCGTCTCACGCGGTCTGCACGTCCAGCACGAACGCTGGTCCAACTGAGGCGCCAGGTGGAAATGGCATGGCAAGCCGTTCCACAGGACTACATCCAGCATCTCTACGATCGTCTCCATGGGAGAATAGCAGCCTGCATTGCTGCGAAAAGTGGATATACACTGTACTAGTGCCGACATTGTGCATGCTCTGTAGCCTGTGTCTATGTGCCTGTGGTTCTGTCAGTGTGATCATGTGATGTATCTGACCCCAGGAATGTGTCAATAAAGTTTCCCCTTCCTGGTACAATGAATTCACGGTGTTCTTATTTCAATTTCCAGGAGTGTATTTCTATGGATTCCTTTATAATACTGTCCAGATAACCGGTTGCTTAGCGTAGCACTTTGGTCTTCAGACAGTCGAAAGTGTGGCTTACTTTAAGCTACGCTGTGCTATCGCTAATTTGTCTTATGTGTCCCAGTGAAGCCGGTCGGAGTGGCCGAGCGATTCTAGGCGCTTCATTTTGGAACCACGTGACCGCTACGGTCGCAGGTTCGAATCCTGCCTCAGGTATGGCTGTGTGTGATGTCCTTAGGTTAGTTAGGTTAAAGTAGTTCTAAGTTCTAGGGGACTGATGACCTCAAATGTTAAGTCCCACGGTGCTCAGTGCCATTCGAACCTTTTTTTTCGTCCCAGTGAAAGATGCTTAATATGCTCCAGACAGCATTCTTACAGATACAGTGTTGCGTTTGCCCAACTTATTGGCGGCCTCATCCACAAAAGATGCTGTATATGCCAGGTACGTTCAGTTTTAGTGGGTATTTCGCAGTGACAAGGTACTATTTCGTCTTATTAGGTGATCGGAAGATTGTTTTTATGTCGGGTTTTCCAAGTAACCTCACAGTTTTGGCTGAGAACCGGAAAAAAATGAAATGTCGTGTGAAGAGGGCCTCCCGTCGGGTAGACCGTTCGCCTGGAGCAAGTCTTTCGATTTGACGCCACTTCGGTGACTTGCGAATCGATGGGGATGAAATGATGATGATTAGGCCAACACAATACCCAGTCCCTGAGAAGAGAAAATCTCTGCGCCAGCCGCGAATCGAACCCGACCATGTGGATTGACAGTCTGTCGCGCTGACCACTTTTTTTTTTTTTTTATTATCAGATTGACTTGGTATATTTCACGAGAATTCAGACAACCATAGTCAAATCATCATTTAATATTAGCTGCAAAAAGAAAATCAACAAATTAGTTGAAACACAAATAAAACATTACTTCTGAAGGGGAAGACCAACCCGTTATCCCACCCGTATGAATTTTGGGTGTATATATATACATATATACACACACACACATATATATATATATATATATATATATATATATATATACATATATACATGCAAAAGAGAAAAAAAAATTACTAAAAAATACAACCAGGGAGGGGACTCAAGCTCAGGGAAGAAACAGGAATCACAGGGGAACTTAACCAACACCTTGACGGTTAAACACAAGAAAAAGCATATTCGCAAAAAGCGTTCGGTATTGTGGTAACCGCTGCCATTTCCAATGCGCAGTTGACAAATAATGGTGAAAAACGCGGGGATCTGGGTCATTACCGCCTTCAATGACGTAGTGGACATAGTAACCCAAGAGCCAGACAATCGTGTTCGTTTTCGTCTGAGGAAAATAAGAGATGTCCGGATGTAAGAAGATGTCGTCTGGGAATGCGGTTTCAGGCCCTCTAGTAAGAAAAGCTAATTGACGGCGGACCCAGAGCCAATGATCCCGTCCGCAAGCAACTAGCCTGTGAAGTAAGGTGTCAGTTTGATGACATTCCTCACACTGATCAGTCGGACGAAGGCCAATACGAAAAAGACGATCACCAGTAGGTATCAGACGGTAAATGACCTTATACCACGTTGAAACAATCTCCATCGGCAAAATGGGAAGACTAAGATGAGACCAGACCGTTTTCCATGACGTTGACGGGGAAGCAAGTTCAACAGAAGAAGGGAAACATGCTTTACCCCAACGGAGTTGTAGCATGTTGGTAGTAATATGCGTCATAGAAAGTATATCAGCACCCAGAATACCGACAAGTACAAAGTATTCACGAATGTGCCGCAATTTAGGATTAATCCGTCCAACATCAACAGGAGGGGTCAGACTGGCCGGCCGGAGGCGGGAAAGTAAACGAGAGGTGACTGAATGCGGAGCCCGCGTACAGGTTAAAACATTGCGGCGGGCAAATAAGATGGACGTCTTCACTTTGATATCTGAAATACCCAATCCTCCAAGCTTCCGAGGCCTGGCCACAACTTCATACCGGACACGGAAGACATGGCGGCGCCACAGAAATCGACTAGACAGCTGTTTCAGCCTGCGGGCCATCATCGCGGGAAGCGGGAAGACCTGTGCAACGTAGTATATTTTGCTGAAGACATAGGTCTCTAAAACCCGTGCCTTGTGAAGGAGGCTAAGGGAACGGCGGTCATGTTCAAGGATCGCCCCGTGAACACGACTCGTAACCTCACGCCAATTTAGTGCCGCCATTTTGATCGGATTACGATCAACTATGATCCCCAAGGTCTTATGGCGATCGACAACCGTCGCCCAAGGAATGACGACATGATCAAAGCCTCTCAACGGCAGGAACGTGCATTTGCGATCATTAATGCGAGCACCAGCAAGACCACAAAATGAGTCCAAGGTATCCTTAAGCCGCGGCTTTTTCTAATAGCAACAGCACATGGCGGCTGGATGGTCACCCATCCAAGTGCCGGCCACGCCCGTCAGCGCTTAACTTCGGTGATCTCACGGGAACCGGTGCATACACAGCGGCAAGGCCGTTGCCTAAAATTCATCTTTCACCTGTGAGGATGGAACTTACGACCCCTCGTTTATTAGACCAGTGCTCTACCACTGAGCTAAAGAGGCGCGGCCCTGTTGCTTAGCGTAGCACTTTGGTCTTCAGACAGTCGAAAGTGTGGCTTACTTTAAGCTACGCTGTGCTATCGCTAATTTGTCTTATGTGTCCCAGTGAAGCCGGTCGGAGTGGCCGAGCGATTCTAGGCGCTTCATTTTGGAACCACGTGACCGCTACGGTCGCAGGTTCGAATCCTGCCTCAGGTATGGCTGTGTGTGATGTCCTTAGGTTAGTTAGGTTAAAGTAGTTCTAAGTTCTAGGGGACTGATGACCTCAAATGTTAAGTCCCACGGTGCTCAGTGCCATTCGAACCTTTTTTTTCGTCCCAGTGAAAGATGCTTAATATGCTCCAGACAGCATTCTTACAGATACAGTGTTGCGTTTGCCCAACGTATTGGCGGCCTCATCCACAAAAGATGCTGTATATGCCAGGTACGTTCAGTTTTAGTGGGTATTTCGCAGTGACAAGGTACTATTTCGTCTTATTAGGTGATCGGAAGATTGTTTTTATGTCGGGTTTTCCAAGTAACCTCACAGTTTTGGCTGAGAACCGGAAAAAAATGAAATGTCGTGTGAAGAGGGCCTCCCGTCGGGTAGACCGTTCGCCTGGAGCAAGTCTTTCGATTTGACGCCACTTCGGTGACTTGCGAATCGATGGGGATGAAATGATGATGATTAGGCCAACACAATACCCAGTCCCTGAGAAGAGAAAATCTCTGCGCCAGCCGCGAATCGAACCCGACCATGTGGATTGACAGTCTGTCGTGCTGACCACTCAGCTACCGGGGGCGGACAGAAAACCAGTCTCTTGTCTTCTTCCTTCATCTTCTGGTTTCCTGCAACTTTTCTCCTATTGAACGTCCTGCTAATGTGTGCTGTACTGCATTCATTTTTGCCGAACATTTCCTTCAGTTGTTCTGTTTCGGCAGGGAGGCTTTCATTATTGCACATGACACTTCCTCTAGGTACACGGAACAGTAATTTCGCTTGTGACGAAGTCCCTCCTATAGGAACGACTCACTGACGTCTTCTTCTTTTGGTGATGATACACTTTCTATATTCATATATTCTGTGGTCCTGAAAAGGACCAAGGTGATGTATCTGGTGTGAAAGGATCAGCCGCCAGAGAAACCTGACGCTCGTGGTACGCCCGATTGCAAGTCTAATCTTGGTCGGAAATCATTCCATCATCACGCACCTAAATACTTGGAAATCACTCTCGATAGAACTATGACATTCAAAACTCACTGTATGAACACCAAAATGAAAATCACCGCTCGAAACAACCTAATTCGCAAACTAGCGGGGACACAGTGGGGATCACATCCACAAACTATTCGCTGTTCTGCAATGCCACTGTGCTTTTCTGCTGCTGAATATGCTTCTCCAGTCTGGTACAGGTCATCTCATGCCAGACAAGTAGACATTGCTCTCAACGAAACCTGCGGGTTGATCACAGGTTGCTTAAGACCTACCCCAACTGATAAGCTCTACTGCCTGGCTGGAATAGCGGCATCATGGGTACGCAGAACAGTGGCTACAAACAAGGAGAGACTGAAAGTGGAACAGGACAGTGCCCATCCACTGCACGGACATAATCCACCAGAGCAACGGCTGAGATCGCGAAAGAGCTTCCTGAGAAAATCCGAGAAGCTCACCATTTCACCAGAGAAGGCAAGGCTGGATTTCTGGAAGAAGTCGACGCCTCACCTGCAGACGCCAGAAGCTGAAGAACTACCACCTGGACACGACGGGAGCTGGCTGGTGTGGAAATCTTTAAACAGATTACATTCAGGAGTTGGACGGTCCAGAGACAACCTGAAGAGATGGGGCTTCATAACAGAAGATACGTCCTGTGAATGTGGGCAAGAACAAACCACAACCCAAATGCTCCCTCTAGTGCCTTTTGTGCCCTCCATCCGGAGGTTGCAAAGTACTGGTCACATGTAATACACACACACACACACACACACACACACACACACACACACACATATATATATATATATATATATATATATATATATATATATATATATATATATATATCCCCATGAACCATGGACCTTGCCGTTGGTGGGGAGGCTTGCGTGCCTCAGCGATACAGATAGCCGTACCAAAGGTGCAACCACAACGGAGGGGTATCTGTTGAGAGGCCAGACAAACGTGTGGTCCCTGAAGAGGGGCAGCAGTCTTTTCAGTAGTTGCTGGGGCAACAGTATGGATGATTGACTGATCTGGCCTTGCAACACTAACCAAAACGGCCTTGCTGTGCTGGTACTGCGAACGGCTGAAAGCAAGGGGAAACTACGGCCGTAATTTTTCCCGAGGGCATGCAGCTATACTGCATGATTAAATGATGATGGCGTCCTCTTGGGTAACATATTCCGGAGGTAAAATAGTCCCCCATTCGGATCTCCGGGCGGGGACTACTCAAGAGGATGTCGTTATCAGGAGAACGAAAACTGGAGTTCTACCAATCGGAGCGTGGAATGTCAGATCCCTTAATCGGCCACGTAGGTTAGAAAATTTAAAAAGGGAAATGGATAGGTTAAAGTTAGATATAGTGGGAATTAGTGAAGTTCGGTGGCAGGAGGAACAAGACTTTTGGTCAGGTGACTACGGGGTTATAAACACAAAATCAAATAGGGGTAATGCAGGAGTAGGTTTAATAGTGAATAGGAAAATAGGAATGCGGGTAAGCTACTACAAACAGCATAGTGAACGCATTATTGTAGCCAAGATAGATACGAAGCCCACACCTACTACAGTAGTACAAGTTTATATGCCAACTAGCTCTGCAGATGACGAAGAAATTGAAGAAATGTATGATCAAATAAAAGAAATTATTCAGATAGTGAAGGGTGACGAAAATTTAATAGTCATGGGTGACTGGAATTCGGTAGGAGGAAAAGGGAGAGAAGGAAAAGTAGTAGGTGAATATGGACTAGGGCAAAGAAATGAAAGAGGAAGCCGCCTGGAAGAATTTTGCACAGACCACAACTTAATCATAGCTAACACTTGGTTCAAGAATCATAAAAGAAGGCTGTATACATGGAAGAAGCCTGGAGATACAGGTTTCAGATAGATTATATAATGGTAAGACAGAGATTTAGGAACCAGGTTTCAAATTGTAAGACATTTCCGGGGCAGATATGGACTCTGACCACAATCTATTGGTTATGACCTGTAGATTAAAACTAAAGAAGCTGCAAAAAGGTGGGAATTTAAGGAGATGGGACCTGGATAAACTAAAAGAACCAGAGGTTGTACAGAGTTTCAGGGAGAGCATAAGGGAGCAATTGACAAGAATGGGGGAAAGAAATACGGTGGAAGAAGAATGGGTAGCTTTGAGGGATGAAGTAGTGAAGGCAGCAGAGGATCAAGTAGGTAAAAAGACGAGGGTTAGTAGAAATCCTTGGGTAAGAGAAGAAATATTGAATTTAATTGATGAAAGGAGAAAATATAAAAATGCAGTAAATGAAGCAGGCAAAAAGGAATACAGACGTCTCAAAAATGAGATCGACAGGAAGTGCAAAATGGGTAAGCAGGGATGGCTGGAAGACAAATGTAAGGATGTAGAGGCTTATCTCACTAATGGTAAGATAGATACTGTCTACAGGAAAATTAAAGAGACCTTTGGAGAAAAGAGAGCCATTTGTATGAATATCAAGAGCTCAAATGGAAACACAGTTCTAAGCAAAGAAGGGAAAGCAGAAAGGTGGAAGGAGTATATAGAGAGTCTATACAAGGGCGATGTACTTGAGGACAATATTATGGAAGTGGAAGAGGATGTAGATGAAGATGAAATGAGAGATACGATACTGCGTGAAAAGTTTGACAGAGCACTGAAAGACCTGAGTCGAAACAAGGCCCCCGGAGTTCCATTGGAACTACTGACGGCCTTGGGAGAGGCAGTCCTGACAAAACTCTACCATCTGGTGAGCAAGATGTATGAGACAGGCGAAATACCCTCAGACTTCAAGAAGAATATAATAATTCCAATCCCACAGAAAGCAGGTGTTGACAGATGACAAAATTACCGAACTATCAGTTTAATAAGTCACAGCTGCAAAATACTAACGCGAATTCTTAACCGAAGAATGGAAAAACTAGTAGAAGCCGACCTCAGGGAAGATCAGTTTGGATTCCGTAGAAATGTTGGAACACGTGAGGCAATACTGACCCTACGACTTATCTTAGAAGCTAGATTAAGGAAGGGCAAACCTACAATTCTAGCATTTGTAGACTTAGAGAAAGCTTTTGACAATGTTGATTGGAATACTCTCTTTCAAATTCTGAAGGTGGCAGGGGTAAAATACAGGGAGCGAAAGGCTATTTACAATTTGTACAGAAACCAGATGGCAGTTATAAGAGTCGAGGGACATGCAAGGGAAGCAGTGGTTGGGAAGGGGGTGAGACAGGGTTGCAGTCTCTCCCCGGTGTTATTCAATCTGTATATTGAGCAAGCAGTGAAGGAAACAAAAGAAAAATTCGGAGAAGGTATTAAAATCCATGGAGAAGAAATCAATATGTTGAGGTTCGCCGATCGTAATTCTGTCAGAGACGGCAAAGGACTTGGATGAGCAGTTGAACGGAATGGATAGTGTCTTGAAAGGAGGATATAAGATGAACATCAACAAAAGCAAAACGAGGATAATGGAATGTAGTCGAATAAAGTCGGGTGATGCTGAGGGAATTAGATTAGGAAATGAGACACTTGAAGTAGTAAAGGAGTTTTGCTATTTGGGGAGCAAAATAACTGATGATGGTCGAAGTAGAGAGGATATAAAATGTATGGAAGTGAAACATGGACAACTAATAGTTTGGACAAGAAGAGAATAGAAGCTTTCGAAATGTGGCGCTACAGAAGAATGCTGAAGATTAGATGGGTAGATCACATAACTAATGAGGAAGTATTGAACAGGATTGGGGAGAAGAGAAGTTTGTGGCACAACTTAACCAGAAGAAGGGATCGGTTTGTAGGACATGTTCTGAGGCATCAAGAGATCACCAATTTAGTATTGGAGGGCAGCGTGGAGGGTAAAAATCGTAGAGGGAGACCAAGAGATGGCTACACTAAGAAAATTCAGAAGGATGTAGGTTGCAGTAGGTACTGGGAGATGAAGAAGCTTGCAAAAGGTAGAGTAGCATGGAGAGCTGCATCAAACCAGTCTCAGGACTGAAGACCACAACAATATATATATATATATATATATATATATATATATATATATATATATATATGACGGCTGTTACTAGAAGACGGGCCGGTTCTTCAGCTTTTTAGGTCTTTCAGCATCGATTCCTGTTCATATTACAATTTATCAGCACAATAATGGGACATATTGGAATCATGTTTGGGCTTATTACGTATCCCACGCTCTCTCCATACATAAATAAATACGTTATTACGTTTGATGTGAAATCATAACTACTCACAGAGCGAAAGACGGATCCATTCAGGGTCCAGAAGATTCCTCCGCACAGTTTCTAAGCGCATTACGGTGTCGTAGAATTTATGTGACATTCGTCATGACCCTGCGTCTGTACAGACTGTATGCAAGAAGAAGACTGCGGAACTCATTACAGTATCTGATCCGTAGACTCCTGTTATCTATTAACAGACATCAATATGGCTGTGTCAGCCCTTCATACATTGAGATGTCTGATTGTCTTTGAAGGGAAGACACCCCATTCTCCCTCAAGAGTCGGAACCAGGGAAGGTAGTGATGTAGGGCGCTGAGGTCTGAAGTGAAGTCGACGATCTAACTCGTCCCAAATTTGTTCCATTGGCTTCAGGTAGGGACTTTGGAGAGGTCAGTCCATTTAAGGAATGTTATTGTCCACCAACCATTGCCTCGCAGATGCTGCTTTATGGCAGAGTGCACTGATCCTGCAGTGAAGTTCGGATGCAAACATCCGTCGTCCACGAACTGTTCGCAGTACACGATACTGTAAGATGAGTTCATATCATTCAGCATTTACCGTTTTCTTAAGCACAATAATGAGATTACTCCCAAATCCCAAAACCACCCCTAAACTGTAAGGCTTCTTTCCCTGTACTTCACAGTTGGCACTACCCTTTCTCCCGGCGTTCACCAAATCCAAGCGCTTCCATCGGATTGCACAGAGACTATAGTGAATTATCACTTTAAATCCCTCGATTCCTGTCATCCACCTTACAGTGGCACCACCCTTTACACCACATCAAGTGTCGCTTAGCACTGGCTACAGAAATGTGTGCCTTACGATGAGCTGCTCGACCGTTGTACCCCAATCCTAACGCCCTACTCTCAATCATTTTAGTAACTGGGCAGCTGGTAGCAATCTGGAACTCACGAGTGATCACTTCCACTACTACGATAAAAAATTTTCACAACTACCTTCCGCAATGCTCGACGCTGTCTGCTCGTCAGTACATGAGGTCTGCTTGGTCGTGGTTAAACTGTGGTTATTCCTTCACGTTTCCATTTTACAATCACTTTGACAGCTTTAGAAGCGTTAAAATGTACTTGAGCTCTCCTGACGGACTCATTTTACTGTTGCTGAGTCGCTACTGACAACACAGTACTCTCCACCTCCTTCCATACTGGCCCGTCTGCCCCTCGTGACACCTAGTGGTCAACACGGCGTGATCACATAGAGCATATATTCTGCCTACGGTTGGTATTTGCATGAGTGAGAAGCTGGCTGACAGTGGTGCACTCATCCAGACGCTGGACATTGGAGTGACACCACATTGCAAGATTGCATTCGTCACCTTTTTCGGGTCCAGCACCAACAGTGATGGTACAAGTGCCACTGAATGCACGACACACTCACCAGTAGTTCGCATGGGTGGTAATTTGGACAAAGTAGCTATATTTTTGATCCGTTAAGGTCGGTGTCTCTGCCGCTCTTCGAGGTCCTCATGACGTTACCTTTCAATCAGATAACGAAGAACTGCGTGTTATTCGTGCTGTTCTGATCTACCTCGATACAGGATTGACAGCGTATCCGACTACTGCCCTGACCAGGATTTTCTCCAGATGTCTCACTCATCGGAAACATCTGTTCATGCGTTGCCAAGAGAGTGGCACGAAACCACTCGGCAGTCACGACGGTTGACGAACTCTTGTGCATATTCGAAACAGCGTGGAATGACGTTCCCCTACGCGTCATTCAAGCTCACTTTGACTCGATGCGTAGCCATGTTGAAAGTATTGTTTGTGTACCAAATTTCGCTCCCTGTATGACTCCAGCTCATATACAAATTGAATCAAGTATGTTTCTTACCAAACTGTGTACACACAATAAGTCAAATTACCGTTTTACTGTGTGTAATAGTTCCATTTAACGCCCTCGAAGCAGTTTTAATGCCAGTCACGAAAGACGTTCTCTAGACCAAGTTATTTCCGTACCTGTCGTTATAGTAAGTGACATGGAGGCCCTTAGATGAGGTATCGATTTTGAAAATCGTTCTCCTTCAGTCTCTGAGGCAATCGAGATTTGCAAGCATAGCGATTGCCTTCCACGTCAGCAAAAATGCAACGTACAAGCAATACCACAAGACAGTGACTCACCACGAAAAGAGCGGCTAAATTTGGAGCACGTATCACTATCATGTGCACAGAAAAGTAGGACTGAGGCTTGTAAATTGGTAGGACATATAAACAACAGTCTGGGAACAGTTACCACTAGCTAATCAGAACACTTCAAAGGATATTTTTGCTACTAATTTCGATGTTCGATAAGTGTAGTGCTTCTGTGTGATATATCGGCATTATCACTACCAGACATGGCTCAAGAAGTATATGTAAACTTGTATTTATTTGTATACCCTACAATTCTAGCTCAAATTAAATACAGTTTTAGCTCAAGTTAAAAAAGTAATTCAATGTTTACCTCTCTAAACGACTCTTAATTTCAACTACAATGATGTGTAGACCGTCCATAACAGGTAAAAAAGCGCAACTATTGCAGCTCAGCTAGTAACGTTCTTGCACTAAAATAGAGTGTCCTCTTTTACTGTCAACCCCCCTCCCCCACCAGTGCCTAAGCTATAATGATTAAACATTTTCATAAGAAATAAAAAATGTGTAAATAATTTAGAAGAATTGTCTTATTGGTTCCATTTTACAACCATCCCAGTGGAGTTCAGTAGGAGGAGTTTCCAATTTCACATTCTCAGTCCAACTGAAAATGTTCATCTCAAAAATCATATTTAGAAATAAAAGAATTGCCCTGAAACAATTATCAGATATGAGGATAATATTACACAAAACGAGATCAGTTGTTTAATAAAGAAGTAATAATCAATTGCATTTAAATTATGGGACTCTTATACAGTATTTTTTATACATTTCAAGTAGGAGCTTACACACATACTTATATTTAAGCCATTCAAACATGTAATAAGCATGAACACTCTCATAAGCTTCGAATCCATAGTGTTCCAGTTTCAGCATTTTGACGTATTTGGGAATAATTTGTTCCTGAATATTTAGGACATCTGGGCTTAGTAGAATTCCTGAAAACGCCAACATAATGTAGTCATCATTATCCTTTAGCAATGACTTAACTGACAAGTTCAAAATACTGAATAATGCTTTAGTGCTCAGAACTAGAAGTATAAAGTCATTATCGTCACTTAAATTAACGGCTAATATTATCAGTCTCCATACATCACATTCAACATCGAGTTTTTTCCAACAGTATCTATAATAACGATAGCGTTGAATCGAGTGTGAAGTTTAGTGTGTGCTTCTCTTATAGCTGAAAGTGAAGATGATATAAATTTTTGTATTTTGTAATAGCATACACTGTTGTGAAATGCTATATATTAAAAGCAACAGAAAAAGCACTTTCCCATTCATTTAAGAACTCTCGAAGCGTGAACATATCGAAGAATGCAGTGCAGCACCTCTCTGCCTCCACCCTAATGCAGCCAACAAGTAAATACTAGCGGTGATAATGGTCGCAGTAGTAGAATGTAGTAAAACATTTATGTACATGTAATTAATTTTCTTTTTGTTTCCTGTAGATGAGGGAAAACAATCACAGCTAACTGATGTGAAAACAGTAAAGCTTAATTAGGAAACCAGTTGAAACAGCAAATACATAAGTGTGGGAATAATGCTAGACTGTGAGTTGTACCCAGTGGTGGCTTTCGAAAATCCTTGATATAGTGATGTGAAAGTCATATTATCCATGGATGAGTGGATTCACCTATTTGATAACATAGGAAAAGGAGAGGTTGCTACATACGTTAAGAAAGAACACAGGTTCAGAAACTTTTGACAAATAGTCTTTGTACTAATCGGCACACAGAAGGGTGTGCTTGTGAACAGATTCTGGAAAACAGTTCACTTTGAATTGTAACTGTATATAGATCTCCAGTGGAAAATATTGAACTATTTATGAGGAATCTGAATTCCTTACTCTGTTATATGTCAAACAGCAACAAGCAGTCTGTGGTGACATCAATGTAAATTTTCTAAAGAATTCTGATAGTAAAAATGATATGAAAACCTTTTTTGGATCCTACAATCTAGGCTCAGCAATTAACTTTCCAACACTGGTGGATAAAGACTGAAGTACCCTAATTCATAATGTTTCCTTTGATGGAGCTCAAAGTAAGAAAATAACAGTTTATCCAGTAACAAATAATCTCTCTGATCATGATGTTCTAGAATAGTATCTCAGTTTAGCAATATCAACATTCTTAGCAAATCATATTCTAGGTTTCAGAAGGGTTTCTCTACTGAGAATGCCATTTATATGTTCACTAACCAGATTTTACAAGCATTTATTTATTTATTTATTGTTCCGTAGGGCCACATTAAGGAGAAGTCTCCATGGTCATGGAACGAGTCAATACATGAAATTATAACACGATTGTAGAAACAGATATAATGAAATATAAGAAACATATTCAGGCGACAAGTCGTAAGTTTATATAAAGAAAATCAACAATGTAACACTGGAATTTGCTTAATTTTTTAGCTCTTCCAGAAGCCCCTCGACAGTATAGAAAGAGTGAGCCATGCGGAAACTCTTCACTTTAGACTTAAAAGTGTTTGGGCTACAGCTAAGGTTTTTGAGTTCTTGTGGTAGCTTATTGAAAATGGATGCAGCAGAATACTGCACTCCTTTCTGCACAAGAGTCAAGGAAGTGCATTCGAAATGCAGAACCAATTGTAAGCTACTCCTCTTACTCCATAATGATTCAACTTCTGCAGTAACATTTTGTGGTCAACACAGTCAAAAGCCTTCGTTAAATAAAAGAAAACACTTAACGTTCACAACCTTTTATTTAATCCGTCCAAAACCTCACAGAGAAAAGAGAATATAGCATTTTCAGTTGTTAAGCCATTTCTAAAACCAAACTGTACAATGGACAGCAAATTATGTGAATTTAAATGCTCCAGTAACCTTGTATATACAACCCTCTCGATAACTTTGGCAAACACCAATGGCATAGAAATAGGTCTATAACTGTCAACATTATCCCTGTCTCCCTTTTTATAAAGTGGCTTCACTACCGAGTACTTTAATCGGTCAGGAAACCGACCACTCCTAAAGGAAAAGTTACAGATATGCCTAAGTACTGGCCTAACATACATAGAATAATACTTCAGTATTCTGCTAGATACTCCGTCATATCCATGAGAGTTCTTGGTCTTTAGTGATTTAATTATTAACTCAATCTCTCTCTTGACAGTATCATGGAGGAGCATTTCAGGTAACAGTCCTGGAACACTTTTTTCTACGAGCGCTATGTGATTCCCTGTTGGGACTAGGTTTCTATTTAGTTCACCTGCTATATTCAGAAAGTGGTTATTAAATACTGTACATATATGCGACTTATCAGTAACACAGACATTCCCACTACGCACTGATTCTATATCCTCGACCTGTCTCTACATACCAGCCACTTTCTTTACGACTGACCATTTGGTTTTAATTTTATCCTAAGACTTAGCTATTCTATCTTCATACCGCATACTTTTTGCCTTCCTAATTACTTTTTTAAGCACCTTACAATACTGTTTGTAATGGGCTGCTGCATTTAGATTTTGACTGTTTCTAACGTTTTGATATAATTGCCACTTTGTTCTACAAGATATTCTTATCCCTTTAGTCAGCCACTCAGGCTCCTTGATAAGGTTTACAAAGGTCTCTACAGCAACTGGATCAGCTTTCCTAAAAAGTTGATGACTATATTTAACATGTGTTGCAGCACAAAAATCTTTTAGAGTTAAAATTTGTGCATCATAATCTGAAATGCCATTCACCTTTTTGCTAACAGAATGCCCTTCTAGTAATGAGGAATGAACAAAAATATTGTCTATGGTTGTTCTACTGTTCCCTTGCACTCTCGTTGGAAAGAATACGGTTTGCATAAGATTATATGAATTAAGGAGGTCTACCAGCATCCTCTTCCTTGCACAATCACTTATACAATTAATATTGAAGTCACCAAATATAACTAACTTTTTGTATTTCCTATAAAATGAACCGAGAATCTCCTCTAGCTTTACCAAAAATGTTTTGAAATCGGAGTCTGGGGATCTATAAATAACAACAGTGAGAAGTTTAGCTCCACTAAATTTAACCACTCCTGTACAACATTCAAACACTTTTTCAGTGCAGTACTTTGAAACATCAATTGACTCAAATGGGATACCATTTTTCACATCCATGGCTACTCCCCCACACCGCAAAGAGCTCCTAGAAAAGCGGCCAGCCTACCTGCACCTGAATTATCTCCTGATTTAAGAAGTGTTCAGATATACCAATAATTTCAGAGTCAACATCTATAAGCAGTTCACTAACTTTATCTGTAATACCTTGTATATTTTGATGAAATACACTAATTCCCTCATTAATCGGATACCTTAGCTTTGTCGAAAGTGGTTTCTTTGTTAGAGAGACTACCCTTAAGCAGGAATACCTATCAACTGACTTCAGTCTAGAAAAGGTACAGCTCTAACACCCACAACTACCGAAATTTTCCCATGAGTGATCCCACCACCCCCACCTATGCTGTCATCTATGAGCTTTGCCAACCTCCCCTTTCCATACCTGTTGTGGTGCAGGCAATGTCTAGTGAAACCCGTCCTGCTGATAGACTCCACCGACACCACTGAAATATGACTCATACGTTCTGTCATCAGCACACCCCCAAGTCTCATGTTATTATGCCTGACGGTTGTATTAAGATGAGGCCGATCGTGACGCTGAAACAGTTCCACGAAATGCACATTCGTGTTGCCAGTCTGAGTGGCTATCTTTTCCAGGTCACCATCTATGTCATACTCCCCATCCCTGTCAATACTATTACCAGCCCCACCCACAATTACTACCTGATCCTCTTTAGTAAAATCCCTACATAACCCCCTATGTTAACAGTCACCTGAGCCAATCCTGCATTATGCTTCACAATGCTGGTGACCTCGTACTCACTCCCCAACACTTCCGGCAACTGCTGGCCTACACCTCTACCATGAGAACTACGCAACACAGAACCTTCTTCTTTCTCTTAGACTTTGCAACTCTCCTAGCCACCGTAACTGCTGAGGTCTGCTGCATACTTCCTACATCTACAGCTACTAGAGATTCCTCTCCACTAGACTCTGACAGTTGGTCACATCTATTGTAAACACCAATAGTAAAACTATCTGAAAATCTCCTTCTTGTAGCAGATCTCTTGCCAACAGCCAGCTCCCATTCCCCAACCCACTTCTCGCTGCTCATGCTATCTAGCTCCTCCTGTGCGTTCTTCAACTGCACCTGAAGGGCACAGATCTTACGCTCGTCCTCCTCTATCAACTTACTCTTGCTACATAGCCTACAGTTTCAGGAGAGGATCTCACCAGAATGCCCAATGGCTTCCCCACTGTATCCCCCCCCCCCCCAAGTGAAAATACTTCGAACAAGTCTCACACCGCAATGCACTACTCACGAACCTACGGCAAAGCCCACACTTCTCACTCATGGTAAAATTTTACAGTTATTGAAACAAGAAAACAACGTTATCTAAGTTCCGCTACTACAATAAGAAGATGTTAAAAACTGACTACAATAATTACAAACTTGCTCTACAAGGGACGTAACTAGTATTATTGTCAGTATTAATCAACAACAAATGAGAATATAGCAAAATACTAACACAGAAAGAAAATCAAACGTCTAATGACACAGTAAGGAAACTGAAAGGAGTTCGCAAAAATTTCTTCTGAAATTATTTCACCAGAAAACACCAAGAACACCGGTTGAAGACTGCTAAAGTTCCTAAATAAACTACTACACACAAACAATTAATTAGTACTTAGCTTTCGATGCGCCTCTACAGCTGCAACTGGTCAGCGCGGAATGTAAACACGGGTAAAAGGGTTCAGTTGCTCGATACGAAAACACTCACAAATATCAGGTCACAACACAAGAAAGGCAGAGGTGAATGAAGAAACCACTAATAAGTTACTTATATAGTAAATATTATCACAAAAACCGTTAAAATATATATCTGAAACCTAAAAATATATGAAAACTTAGAGAGCGACTCACATGCAGTGACGCGCATATGACGTCACACCAAAGACGCTGTATTAATGGCACTTGAAACAGAAAATTTTACTTTATAAATAATAAAATAGCACTGACTGGGTGAGTTACTGTATTCTCCTAGATAAACTAACATTTTATGGGATTCATGGTAGAGCCAACCAATGGGTAATGTCACACGTAACCAAAATAATGCAGAAAGTTGTACTTAGTAATTCAAGCAATATACTACAGTGACTTAATTATGATTGGAGAGAAATCACATATGGGGTTGTACAAGGTTTATAGCTTAGGTCCTCTACTGTACCTCACATATGTAAACGATGTTCAATATAATGTACAACAAGCAGAATTAGTTCTTTTTGCAGGTGACATTAAAACTATACAGGAAGAGAAGAAACGGTAAATAGAGTTCTTGAAAGTATTATTACAGGTTTTCTGCGAATGGTCTCACCCTCAATTTTAAAGAGATCCAGCATATTCCGTTCTGCACATCTAGAGGTATTACACCAATGATAAATGTAAACGCATGGTAAGATAATAATAAATAGGGTGGAAACTTCCAAACTATTAGGTGTACATATTGATGAGAATTTAAAGTAAAAAAACACATTTTGGAGCTCCTAAACCAACTTAGTTCAGCCACATTTACACTTAGAATCATTGCCAACCTTGGGGAGACACAAGTCAGTAAGTTGACATATTTTGGATAATTTCATTTAATAATGTCATATGGAATAATGTGCTGAGTTAACTCATCTTTGAGAAAGATAGTCTTCATAGCGCAAGAACGCGCTGTGAGAATAATTTGTGGTGCTCATCCACGATTATCTTGTAGACATCTATTTAAGGAGTCTGACTACTTCACAGTATATTTATTCCCATATAAATCTTGCAGTAAATAATCCGCTACAGTTCAAGAGGAATAATAAGCTACTTAATTACAGTACCAAAAGGAATGATGACATTCATTACTTCACATTAAGGTTGTCTTTAGCACATAAAGGAGTGCACAATGATGGAACAAAAAGTTTTGATCGTTTATCCAACGATACAGAATGTCTGCTGACAGATTGCAAAGTAAAATTTGACAACCAATTGAGGAAGTTTCTCCTTGACAGTTCCTTCTATTCCGTAGAAGAATTTCTGTTGCTGTAATGTGTAAAAGGTGGTGGGCAGGAGTTACTAACTTAGATATTTAACTTTTTTCTTTTTTGCAAAAAAAAAAAAAAAATAGGAATGCTCAGGACATAATCGTTTGTACAAAGTAATTTGCGATGTTAATGTATGACGACTCGTTCCTCATCATTACGATCTATTGTGCAAAATGATCCATGGAACAGGTTGCTAACTAATTAAATAACTAACTAACTAACTTTAAAACTGTAGTTCATAACAGTTGTGCAGTCGAGAATGTTGTAGACAAGTGGGTAAGATGGCAACCATGAGTGTAAAGATTCTATGAGAAAATATGGGGCAAGAAATAAGTTGAAGGCTGAATAATACCGAAACTGACCAGACTACAAATGTCGACATCACGTTAACCCTTAACACATATGTTTCCACTTCAACATCAGACTTGAACGGTTTACAAAGTGCAAATGTAGGATGGTTCATAGAGGTATCGATATGTGAATATAATCACTTCAGTGTGTATATACCATTCACTATGCTCATGAGGAACACATCATCATCTCTGAAGTCCAACAAAATTTAATTTATTATAATCCAGTCTAATTTAATGACACTCCAACACTAGTCACAGGATCCTTCGGACTCAGCTTATGTAAATACGTGGTATTAAGAGGAAAACGTAGATTATGCTTAAAGCTAGTGACACACATGTCTACGAATATCTTCAATGTGTTACTGAATATGGAAAAAGAGTACACCTCAAAATATCTATCTGTGTCTATTGGATCTAGGGTAAGCATACTAGGGTTACAGATCATTTTGTTTCTAATAGGAAGCAAACTGACGCTTTCCACCGATGCTGGGTATCACGTGAAAGACGTTATGAGCAGTATTTGTTTGGGGTGTTGCAAAAACGATGTACATCTCCCATGAAAGTTTAAAAAAGTTTACAATGATGGAGTGCTACAGCAGATTTACAATGGTGCTATCAAATTTTTATGTATTTTCTAATAAAGTCATCGCTTCTTTTAATACAGTAGTTGCAATGTTCTATTTTTTTCTTTCGGTATTACAGATACCATTTTTTTCATAGGCTATGAGTAATACTGAATGAGATGACTAGCCGTGGGTGAAAAATCTATACAATGTATACTTGTACAAACACACACAACCATACAGTTTGTATATATACACATATAGTATGCAATAAACTCTGACATTTACACAGTACACACGGACAATATATACTGTACATGTACACATAATGTGCAACCAACTGTCAAACATGTACTCGTACCTATTTACACTGTGACTAACGTGTCATACTTTTTTGTATACACACATGCATTTTCACTATATATGCAACAAATAAATGCACCCACTGTCCCTCTCACTCTTTATAATCTGAGTTATGGTATGGTTACGATTCCATTCTCACAAAGTCTCCTTTGTCACCATGACATGACACACTAAATTTCAACTGTGATAAAATGTATACCACATGGTATCACAATTGAAAGATAACGTGGTACACCATATGCAGAGGGAAAGTTAGAGTACCACAAACATTATTGAACATCCATTCCCAGTATGATCAATAGTGATAGCCACTGAGGCTGCATAATGCCCACCTGTGCCTCGCCTTTGGGTGGCACCTGTCACAGTACAGTATCCCAACATTTTTTATCTAAGACCTACAAACTCCACAATTTGCGACCCATTCGGCTTCACCTTTTATTAGGTAGACAACCTTATTGTTTGCAGGTGTTATGCCACAAGAATTATAGGCCACATATCGAAATATGACGAATGTGGTGGAGTGATTCCATATTGCTTCATATGGATCACAACACTTCAGTCGGTACATGAAGCTCTCCTTATCCATATAAGGTAACTGTGGATCTGTGAAATGAGTTTTTGAAAGCTCATAATGAAACTGGTACATGTGGACTTTTATATGTCCAGTATACACACGCCGACATAAACAGGTTTCGTTAACTCTATCGAAAAATTATTCTCCACAGCGACAAATTTTCTTTGAAAATAGTGGCCTGTTTAAAATTTAGCATAGTGATCTAATCCTTAATATCATATCGCTTCTCCCTTTTCACTGTTATGTGAATTCCGCGGTGGTTTCTAGTATTCTCCATTGTTCTGCAAAATATTACAGTGTTCATAAGTTAAAAAAATTGTTTTTAGAAGTCACAAATCACGGAAGTAATTTTTTGCTACGGTGTTAATGTCAAGGTATATCTTCAACCACGCTGCTGGAGCAGGAAATAGCGCTGGAACAGTTTCATCTCCGACTTGATGCATTTTCGTAGTTCATTAGGTACATCATTCTATCCCCCAGCCTTGTCATCAGGTGGGG
Source organism: Schistocerca gregaria (assembly GCF_023897955.1). NCBI lineage: Eukaryota > Metazoa > Arthropoda > Insecta > Orthoptera > Acrididae > Schistocerca > Schistocerca gregaria. The sequence goes on along the minus strand of NC_064931.1, from coordinate 289,033,414 downwards.
AAGAATCCGCTGAAGAGAAGTAGGCACTATGGATTTAGCAGCAAATCGCTGTGCGTGCCATGCAGGATAAAATGATTTGTCGTGTCCAACTCCAAAACATATACTACGCCACAATCCGCTGCCACTCCCGAGAATTTACCTAATTTCACGATTTCTTCATCAGACAGCCATCAGAAGCCATCAGTTGGCGTCGACTGTTACATGGCATGTCTGTATAAGTTGCTTACAACCACGTACAGGAAGCAACTCAAATCGTCGGATGTGTTGAACTCTTCACCCATTGGCAGGCTGCTTGCCTTGGCGTGTCCTTGGACACGCTGGCAAAGGTCCCCCAGATTCCAGCGTTCTAAAAGTAACAACATGTCGACATCGATAGAATGTTACATGTTGACACATGCCTCTTTCAATACTGTGTACGACGAAAGCCCAGGCAACGTATGATAGAACGCAGGATACAACTTGTACGATGATTGGAGAAAAATATGGTCACACCGAGAATACGAAACATTACCATGCCTAACACAGTGTAGGAAAACCACTGGCATTCAAAACAGCTTCCATGCGTCTAGAAATGGTTCAATACAGGACCTTCATGGTTTTCAAGGGAATATTAGACCATTCCTCCTGCAAAATATTGCTAAGTTCAGGTAACGATGATGGAGGTGAATAGTGATTGTGTACCATTATCTCCAAAGTAAACAAATGGTTCAAATGCCCTAAGCACTATGGGACTTAACATCTGAGGTCATAAGTCCCCTACGCTTAGAACTACTTAAACTTAAGTAACCTAAGGACATCACACGCATCCGTGCCCGAAGCAGGATTCGAACCTGCGAGCGTAGCAGCAGTGCGGTTCTGGACTGAAGCGCCTAGAACCGCTCGGTCACTACGGCCGACAAAGTAAACATCAAATGCTCGATAATATTGAGTTCTGGTGTCTGTGGTTGCCAGGGGAGATACAATACATGCCTGCGCACACAAAACCAACCCTGGAAGATATGAGCTGTGTGAAAAGATGCCCTGTCGTCTTGAAACATAGAATCACCATTGGGGGACAAATATTGTGACATGTGATCGACCCGATCAGCCAAAATGTTCACATAATTCTTCGCAGTAATGCGGCCTTGCATAATAATCATGTTGCCCATGGAATGCCATGATGTGTGTGCCAAAATCATTACTGATCCCCGCCATTTTTCACTCTTGGAACATAAACACTGCTAGAAGTGCGAAACAGAATGAAACAAAACTTATCCTAACAAATGACATTCTTCTATCGCTCCATAGCCTAGCTTCGGCTCCAGCTTTTCCTGTGACTAGGAAAAGCCAGGATTGACCACGCTAAGTAAAATTTGTCTTCTTTATTTTGGACATTTATACAGCTCCACTTTTATCTACATGCTCTGGAAGCAGGATGTAGGAGGAACTCCAATTTAATGGGTCATAAACATGTCAGTGAATATGTAGATGGAGTGCACATCTGATTGCCCTACCAGACTCTCTTTTCTGAATTTCAGAAAATTGTCCCAGTATAACAGTCGAGGTGAACTCTCAGAACGACTCGGCAGTTGAGGTACGGCGCGATAGCATCCAATTTTTCCTTGAATGTAGGCAATGGTTTTCACTTCAAAACCATCACTATCTTCGTTTGGAGGCTACATCATCTGCAGCATAAAAAGCACTACACTTAATAGTGGCATACCATGGATCATTAACGACTTTTGGAAGCCGAATCTACAAAACGGGGCCGCGCGGTGTTGGAGTCCTCCCTCGAGCACGGGTGTGTGTGTCGTCCATAGCGTAAGTTAGATTAAGTAGTGTGTAGGCTTAGGGACTGCTGACCTCAGCAGTTTGGTCCCATAAGACCTTGCCACAAATTTCCAAATTTCCAAAACGGGTAGCAGGATTTAGGAAATGGACTGGATCTTGGCAGTCCCCAGATGTGCATACAACGGTTCCTCTATGAGAGACCACTGGTGTACTTATAGAGTGAACAAACTTATTGTCTGAAGGCAATATACTGGGTGCTTACAATTAAAGTTAAACTTTCAAAACGCTGTACAAATAACTCCAGTGGTCAGAATGACGTCAAAATGCAACGTAATATTATCGGACAAGGGGGAAACGTATGGCAGAAGGAAAAAAAACAGTGTGAAAATTTATCAACAGATGGCGCTGCATGTGTCAGAATACGTAAATGAAAATACCTGTCATGCGCACGATCCACTGAAGTTGGTATAAACACGCCGGATACACGGCTTTTCCTCCTTTCGCGTCTGTAACGTTCGCCATGACTGTCTCAATGCAGGATCGCGTTCTGCTTGTAAAGCTGTATTATAAGAATGATGGTGTGCACACGTAGCTTTGCAGAAGTTCCGGACACTGATGGGTTTGAAAAAAGGCGTTGGTTTGATGAATGCCGTGGGTCTGGAGAAAATGATTCGGAAATTCGAAAAGACGGGCTCTTTTGGTGTACAACCTGGTAGAGGGAGGAACCGAATTGTCTCGACGTCAGTGGAAGCAGTGGCCACAGCAGTGCAAGAGAAGACGAGTGGTGGTGTTCAAACGTGTAGTGGACGGAGAATTGCCACACCATTGGACATAACCGTGAGCACGGTGCGTAAAATCCTACGAAACATCCTTCTTTGTTATCCATTCAAAATTACCCACGTGCACGAGTTGCTTCCTGTTGACCTGCCAGAAAGAGAGACCTTTGCTTTAGAGTTTCTTGCTCGCATGGAAGTGGACAATGATTGGCCGGGGAAGATATTGTGGACAGACGAAGCCTACTTCCGCCTGACAAGATATGTCAATACACAGAACTGTCGAATATGGGCAACGGAAAATCCATACACAAATCAGCCAGTACCACTCCATCCCGAAAAGGTCACTGTGTGATGCGGGTTTACGGCATCATTTTTCATAAAGCCATATTTTTCGAAGAGACAGGTGCTTCCGGTCCTCTTACCTGTACCGTCACTGGTAAGCGCAATGAGTGTTTTTTCCGCAACCACGCCATTACAGCTCTCCAAGAGTGTGGATGTGTGGAGGGGATCATTTTTATACAAGATGGTGCACCTCCGCACATTGCAAATCCAGTTAAGCAGCTGCTGAAGCGCCATTTCGGAAATCCTAGAGTTATCAGCCGCCATTTCCCTACAGCCTGGCCGTTACGATCACCCGATCTTAATTCGTGTGACTTCTGGCTGTGGGGCTATCTGAAAGATGTTGTATTCAGTGTTCCGATTGCAAACTAAGCTGCATTGAAGGCACGCATTGCGCAACACATTCTGAACATGACCCTGGAAACACATCGGTCAGTTGTGGAACATACTGTTTCTCGGTTAGAACTTGTTGCAGAAAACGGTGGACAGCATACTGAACATGTTTTGTACCAGTCACACGGAAATTAATAATCCGATTTGATTTTGATTGATGCTTTTTATACGGTTTTTGGCCTCAGGGCAATTAAAAACCGACTTTTCCTATCCTATATTATATGACCTTGCCGTGGTGGATGCGCTTACGTAGCTAACAGTGTAACACCTGTACACCCAGGCACACTGAATAGTACAGTGCCCGCCGCAGTGGTCTCGCGGTTCTAAGCGCGCAGTCCGGAACCGTGCGACTGCTACGGTTGCAGGTTCGAATCCTGCCTCGGGCATGGATGTGTGTGATGTCTTTAGGTTAGTAAGGTTTAAGTAGTTCTAAGTTCTAGGGGACTAATGACCACAGCAGTTGAGTCCCATAGTGCTCAGAGCCATAGTACAGAGTGTTTAACGCAAAACGCACAATTTAGGCATTGTTTTATGATGCATTTGTCATTTGTAGTCAACCACTATTAAATTATGATGCTTACAGCGCCATCTATTGCTACATTTTGTAACTATTTATTTATCTGCTGCCACACGTCTTCCCCCTTCTCCGATAATATTCCGTTGCAATTTGACGTCATTCTGACCAGCGATGTTACTTCTAAAGTGGTTTGAAAGATTAACTTTTATTATAATCACCACGTATAATGAACAAATTCCAGTTGGCAGAATTTATAGATTTACCAATGTCTCCAGCAGGGACCACTTGCGTGTATAGAATATGTCCTGTACTTTTAAAGTTTCATAGAACCAAACTGACTGCAGATATTGTCGTGTCAGGAGAGCATGGACGTGCTATTTAAGAGCATGATGAATGATATAGGGCACAGCAGCGTGTGTTAATACTTAGCCACCTGACTCCTTTGCCACTTTAAAAATACGATGGTAGCGTACAGAGATGCTATACAGTGAGGTCACTGTGTGCTGGGCAATGCCCACACTATTGCTGCTGACCAGTATGTGTTGGTAAGTGAATGAGGACCACGCAGAAGCTGATGTGCGCTGTGAAGCCCTTAATAAATATTAGGAGGCTGAGCTGGCTGTTCCGCATGGCATGCTGTGGGAAGCGTGCAGTGTTGATGGCCAAGCGACGGTGGCTGCAGGAGCGCTCCATACCCAGCAGGTGTCTCATCATGTGTGGCATAGCGCATGTTTAGCGTTTCGTAAATACTCCATCATTCCAGTCCTACTGCGCACTGCAGTGTGAAGTATTTTAACACACAGAAATGTGGAAACAAGCTCCTCACATTTAAAAAAAGTTGTGATTGTACATTACTACTGTGCTGCTGGATGCATGCTTATCATGCATACACCATAGTGCGACATCATTAAATTATCGTAATCAAGATAATAGTTCAGCCATTTGGATAACATCCGCCATTTTCACACATCCACTATAATTTCATAGCGTCTGAAGTCACTTTTTGGGATTATAATGTATAGTAATTAAGATAAGACTAAAAGCATCTGGTGGCCAGTTTGTTTACATAGGGGCCAATCCTAGTGAGCAGTGAGTTCTTATAAGACATACATAAACATAAATTTAGAGCACAAGAGACGTCATCGCTTACATAAGGAGAATAGTGGGTCCTTTGCTCCAGAAAATAATTGGAAATTTGGCTGGCACACAGTCTCTTCCAGCTTTCTCGACCAATACGATAACACACATTTGAATTTCCACCACTTACCTCTCACCCAGTTTGCCTATAACGGAGGGGAAGAGGGAGGAATGAGGGTGTATGTCTGGAGTGTCCTTGAATGTGACACATGGTTTTTACATAAGGATATCTGGTATTAATGCAGACTGGCTGGAAGCATTCCCTGCCACCATTAACATCGACAAAGAATCATACAAAATGATATTACAATTAAAATTACTGACCAGTCAAACTTTATATTTATTCCCTTCACTCAGCCTCTAAAACTAAGGAACGACAATGATAGACAATGCAACTCATCTTCATAGATAAAACTTCGACTTGTGTTCTTCTTAATGATCTTTCCTTCGTGGGAATCACGGTCATGCAGAACTTTTTGAAGAATATTTCCACCATTTGCCTACAAATTACTATTCATTTATTTCATACAATCATGATTTCGGCTTTATAGAAATCCTCTAGTTCACACTGAAACATCACAAAATCTCTGACCCGCCTAAATGTTCCTTCTATGAAATTCCACTATTTCCTCCGAGCTTTCAAAATGGTTGAAATGGCTCTAAGCACTATGGGACTTAACATCTGAGAACATCACACACATTCATACGCGAGGCAGGAATCGAACCTGCGACCGTAGCACCAGCGCGGCTCCAGACTGAAGCGCCTTGGACTGCTCGGCCACAGCGGCCGGCTTCCAAGCTTTCAAACACCAATAGAAAACGAGGTGGTTCAGTGGTTAAGACATATGACTATCATTCGTGAGTAACGTTGTTCATATCTCCATTCTGATATAGATTATCCGTTGTTTCCCTAATTCATATGAAGTGAATGCCGGGATGGTTCCATAGACATGACAATGGGTTTCACTTCTTTGTCAGAGCAGTATTTGTGATCTGTCCATAATTTTCAACTGCTAGTCTCCTTCCATGTTTTTCTAATGTCGTGTACTCTGCCTCGCTTTATGTGCTCGATTACACGCTCCCGGTAACATATCCCTGATGCGTTTGTGGGGGGTGGGGTGAGAAGGGAAGAGGGAGGTTCTGGATGCATCAGCTATTTTCCACAGAAAGAGTTATAGGCCCTTTGCTGTCCCTTATCTATATAAGCGACTTGGGAGACAATCTGAGCAGCCATCTTAGGTTGTTTGCAGATGACAAGGTCGTTTATCAACTGATAAAGTCATCAGAAGATCAAAACAAATTGCAAAACGATTCAGAAAATATATCTGTATGGTGCGAAAGTTGGCAGTTGACCCTAAATAACGGAAAGTGTTCGTTCATCCACATGAGTGTAAAAGGAATCCGTCAAACTTCGGTTACACGATAAATCAGTCAAATGTAAAGGCCGTAAATTCAACGAAATACCTAGAAATTACAATTACGAACAACTAAAAATTGGAATGACCACATAGAAAATGTTATGGGGAAGGATAACCAAAGAGTGCGTTTTATTGGAAGGACACTTAGAAAATGTAACAGATCTACAAAGAAGACTGCCTACATAACGCTTGTCCGTCCTTCTTTAGAATACTGCTGCGCGGTGTGGGATGCTTACCAGATAGAATTGACGGAGTAAGGCAGCACGTTTTGTATTATCGCGAAACAGGGGAGAGGGTGGAACTGAAATGATTCAGGATTTGGGATGGACATAATTAAAACAAATGCGTTTCTCGTTATGGAGGAATTTTCTCACGAAATCCCAAACACCAACTACCTCCTCCGAATGCGAAAATATACTCCTGGAAATGGAAATAAGAACACATTGACACCAGTGTGTCAGACCCACCATACTTGCTCCGGACACTGCGAGAGGGGTGTACAAGCAATGATCACACACACGGCACAGCGGACACACCAGGAACGGCGGTGTTGGCCGTCGAATGGCGCTAGCTGCGCAGCATTTGTGCACCGCCGCCGTCAGTGTCAGCCAGTTTGCCGTGGCATACGGAGCTCCATCGCAGTCTTTAACACTGGTAGCATGCCGCGACAGCGTGGACGTGAACCGTATGTGCAGTTGACGGACTTTGAGCGAGGGCGTATAGTAGGCATGCGGGAGGCCGGGTGGACGTACCGCCGAATTGCTCAACACGTGGGGCGTGAGGTCTCCACAGTACATCGATGTTGTCGCCGGTGGTCGGCGGAAGGTGCATGTGCCCGTCGACCTGGGACCGGACCGCAGCGACGCACGGATGCACGCCAAGACCGTAGGATCCTACGCAGTGCCGTAGGGGACCGCACCGCCACTTCCCAGCAAATTAGGGACACTGTTGCTCCTGGGGTTTCGGCGAGCACCATTCGCAACCGTCTCCATGAAGCTGGGCTGTGGTCCCGCTCACGCCCCAACATCGTGCAGCCCGCCTCCTTTGGTGTCGCGACAGGCGTGAATGGAGGGACGAATGGAGACGTGTCGTCTTCAGCGATGAGAGTGGCTTCTGCCTTGGTGCCAATGATGGTCGTATGCGTGTTTGGCGCTGTGCAGGTGAGCGCCACAATCAGGACTGCATACGACCGAGGCACACATGGCCAACACCCGGCATCATGGTGTGGGGAGCGATCTCCTACATTGGCCGTACACCTCTGGTGATCGTCGAGGGGACACTGAATAGTGCACGGTACATCCAAACCGTCATCGAACTCATCGTTCTACCATTCCTAGACCGGTAAGGGAACTTGCTGTTCCAACAGGACAATGCACGTCCGCATGCATCCCGTGCCACCCAACGTGCTCTAGAAGGTGTAAGTCATCTACCCTGGCCAGCAAGATCTCCGGATCTGTCCCCCATTGAGCATGTTTGGGACTGGATGAAGCGTCGTCTCTCGCGGTCTGCACTTCCAGCACGAATGCTGGTCCAACTGAGGCGCCAGGTGGAAATGGCATGGCAAGCCCTTCCACAGGACTACATCCAGCATCTCTACGATCGTCTCCATGGGAGAATAGCAGCCTGCATTGCTGCGACAGGTGGATATACACTGTACTAGTGCCGACATTGTGCATGCTTTGTTGCCTGTGTCTATGTTCCTCTGGTTCTGTCAGTGTGATCATGTGATGTATATGACCCCAGGAATGTGTCAATAAAGTTTCCCCTTCCTAGGACAATGAATTCACGGTGTTCTTATTTCAGTTTCCAGGAGTGTATTTTGTTGACGCCGACCTACATAGGGAGAAACGACCACCATGATAAAATAAGGGAAAATAGAGCTCGTATGGAAAGATATAGGCGTTCGTTCTTTCCGCGCGCTATACGAGATTGAAATAATAAAGAATTGTGAAGGTGGTTCCATGAACTCTCTGCCAGGCACTTAAATGTGATTTGCCGAGTATCCATATAGATGTAGAATTAGTTACTAATTTAGAGACTTTCTGTAGTGCCTTCAGCCATGTCTACTCGATTCCGCAATCATACATGCCCCTCTCTCCACTTTCGCCAGTGATTACCAAAGCTGATCCTCCTTTTATGAGTTTCGTTGGTAACCCCTCTATTTCTTTCAACTGGTTTTCCTTTAGTTGCCTTCTATTCTCTTCTTCCTAACTTTTCAGCTGGAAAAAGAAACTCCATGAAAACAGAAGATTATTTATCATACACTACAAAGATAACTGTTCACTGTGATAAGCTATTCGACGCGAGCTCTGCAACTATCTGATACGAAAGTGTGAAGACTGAACTCGCACTCTTCTCGCAACACACAGTTGGCAACATCTTTCAGCAGGAAAGTAGCTGGCCAGAAATTGTTCTGAATTTGCAAACCGTAGTCCTCGTGCAGCACGTATTGCTTCTACATTTGCCTGGCGACTTACCCGATCGTCAGTGATTGAACCTTCATAGTACTTAATCATTCTGTTCCTGAGCCATCAGTGTCTTCCTAGCAGTCGCTATCTATCAACTGTATCAGCGCAGAGTGGCAGACGACATTACGAGGGATCTCAAACGCATCTCATATTTGAAGGAAGGAGAAGTCAAAACTAAACTCGAATTAAGACGTAGGTTGTGTAGGTAACCGATTGCATGCTTTCCAAAGTAACAATCCTGTGGAAAACTTGAGTACATGTGACCCTACTAAGAACCTGTCCAAACTCGGTCCACTGCGTTATCAACCGTATATGTGTGTGTGTGTGTGTGTGTGTGTGTGTGTGTGTGTGTGTGTGTGTGTGTGTGTGTTGGGGGGGAGGGAGGGGTCGTCCTTCTCTCCTCCTTTTGCAGTAGACGAAACACTTCCAAAACATTAAAATGTTAATAATGAGAGTAGTTTGAAGGGAAAAGCACATACTAGTGAAATGCTTACGATATTATCAAAAGACCAAAATAGTGCAAATTGGAGTAGATAGCTGGCCGGAGTGGCCGAGCGACTCTAGGCGCTACAGCCTGGAACCGCGCGACCGCCACGGTCGTAGGTTCGAATCCTGCCTGGGGCATGGATGTGTGTGGTGTCCTTAGGTTAGTTAGGTTTAAGTAGTTCTACGTTGTAGGGGACTGATGACCTCAGAAGTTAAGTCCCATAGTGCTCAGAGCCCTTTGAACCATTTTTTTGGAGTAGATATTCGCTGCATAACATTCGAAACTGGGCGTGAATAGAAAATTAAGAGGAATAAATTGAATGTGTGAGTCCTATTAACGGTCAAAACTGAATTGGTCAAATATTACAACAGTTTACAGCTACATACACATCGTCGGTGCGTGACAGCATGACATCTAAGGGACCACTTCACTAACACAACAACAGACTTCAGAAGTCGCTGTTTGATATCTGGAATGAGAGAAAGGTATTTCCCAGCAATTCCTTAAAACTGTATGTTTAAAGGCTGCTGAGAACTGGGGGTGTGCAATCACTCGTCATACGCAAAGCCTTCGCCAATACCATGATTGAGTCCTATCCCAGGATTTCCACATAAAGACCAAAACGTGCTCTCGAACGCTAATTCCCTGTACAGAATACTTAAATAATAAATACAAAGTTATTTATCTTATACAGCAGAAAATTATACGTAAGAAGTATTTGAAATAACAGGAATCTAAACGAACTACGAACGCTGTATTCTGCATTACTTCCAATACCAAAAAATAGTGATGTAACGTACAAGTTAACTCTCATCGAAGAAACACGAAAAAATTTCGCATTAAGTCACACATGCTTGAGGTGTTACTTATCGCCTTCTAGCAAACAAAGAAGAGGGAAATAACTGCTACATTTCTTAATTTTAGCGTGTAAATGTTAGAGAATTATTTCATCAGCAACGGCTGTGAAGTTTGTAGCGTGACGTGTCTTTAATCTGTATATCAATTAATATGTTCTCAAACTTAATTTCATAAGAATATTTAGAAACTGCACTCACATTTAGACAACCTTCTGACCTTGTTACTCTAATGCACAGTCAACGTTAGCCTTTATGTTCTGCTTTACACTTTATTTAAATGAAAGATGTCATATTTCGGAAGTAGCAACAACTGGGGAATTAGTAGACACCAAATTTCTTACCTCCAAAGCTGATGTCCAATTAACGTTCTTAGAGTGGACAGAAATGCAGTTGTGTGCTATGAGACAAATTACTATGCCGAAGCGAATGACAGTTTTGAGCGGCATGGTGCGGTCGGAGTGGCAGACTGAGCGGGCAAGAGCACTCGCGTTCCTCTGGTGCTGCGTGTCGTCGCACCAGCCGACGGAAGTGGCGGCGGCGGCAGAACGCTTTGACGCGCAAGCAGGCAATTCTTTCGATATCTTCAGTGGCAGCCGCCGCTGGAATTTGGAGTGACATCCGTCTTACAGAGAAACTACGTCTATATTCGAGTTTCCTGTGAGACGATATGACGCGTCGTTTATTCCGCAGTTCAGCTACGAGACTGACTATAAATGAAAGCCGAGAGTAGGTTTATGAGAATAGACCGAGAGGGAAAGTGAGGGGTTAGGAGTTTCTGACTGGTGCTCATTTCAGAAAGATTCTTAATGGGCGCAACGAACAATGTTTCGGCTGCTGTTGGGACATCTTTTATCGGGGAGAATACTTGCGACGTTTGCGAGCGTAGTTCACGCAACCACCTTGATAAACGACACGTGTAATACTGCTCTCAACAGAGGGTCATATTACATGACACAGTACTCAGAATACCTTTTATGATTCTTATAATGCAACAACGTAGCTTGGTATGTACTACAACACATGTGACAAATAGAGTTGCGCTCCGTCTGACATGTTCCACACCTAGGAGGATTCACTCTTTCATGGGTCTATGGAATGAATAATTAATCTAATCTAATCTAAAGCTACAGTTCGATAGTTTTAGTACAATTCATAAATGACGGACCAAATGGCAGGCTTACTCGTAGTATTAGTAGCATTGGTAGGGAAGGCAACATAAATGAACTTGTGAGAGAGAAACTGGGAGCCTACGGCTTCTCATTTTTGTTTGTTTGTTTCGCTCATAATTAGAACCGCACATCATTCAGTGTTAGTACATTGTGTATTTTATATCCTTACAAGAAATAAATTGCATTTTACAAGTATTAACAATTAGTTGATCACGTAACCTCTAAGCCTTTATATAACCAAAGTAATTATTTTTGAGAAGGAGAAGGAGACATAAGGAGACATTTGTAAACATAAAAAAATCTATATATATCATGTTGTTATTTTGTACTCAGTGGAACGTTCATCATCACGATCAAAGGCAAGAGTTTCCCGTTTAGTAAGAGAAACAGGTCTTATAGAAGATCGACAAAGTACTGAAGCAGTCCAGAATGAGATTTTCACTGTGCAGCGGAGTGTGCTCTGACATGAAACTTCCCCCAGATTAAAACTGTGTGCCGGACCGAGACTCGAACTCGGGACCTCGGGACCTCTTTCTGTGAGTAAATTGCGTTTTCAGGAACTGTGTGGTAAATATGTATTGTTTCTTATTTTTGCCACAAAATCCCTGTATTCCACAGTTATAAATCAACGGTTTTCGAATAATAGCTGAATTACACATGCAAAATTTCAGTTTTGCTATAAGTACTGTATATTTGTAACAGACACGAGGATAGCTACGTAGAACAAAAATGTTCCGTAAATTACGTAGTTCTTGATGCACTGACAGAACACAATCACATCACCAAAAAATAATTAATGTCGAATAATTCAATACTTAAGATCAAAAAATGGTTCAAATGGCTCTAAGCACTATGGGACTTAACATCTGAGGTCATCAGTCACCTAGAACTTAGAAGTACTTAAACCTAACTAACCTAAGGACATCACACACATCCATGCCCAAGGCAGGATTCAAACCTGCAGCCGTAGCGGTGGCACGGTTCCAGACTGAAGCGCCTAGAACAGCTCGGCACAACTGCCGGTCAGACTTAAGCGGTTAACATTGAACGATCACAGGTTAATATTAAGAGCGAGATAAGCCATTGCAACTGTGAAATGCTGGTACATTAATAACCACTGTAACCGCCAGAATGTTGGATGCAAGCTTGCAAACGTGCATGCATTGCAGGTGCCGGATGTCAGTTCATGGGATGTAATTCTATGCCAGTAGCACTTGAATGGTCAACACAGGGACGATTAATGCTGTTTATGGATAACGCGGTAGTTTTGTCCAATGAGGTCGGTGCTCGATTGGAGACAGATCTGGTGATCGAATAGACCAAGGCAACATCTCGACACTCCGTAGAGCACGTTGGGCTACAACAGCGGTAAGTGGGCGAGAGTAATCTTGTTGGAAAAGAGCCCCTGGAATGCTGTTCATGAATGGCAGCACAACAGATCGAATCACCAGACTGACGTGCAGATTTGCAGTCATGGTGAGTGTGATTACCACGAGAGTACTCCAGCTGTCATACGAAATCGCACCCTAGAATATATCACAACTCCAATGTAGGTGCAGTGTCTAGCACGTAGACAGGCCTTCTGGAGCCTTCTGCCGACCGTACATTCTCGTGACCCCCGCTGCCAGTAGTCATGTACAACGGCCACATCCCTGTCAAGTCTTTCTGCAGTATCACAGACGCAACAGCTTCTCGTAGCCCTATTACACGACCCAGTTCTAACTCAGTGAGGTGTTGATAATGGCGACTTTGTCACCTTAAAGGCAATCTTGACTGGCATCAACCCACCACATCCAATCTCAAAGGTAACTAACGCTCACTATCGTTATAGCGTATATTTAAAGGAAATCTGATTTGCATCCTCATAGTGGCGCTACTAGCGGCACTCTTATGCGATTGGCGCGAAATTTGAATAGACATTAGACACTACTCTCATATGAAAACGGAGCTACGGAAATGATGTAACGCGTGACAGCTATACGAAACAGCTTACGTACTGATATCGCTGTTACAGTCTTCACAGACTATTTGGATTGGAGTCAATAGTACATGTGAACAGCACAACGGATAACGATATTAGCACATTCATTGTCATGTTACCCGTCCATTGTCAGATTACCCACATTGACGACCTACATTCGAGGTCATCCTCACTCCCTGTCCCCTGGGAAACCACAGAAATCTCCAAAAGACCACCCAGGGAAATCACCCAGACAATTGAGTTATTTACAAAGTCATGACTTACCTCTATAGTCACCACGTGACATACAAATGGCGATAAACGGGAGTCAATGGGGGCACAATAAAGTAGCGGGAGCCCTATGGACCAATGTGGTCCAAGCTCCTCTTCCTCATCCTCCTTATCATCTTTTATAACTAGCTCAACTGTGCATGGCCCTCCTCATTCGAAGTCTGAGCTTCATGGGGGATAGGTTAATGTTCGTTGTAAAAAATAGTTAATTGTCGAAAATAATTTTCTCTGTGTAGTTCAACTGCATGAGCCTCGTCAACTGTACACTGTAGGTAAAGGCTTTGTAAGAAGTAACAATGGTATAAAAGACAACATATTGTTTGTTGAAAATAAGTTCTTATTAAAAATACGGTATTTTATTTACAATAGTTGTTGATGACATAACTCACAGTGATTATCATACAAAATTGTTTTGTTTCCTGTGTACAATAATTTTCAAAGCTAATGTTTTACGTTTTTCTTTGCTAATGTATTTACACAGCTACACTTTTCTGTTACATACATACAATGGTTTTGTTTGCAAAGATATCCTCTTCTTATGACTATCAGTTACAATAATTTACACGAACACTAGGAGAACTTAAACACATTTTCCATTTTACTTCTATATACATTTCTATACCATATTTTTTAATTTCTGATGGATTTCACCATCACTTAACATTAACATTTTCTTCTTTTTGATGATTCTGTATACAGTACTTATATTTATTAATCATTTCTTTGTATTTACAGTATTTACTTTTCAATCAATGATTTCTTTCCATACACAATATACACATTGGGAACAGGGACTAGCAGCAATAGGTGAACAAAAATCCATATAAAACACACACACACACAATATACACTGATAAACAAGTCAGAACATTATGACCACCTGCCTAATATCTGATTATCCACCTTTGGCACGGATAACAGAAGCGTCACGTAGTGGCATGGAAGCAATGAGGCCTTGGTTGGTCGCTGCTGGCAGTTGGCACCAAGTCTGCACACACGTCACCTAATTTCCGTAAATTTAGGGGGGAGGAGGGGGGCTGGGGCGATGAGCTCTGCTGCCACATTCAATTACACCCGAGATGTGTTTGATCGGATTCAGATCTGGTAAGTTGGGAGTCAGCACATCAATTGGAACTTGTCACCGCGTTCCTCGAACCACTCTACCCACCACACTCCTGGCCTTGTGACACGGAGCATTACCTTGTTGAAAAATGTCACTGCTGTTGGGAAACACAATCATAATGAAGGGGTGTATGTGCTTGTTAAGTAGTGTACGGTATTAATTTATTCTTCATAATTATAGCTTATTATCTGAAAAGCTAAAATAGGCCATTCAAATCACACTTTGTTGGATAGTAATAAATTACGTATTAAGTACTTATTAATGATAATTACGAAAACCACAACAACAACAACAACAACTACTACTACTACTACTACTACTACTAAACTACAAGGAAACCCTTAACCAATTACCAAAGTACTAATACTACTACACGTATCACAGAATTTGTTCTCTGTTGGTTAATGTATTCTGGTATATTTAACTTGTAGATAATTCTTTCCACTACTGGATCCACCCTGATACTACCCCTCGCAACAGCCCTTGTCAGCTGGATTCCTTGGGCGTCGGGTAGCAAGTCAGCAGTGTATCCACCATAGCCAGTAATTCCACCCATCACTGTTTCGTCTTAAAGTCCACACTTCCATGGTCACTTGTACTAAGGCAGCCTCAGGCATGGATGTGTGTGATGTCCTTAGGTTAGTTAGGTTTAATTAGTTCTAGATGTCTGATGACCTCAGAAGTTAAGTCGCATAGTGCTCAGAGCCATTTGTACCAATTAAGGCAGCGTAGAGTCCTGGGATACTATTTCATTCGGTGGTCGCCGACCTCAGTTATTTTCTCTCTATCTACAGAATATGTTGTTTAGCCTGGATGACACCATGCTGGCTTACGGTTGAATGCCTCGTGAAGTTTTCCTTGGCCTTCCTGGATACTGCGGCTGCAATATCGTCCAAGATGCACCAAGTCGACTCACTGCTTACTGCTGCTTTGGGATCCAACATTCTTAATACCTGAAGTCCATTACCCGCTGCGTCTTCACAGAGCGTCCAGTCCCACAATGTGTGTTCTGGTGTCCCTATACTGCCGCAGGAGCAGCTATCCTTAATCTGTCTTTCCGCAGCTATCATTAATCTGTCTTTCCGCAGCTATCCTTAATCTGTCTTTCCGCAGCTATCATTAATCTGTCTTTCGATTTTGTATAGGTATGTACCATAAGGGCCATGGCCAGTCAGATAATGTATCAATCCACTTGACTGGCTAAGAAATCTCATTGTTAATCTCTACCTGATGCTAGTCAGAAATTCGTGTGTTCTCCTGCCTGTGCCTGAAGTGACCCACTCGTTGTGCCACAGTTGTAATATACGATCTTTCATTGCCTTTTTTCGAATTGGCTTCAGTTCTAAGCAACCTTCGTACTTCCACTTGAGTGCCTTCCTTTAACCAGTAAAGGGTTCTCCTTTTTCTAATTTCCAAGTCCAATGGGTATATTCCTATAGTTACTTACAAAGCATCATTTGGGTTAGTGCAATAGGCGCCCTTTAATCTTAGTAGCACTTCTCGTTAAACTCTTCTCAGCTTCACTAGCTGCAATCTATCAGCCCAAACGCTCGCACCATATAGTACGACTGATCCTAATATAGATGGGTGGTATACTTTGATTGTTTTTAGGGGAAGCCGAAATTGCGTATTTACAATGGTTATAACTTATTCATCACGCTTGTATTTTTTCTGCTTGCAAAGTTACGAACATTCGTCAAGAAATACCCTTAGATATTTCGTTACTGTGCTTCTCTTAATTGTTACATCGTTTAATTTCATTTTAGGATGTCTTACTAGGTCCCCTTCCAGCAGGAGCTACGTTGTTTTTTGAGGTGCTTGTAACAATTTAACACTCAACACCATTCCTGATGTTCGCCGAGCGACGCATCACATTTGTCTTCTATAATTCTTCTGGAATCGCCACAACGCACAGCACGCCATCTGCAAATGCCATCAGCTGTTACATCTGTCATGTAACTTATGTAGTGCTACATCCCAAAACTCTGGATCACCCACTGGTCCGTGCAGACAGCCTTTTGTTATTTTCTTCGTTATTTTCGTTCCTGGACGTGGTAAAGAAGCACGTACCCGTGGAGGTAATCTCTCAGCCAGTTGTACAGCGCTTCTGAACACTCTAAATCCCTAAGACCACCAAAGAAAGACGACGACCATAGGTTACCGAAAGCGACAGCAATATAGATCATCATCGATAGAGCGTACGTAGATTGCGTATCTGTCGCTAGTGAAATCGCTTTATTAATTACGTCTTAGTTGACTAACTTCTTCCAAACTCACACTGGTCAGGTTTCATCTCGTGTAGCAGTCTGTGATCTTGTAATGTTTCGCATAATAGTTTTTCCAATATCTTGCCGAGAACATTCAAAAGATTAATTGGTCTGTGGGATTTGAGTGTCACTGGATCCTTATCTCATCCTTTACTAATTATTACCATTTTAGCGTTCTTCTAATGTTCAGGGACCCTTCCTTGCAAGGGACACTCGTCGTACAGGTCGCGCAAGTAACAATCTAGTTGGTCATATAGGGCTTGTATTATTTAGGCAGGGATCCCGTCCGGTCCTGGAGATTTTTTCTTTACCAGTCTTAGAATTATTTGCCTAATTTCTTCTTGTGCGAAGGGGAACATAAGTTTATTGATTCTATAGTCTTTCCATAACATTTTTAGCAACATACGTTGATCTGTCTCGCCTTCTTCTCCATCGTCAGGATGTAGTGTTTCCATTATCAGGGCAGCTGCCTGTTCCCAACTTTCTGTTGCCGCCCAATCATTCCTTTTAGCGTGGATAAGGATGATGGTGTTCGTATTTTTTCATAGACTATATTGTATGGTACACCCGCAGGGATCCGTTTCTAAGTTAGCCTCCACGAATTGTTTCGATTGTTCCATTTTTGTTTTCCATAACTCTTCCCTAAAACGTTGTTTAACATACATATATCTAAGCACTCTTCGGAATCTTTCTTCTTGGGTCATGGTGCTGTGGCGTAGCTTCCTGGCTATTCTCGTTTGAGTTATTAATTTCTGCAATGCCTCAGTCCAGTATTTCCTTAGAACGACCTTTGCTGACAGGTAACGATGCCTCCATTGCTCAATGTATAGCCTTATCATCTGTATTATCACCCAGTGATGGACAATGAAACATTCCATGCCCGAGGTAGGATTCGAACTTGCGACCGTAGTGGTCGCGCGGTTCCAGACTGAAGCGCCTAGAACCGCTCGGCCACATTGGACGGCCAAGTTTTGTCAATATGGTTGTGGTTGATATTGTACTTCTACGACTTCGAAAGAAAAACTCTGCTTACTGAAGAAGGTAGTATTTGTTCAAGTTACCCTTGCTTTTATTATCTCTGAGAAGGAAGAAAGTAGGAAAACTGGCATGCAATTTTCAATATTTTTAAACTATCTTTTCTTAGTAGGAGCACTACTCATGTGTGCTTTAAATTCTCTGGAAAATCACGGTACCTGATGTATGTTAATGGTCATGTTTATTAATGGTGTTTGTATGCTGCCGATACATGTCTTCAGATTAGAGATTAGCACCTCATCTGCTCGGACTGCTTTTAACTTTTGTATTGTCTTTGTGACTTCTTTATCTTTGTGCATAATATCATCATTGTACTGTCTACAAAATTGACTCTGGGTGCTACACCTGTCTTAGGGAAATGCTGTTGCATCTTCTCTGAAATACCTGAAAAATAGTAATTTACAAAATTTGTTAGTTCTAGTAGATCTGATATTGATATTTGATGTGAATATTATTGTACTTGTGTCAACTTTTTCCAGTTTCTTGTTTTTGATGTCTCAATACTTCTTTACTTTTATTTTTAGTATTATGTTCCATTTTTTTCATTAAGTGACTCGTTTCTTTGCAGCTAGCAGTACCCTCCCCTTTGTAATTTTGTATCAGTGGCAATAATTTAGGATCTCTTGATTAATACAGTGTTTTGTAAATAACTGAGGCATTTAAGAGTTTCAGAGATTACCAAAAACCTGTAGTTACTTGTTTACTTTCCTTAGTAACTGCTACTGGAATGGTCACTTTTAAAAGTGTCTTCTAAAAAATTAGTCTGAACATAATGTAGAATTTAGAGAAAATTGGATCTATATTGTTTTCTGTTTCTACTTCATACCTGATTTAGTTTGACAATACCCTTGAAAAACTCAGAAATTCTGTTATAGGATTGCCATTATGCTGGATTTTCTGAGAGTGTCTTTAGCTTTATTATTTGGATGTATTGATCTGGGACACCAAGGTATTTTATACGTACACTACAATATTCAGTGCCAATGTCTATAAGGACATGGTCCAAGACTGATGCAGTATTTTTGGTTAGCGAAGCAAAAGTGTTTCCCAATTGTGTCACACCAAAAGTATTCAAACTGTGTAGGAAGGTGTTACTAATTTCATCCTTATCACACATGTTTATGTTCATATTATCTTCCAATATTATATTACATTTGGGAGCAATGACACGGTACAGGATTTCATATTATTGTCGAAAACAGGTGCCCCCATTTCCACAAGGAGAGAAATACACATAGTAAATAATTAACTTCATCAGTTGAATAATTAACTTAATCACTTCAACACCGAGTATTTCAAATTGTTCATCTCCATTAGCCGAGCGGTCCAAGGCGCTGCAGTCATGGACTGTGCGGTTGGTCCCGGCGCAGGTTCGAGTCCTCCCACGGTCATGAGTGTGTGTGTTTGTCCTTAGGATAATTTAGGTTAAGTAGTGTGTAACCCTAGGGACTGATGACCTTAGCAGTTAAGTCCCATAAGATTTCACACACATTGAAACATTTTTTTCCATCTCCTTATATTATGATCTATTCTTTCTTATAATTAAAATACATTCCATTTCTAATATAAATGCATAATTTCAGACCCTTTATGGAAGCTCTAGAGCAGCAGCTTTCCCATTCACATAACATGTTGTATTTCATTGTCTCGACATTAATGCTCTATAATACATACAACAACACTATTCAAATACTGTAACTCCACTTCAAGTTATTGTACTTTATACTTAATAAACACATATTCTGATGGACTGTTTATTCTGTATACTTTTCTGTGGTATTTGTCCTTTGCAAGGGTACAAATTTACCAATATAAATAGCACGACAAATGCAATCACATATGATGTACGCACTTCGACATAGAACCTGGCCTGCTGTGGCCAGAGAGTCCAAGTGCGCGCTGACAGCGACATCGGACAAATAACATGGCCATGCTGATAATTGCCTATGTCGGATTATTTGCATCAGCTGGCAACATTACGGGCTTGGGCAGTTCTTGGAGAAAATTTTGTCTTGTGTTCGAGCTGTTATGCTACATCTACATCCATGATCTAACAGTAAAAAGTGAGCAGTCTGAAAGCAACGGCTTGTGGTCGAGGCTGCTAGTTGACTAAATTCTTATAGGGGCATTCGTCTGAATCCTGAAGTCCTCAGGATTGCATTTCATATTATGACATATTGGTAATAACAGTTCCGTCCAACAACATTTTTGCGAGGGATATCTTGGCAGACTGCGTGTTGCTGAACGCAAAATTCCCCCGAGCTCCTTGAGACTCATTTGCTGGCATCCAGAAGCGGCTAGCTTGGTTGTGCTGCACTTCCTAGACTTTTGTTAAAAGCGTTAGCTACTGATCATCACTTTGGAGAGTATAAAATGCTCATTAGCAATGGAGATAGACGATCCGTTTTAGTTTGATGAATACTACACTGTAGAGTCAAAAAACTGATACACCTGCATAATATCGTGTAGGGCAGCCGCTAGCACGCAGAAGTGCCGCAACACAACGCGGCATGGACTCAACTAATGTCTGAAGTTGTGCTGGAGGAAACTGACAACATAAATTCTGCAGGGCAGTCCATAAATCCGTAATGTGGAGGACTCTTCTGAACAGCACGTCGCAAAGCATCCCATACATGCTCAAAAATGATCAAATGTGTATGAAATCTTATGGCACTTAACTGCTAAGGTCATCAGTCCCTAAGCTTACACACTAGTTAACTTAAATTATCGTAAGGACAACCACACATACCCATAACCGAGGGATGACTCGAACCTCCACCGGGACCAGCCGCAGAATCCATGACTGCAGCGCCTGAGACCGCTCGGCTAATCCCGCGAGGCATATATATCTATATCTATATCTATATATATATATATATATATATATATATATATATATATATATATATATATATATATAAAGCTTTGTGTCGTTCAGTTATCAAGGATACTCGAATGGGCCTTCGGCTCCGAAAGCCCATATCGATGATGGTTCGTTGAATGGTTTGCACCCTGACACTTGTTGATGGCCCAGCAATTTGCGGAAGGGTTGCACTTCTGTCACGTTGCAAGATTCTCTTCAGTCGTCATTGATCCCGTTCTTGCAGAATCCTTTTTCGGCCGCAGCGATGGCGGAGATTTGATAGTTCACTGGATCCCTGGTATTCGCAGTCACACGCATCAAGGGTCCCATATCACTCCAACTGCACACGCCAGAACGCCATTACTTAGCCTCCACCAGTTTGAACAGTCTCCTGCTGACGTGCAGGGTCCATGGATTCATGAGGTTGTCTCCATACTCGTACACGTCCATCCACTCAATACAATTTGAAACGAGACTCATCCGACCAGGCAACATGTTCCCAGTCATCAATGTTGACGGGCCGAGGCGAGGCGTAAAGCTTTGTGTCGTTCAGTTATCAAGGATACTCGAGTGGGCCTTCGGCTCCGAAAGCCCATATCGATGATGGTTCGTTGAATGGTTTGCACCCTGACACTTGTTGATGGCCCAGCAATTTGCGGAAGGGTTGCACTTCTGTCACGTTGCAAGATTCTCTTCAGTCGTCATTGATCCCGTTCTTGCAGAATCCTTTTTCGGCCGCAGCGATGGCGGAGATTTGATAGTTCACTGGATCCCTGGTATTCGCAGTCACACGCATCAAGGGTCCCATATCACTCCAACTGCACACGCCAGAACGCCATTACTTAGCCTCCACCAGTTTGAACAGTCTCCTGCTGACGTGCAGGGTCCATGGATTCATGAGGTTGTCTCCATACTCGTACACGTCCATCCACTCAATACAATTTGAAACGAGACTCATCCGACCAGGCAACATGTTCCCAGTCATCAATGTTGACGGGCCGAGGCGAGGCGTAAAGCTTTGTGTCGTTCAGTTATCAAGGATACTCGAGTGGGCCTTCGGCTCCGAAAGCCCATATCGATGATGTTTCGTTGAATGGTTTGCACCCTGACACTTGTTGATGGCCCAGCAATTTGCGGAAGGGTTGCACTTCTGTCACGTTGCAAGATTCTCTTCAGTCGTCATTGATCCCGTTCTTGCAGAATCCTTTTTCGGCCGCAGCGATGGCGGAGATTTGATAGTTCACTGGATCCCTGGTATTCGCAGTCACACGCATCAAGGGTCCCATATCACTCCAACTGCACACGCCAGAACGCCATTACTTAGCCTCCACCAGTTTGAACAGTCTCCTGCTGACGTGCAGGGTCCATGGATTCATGAGGTTGTCTCCATACTCGTACACGTTCATCCACTCAATACAATTTGAAACGAGACTCATCCGACCAGGCAACATGTTCCCAGTCATCAATGTTGACGGGCCGAGGCGAGGCGTAAAGCTTTGTGTCGTTCAGTTATCAAGGATACTCGAGTGGGCCTTCGGCTCCGAAAGCCCATATCGATGATGGTTCGTTGAATGGTTCGCACCCTGACACTTGTTGATGGCTCAGCAATTTGCGGAAGGGTTGCACTTCTGTCACGTTGCAAGATTCTCTTCAGTCGTCATTGATCCCGTTCTTGCAGAATCCTTTTTCGGCCGCAGCGATGGCGGAGATTTGATAGTTCACTGGATCCCTGGTATTCGCAGTCACACGCATCAAGGGTCCCATATCACTCCAACTGCACACGCCAGAACGCCATTACTTAGCCTCCACCAGTTTGAACAGTCTCCTGCTGACGTGCAGGGTCCATGGATTCATGAGGTTGTCTCCATACTCGTACACGTTCATCCACTCAATACAATTTGAAACGAGACTCATCCGACCAGGCAACATGTTCCCAGTCATCAATGTTGACGGGCCGAGGCGAGGCGTAAAGCTTTGTGTCGTTCAGTTATCAAGGATACTCGAGTGGGCCTTCGGCTCCGAAAGCCCATATCGATGATGGTTCGTTGAATGGTTCGCACCCTGACACTTGTTGATGGCCCAGCAATTTGCGGAAGGGTTGCACTTCTGTCACGTTGCAAGATTCTCTTCAGTCGTCATTGATCCCGTTCTTGCAGAATCCTTTTTCGGCCGCAGCGATGGCGGAGATTTGATAGTTCACTGGATCCCTGGTATTCGCAGTCACACGCATCAAGGGTCCCATATCACTCCAACTGCACACGCCAGAACGCCATTACTTAGCCTCCACCAGTTTGAACAGTCTCCTGCTGACGTGCAGGGTCCATGGATTCATGAGGTTGTCTCCATACTCGTACACGTTCATCCACTCAATACAATTTGAAACGAGACTCATCCGACCAGGCAACATGTTCCCAGTCATCAATGTTGACGGGCCGAGGCGAGGCGTAAAGCTTTGTGTCGTTCAGTTATCAAGGATACTCGAGTGGGCCTTCGGCTCCGAAAGCCCATATCGATGATGGTTCGTTGAATGGTTCGCACCCTGACACTTGTTGATGGCCCAGCAATTTGCGGAAGGGTTGCACTTCTGTCACGTTGCAAGATTCTCTTCAGTCGTCATTGGTCCCGTTCTTGCAGGATCCTTTTCCGGCCGCAGCGATGGCGGAGATTTGATAGTTTACTGGATCCCTGGTATTCGCAGTCACACGTGAAATGATCGTACGGAAAAGTTCCCACTTCATCGTTGCTTCGAGATGCTGTGTCGCATTGTTCGTGCGACGACTATACGACCACGTTCAGACTCAATTACATCTTCATAACCTGCCATTGTAGCAGCACAACCAATCTAACAATTGCGGCAGACACTTGTCTTATACATGCGTTGCCGATCGCAGAGCCGTATTATGACTGTTTACATATCTCTGTATTTGAATACGCATGTCTGTACTAGTTTCTTTGGCGCTTCGGTGTATATTGCGATATTATTCAAGAATGAGTATGGTTCGCAAAGTGTGATCTAATCGGAATTCCGCAGTAAGTTGTTTAAGGTTGTTAATTTATTGTTAATTGTTTGAAGCTCTTTAATTTAAGTCTGTTGATGCTTTGTATCTTGTTTCTTTTCCTTTAAGAAGTGATTCTTCATGCAATTTTTGCGTCAGTACTTCTTAAATTTTCGTTAAGCCACAGTGTGTAACTGTGGTCTAGTGTATTTTACTGTCGTTTGATTTCTATCCGTATGTATCAGATAAACTGTGTCAATAACTTGGATAGCACGCAAAATAGCAATGTTGGAACACTGCAAAATATGAGATCACGTAAGGATTCACGGAGAACTTAACAGTGATCGAAAGTTATATTTAAGGTATTCAATTAAATTGAAACCAACGAAATTACTATTTTGAAGCTAATATAGATTTCAGCATAAGTCTACAGGAGTATCAAATTGTTATTACATAGACTTAGAAGAGAGGAACTATATTCACTTCATAACTATTCCTCTGACATATCGGTCCTGTGTGACGAACAAAAGTCAAATTAGTACCGTTGGCGGTCGAGTCGATGGTCTTCAGAGACGTTTGTTTAGTGAAGAAGCTTGGTATTTACAAAGCAGAGATCTGTGACCATTAACGCAGCTCACTGAGACGAGCTTGTGAGAAGGGAATGTGCTAACCGATTTTCTTATAGCAGTTTGTGGCTCCATTGCATAAAACACGAAATAAGAAGTGCACTGGTATGTATCACAATTAGAACACGCAACACAAACCACCCTTGGATCGCAAGATATGTGCTGATCGACTGGCATAAGGAGACGCTACTGGGAACTCGTCTCTCTCATCGCAACGTTCGTCGCGGTGCCTCGTAACGCAATGTTAAAGATATGAACAGTTGTTGCTTACGTGAAGTACGGCTTTTCTGGAGTCCAAAAATTAAATGTTCTGTCTCAGTGTTCTCATCTCATATGGGGATTATGTAGCACAAATCATCAAAGTGGAAAGTGAATACTAAGTGAATTTAGCAGAATGGTTCAGGATCACATGCGGAAGTACATGCACTAGCACTGGGTCTCCAGGTATTTGGAGCGATGTTGTCAGCTCTTAGCTGTGCTAGGAGCAGTTATGTAGCGAAATGCTCGTCTTACATGGGCTCTCAGAGGAGAAGCACGAGAACGTTTGGTTTTTATGCAGCGTTATCTCCTGATACTTTCTAACATCGCCTGCCGTGCTATCTATAGTTAAGGCATTCAGTTAAATTTAATCTAGCATTCCACATTTTTAAAGCTTTTCGGGTGGAAAGGGGCCTTTAACGCCGGTGGTGTACAGGATGTTCGGAAATACCCGTTAGAAACTTCAAGCACATGTACAGGGGAGTGAGTACATAATATTTTGAATAGGAACCAATGTCCGAAAACGTACCGTATTTGTTCTACGAAAGTTTCAGCTCAGATGAGTAATGCGTCCATGTCTGCAGAGGGTAAGAAAAAAGTCTCAGGGTTATTTATCTCGTATGGTACCCAGTAGAGTAGACAGGATGCAGTGTGCTACGTCAGAGTGTGACCTGATATAAAAAAAATAAAAATAAAATGATTCAAATGGCTCTGAGCACTATGGGATTCAACTGCTGTGGTCCTTAGTCCCCTAGAACTTACAACTACTTAAACCTAACTAACCTAAGGACATCACACACATCCATGCCCGAGGCAGGATTCGAACCTGCGACCGTAGCAGTGGCACGGTTCCGGACTGCGCGCCTAGAACCGCGAGACCACCGCGGCCGGCACCTGATATCATTTAATGGCTGTGGGATCGTATGCATAGTTTAATTTTCGAGACTCCTGTAGAGACAGAGGAAGATCTGCTGGCACGATTTTTGGTCGCTGTACTAGAAACTGAAGAGGCAGCAGGTGGGATGGAGAGTGTGTAACAGAACATGCTTCGCAGGTACAATGTCTGTAATAACGTCGGTGGTCACCACGTAGAGCCGCTGTTATAATGCATCAGTACTGTTCTGTGCGTGCAGTACACTGGGTTCTTTTTTGTTTTGGAATTATGTTAACATATAATGTTTAAATGTTAATACAAACAAAAGTACAAAAGTGAGAAATGGATGTTTCATTATGTTTCCTTTCGGACTGATACCTAATAACTGTACTGTGTCACGTCTAATTCAATTCCTCACGTAGAAGTGGATGAGTTAAACATTTGAACTGAAACCATTGTAAAATGGAAATGATAAGTTTCCAGACGTGGGCTCCTATTCAAAATATTGTGTGGTCACTCCCGTCCACAAGCCCTAGAAGATTGTAATTGGAATTTCCGAACACCCTGTATAATTTTGGTGGAAGGATAACAAAGTTTCCTGCAGAAAACGCCATTTGAAATATTGAAGTACATAATTTTACATTGTGATTAAAATTTCCCAAAAATACAAATGAGGAAGACACTTACTCCGATAGTTTGTAATGGAAACTTATTTCAGAGGAATAAAAAGTAATAGGAAATCAATCTTCCCTCAACACGTCACAAAAGAGTAACAGCCAATCATTTCGTCCCTCGAAATCGACTATTTATTTGTGCAATCCTTTACCACATATAAACTGAATTTCACAGCTACCACAAGAATGTAGAAATATGTTGGTGGGGATGCAAACAAGAAGAAATACAGTTAACTAATTATTCGATGGTGCACAGTAATAATTTCATTGCAGGATTCAGAAGAGAAGAAACACAAAATTATGGTCAATGACAGATAAATTAAACTGTAAGTGTGGACAATGTGCGGATCAGCGCCTTCACATGTTTTCATCTTAAAATCATATAACACGGTTATTAGTGTATAATTTTGTGTGTATTCTTCTTAGTATTACACTTAAGAATGCAAAATAATTTTATGTAAGTTCAAGTCCAGTGTATAAATGTGCTCCAGCTATGGAGCAACTTAACACACGTATGGGGACGGCTCTGCACCCATTCTGGATTACTTTTTGATTGGTTGTATGGTTTCAGGTAGTAAATACAGAGGTAGTTTTTACCTTCTTCATCAGACTGATATAGGATGTAAAAGAAAGAAAGGAGAACTGGATTTGAGAATCATTAAGATGAAAGTGTTTGGTAACAGTGCTTTGGAAGGACTAGTTTTTGAAAGGAGATTGACAGAAAGCAGGAGATACAAGGTGACAGACGACAAATGGAAGCGAAAATTTCGAGGAGGTGAAGAGGATGGCAGAAGTCAGAAGAGTATGGGGAGTTAGCATGCGAAAACCTGTCTTTGTGCAGAACACTAATGATGAATTCAGAATTGGGTCTATACACATTTTCCTTGTTCCTTCTTTTGACACCTGCTTGCCGTTATCAGTCCTTGCTCTTACAGAATTAATTCTTTGTGTTTGAGATTTATTAGGTTCAAATGTTTTTTTTCAATTTCTACTTTGTAATTTTTTTTTTGATTGTATTTCAAACTGCTGTTATCTTATACTTTCCTTGCGTGGAATGTCAGTTAGGATGACAGTACAAAATAGTATGCAAGCATGCCCCAAGAAAACTGCGTTAACGTCCCCCATCGCCATGTTAGAAGTAGTTTCGAAACTACACTAGTAACATTCGGGTTTCCAAATTGCACAAATGTACCTTGTAAAGTAGAATAATCTCCTGTAAACAAACTTATATTTATCGATTCTCACTTCTAAAAGGTATGCTGCCAAGAAGCTTCGATACTCAAGTAACTTAACTTACTCACCTTGTACAAAAACAAGAATATGCTCTTCAGGCAAAGACGTTCATTTATCTGGTGCCGTGAAGTTTGTGGGAGCCTTTAGTAAACTAGACTACTAATCTACCATTGTCGGTAGCGCTGTAGCATGAATGGTTCCCGAGAAAAGTGCTATGCATAAAAGTGGCCCATGCGAAAACCCGCCCCGGTCACCCTACAAATAATGCCCATTAATTAGCGTCTTCATTGCTTTCGTTATGTTTCCTCCTTGTTTGGTCCCTAAATGAAGAAAATAATCCAAAAGCGTGTCACTGAAAGTTCCTTTGAACCTTTCTAGCAACTAAATTTGTGTGCTTTTGTTTGGCATTCGTAAAGCAGACCACCATGTCTGCTTGCACGAGGTATTGCACCGTGGTAACGAGAAGGCTTACGAAATGTATTCGCAATCGAATGTCCCGCCTGAAAAACAATTCATTATCTGGAACTTCCATGTCAGTTTTTTCAGTAAACACTGTCTCATTGCCATAATCGCGGCTGAGGTACATAATTCGCAACTTGGAAGATGAGAGTAGGCGTATCTTATGAACCCAAAAGCTTTCACATACATCTACATCTACATTTACATGGCTACTCAGCAAATCACACTTAAGTGCCTGGCAGAGGGTTCACAGAACCACCTTCATAATAATTCTCTGTTATTCCACTCTCGAAGAGCGCGCGGAGAAAGAACACTTAAATCTTTCCGTGCCACCTCTGATTTCCTTTATTTTATTATGATGATTGTTTCTGCCTATGTAGGTCGGTGTCAACAAAATATTATCACATTAGTAGGGGAAAGTTGATGATTGAAATTTCGTTAGAAGATCCCGCCGCAACTAGAAATGCCTTTGTTTTAATGATGTCCGCCCTAAATCGTGTATCATAACCGTGACAATCTCTCCCCTATTTCTCGATAGTACAAAAATTGCTGTCTGCCCTTCTTTGAACTTTCTCGATGTACTCCGTTAATCCTACCTGGTAAGGATCCCACACCGCACAGCAGTTCTCCAAAAGAGGATGGACAGGCGTAGTGTAGGCAGTCTTTTTAATAGATATGTTGCGTCTTCTAAGTGTTCTGCCAATAAAACGCAGTCTTTGGGTTGCCTTCTCCACAACATTTTCTGTGTGTTCTTTCCAATTTAAGTTGTTCGCTATTGTAATTCCTAGGTATTTACTTGTAGCTGCCGCCTTTAGAGCCGCGCGGGGTTAGCCGAGCGGTCTCAGGCGCTGCAGTCATATACTGTGCTGCTGGTCCCGGCGGAGGTTCGAGTCCTCCCTCGTGCATGGGTGTGTGTGTTTGTCCCTAGGATAATTTAGGTTAAGTAGTGTGTAAGCTTAGGGACTGATGACCTTTGCAGTTAAGTCCCATAAGATTTCATACACATTTAAACATTTTTTTTGAACCGCCTTTAGATTTGATTGATTTATCGTGTCACCGAAGTTTCATTTATTCCTTTTACCACCCAAGGGGATGACCTCACACTTTTCATTATTGAGGGTCAATTGCCAATTTTCGCACCATACAGATATCTTTTAGAAATCGTTTTGATCTTCTGATGACTTTACTACACGGTAAACGACGGCGTCATCTACAATAAACCCAAGGCGGCTGCTCGGACTGTCTCCTAAATCGTTTATGTAGATAAGGAACAACAGAGGGATTGTAACACCTTGGGGAAAGCCATATATCACTTCTGTTTTACTCGATGACTTTCCATCAGTTATTACGAACTGTGACCTTTCCGACAGGAAATCACGAATCCAGTCGCATATCTGAGACGATATTCCATAAGCACGCAATTTGATTACAAGCCACTTATGAGGTATGATATGAAAAGCTTTCTGTAAATATAAAAATACGAAATCAATATGAAATGCCTTGTCGATAGCACTCAAGACTTCGTGTCATTAAAAAGTTAGTTGTGTTTCACAAGAACGAAGTTTTCTAAATCTGTCAATAGACCGTTCTCTTTGAGGTAATTCATAATGTTCGAACACAATATACGTTTCGAAATACTGCTGTATACTGACATTAATAACATGGGCCTGTAATTAAGTGGATTACTGCTATTGCCTTTCTTGAATACAGGTGTGACCTGTGCAACATTCAAATCTTTGGGTGCGGATCTTTCGTCGAGTGAGTAGTTGTATATGATTATTAAGTATGAAGCTATTGCATCAGCATACTCTCAAAGCAGTCCAATTCGTATACAATCTGGGCCGGAAGACTTGCTTTTATTAAGTGATTTAAGTTGCTTCACTAGTACAGGGATATCTACTTCTAAGTTACTCATGTTGGCAGCTGTTCTCGATACCAGTTCTGGTATATTTGCTTCGTCTTCTTTGGTCAAGGACTTTCGGATAGCTGTATTTAGTAACTCTGCTTTAGAAGCACAGTCGTCGATAGTATTTCCATTGCTAGCGCGCAGAGAAGACGCTGATTGTGGTCTCTTGAACCAATTGCTCGAAATAATTTTCTCAGAATGCGTTTAGCACAATTTCGGAATCAAATAAGTTGCTTCACGAACTCAATGTGACGCATTAAGTGGGACTTATTCAGAATGTATCATCAAGATGTGAAGAAAAAGTCAAAGAAATTTAGTCTCATACCCGCACGGAACTGTCTAACAGTGTTACTACTGTAGAGGGTCGAACGATTAGAGCGATTAAGTTAGTTAAATGTAGAACCTTTACGGTAATGAAGTTACTTAAAATGTAAAGGAATATTGGGGGCCAGGAGTCATATGTGTTACATTCTGTTGCGCAGCTCAGTGGTATGGTACCGTGATGCAAGAGTGTCGACGGAGCACCGTGTTAAGCAATACAAAGGAGAACACTGTGTCACCGACCAGCGGAGGATGTGATAAGAAGCAGTACACCGCATGCCAGGGAGTCAACATCGAGGACGGTAATAGTGGTCAGTTATGCCACCCGAGCTACATCAGAATATTCCACTGACCTACTGGGGAGCGAGAACCGCAAATATCAGCCGCAGAAAGCCGTATTTGAGGACCGGCAGCCAGCTCGTCATAATTGACCGTCATGAGGTAATGGAGTCACGCAGAGTCTGTGCCACTTAACGCCGCCACCAGTTCCGAGTCGTCACTGTTATCGCAGTCATCGTGATAGTCGCCATCGTAATGAAAGTCGTCGCCTAGGAGGCGCCAGAGTGTCTCCGCCGCTGTAGTCATCACAGTCACTATCATCGAACACCGTCAGCAAGCAGCCAACTGTGTTGGGAGTCGTCTCCTGGGATGACACACTGTCATCGTGGTCCTGGGGGGCTACCTCCACAAACATCGTGACCGAGGCTGCAGCCGGGGATCCTGGTCCGCAGACGCCACACAACCGACGCCGTGAATGGTCGCTGAGACGGGGCCCTGACATGTCCAATTGCTGCCGCCGCCATCAGAGGCCTACCTGACGGCGTGTGGTTCAGCCGCTGCGTTACGACCCAGCAAGGCCGTAGCGCCACTGCCGAAAGAGTGGATTCCAGTTACACCAACGGAGTTATACTCGCAGCGGCTGGCGCACGTGTGAGCGTACGCCTGCCACCTTCGTTGTCTCCGAGAATACTATGTGGAAGCAAACCTCTCCCACAGGGCCAACAACCAATGTTCTACAGTTAATCAATATATGTTGTTATTCTGCCATCAGGAGCCATCCGTTGACCCACGCCCAGTAGACAGTAGACTACCAACGTTGGAATCCGGCGACGGACAGTGGAGTCGCGTGTCTGTTTGCACTACGTTGCGAAGTTCAAATGGTTCAAATGGCTCTGAGCACTATGGGACTTAACATCTTAGGTCATCAGTCCCCAAGAACTTAGAACTACTTAAACCTAACTAACCTAAGGACACCACACACACCCATGCCCCAGGCAGGATTTGAACCTGCGACTGTAGCAGTCCCGCGGTTCCGGACTGTAGCACCTAGAACCGCAAGACCATCGCGGCCGGCATTGCGAAGTCTTGATTATGCTAGTGGCAAGAAGAACGCGTTTTCGTAGCTAGAGTTCTGTATGATCAAATCCAGACATCCAATATAGTACGATTGCGAGACATAGTGTTCTCCAGATTTCAGATATAATGTGTGATCATCATGCTAAAATAGTAGAATACCGAATAATACCTTAACGAATGTTATCCTCATTTCTGCGCCTCTGATCATAGATAACGCTTAGCTAGGAATAGTGTTTATGTATACTGCCAACAGCCTACACCATTAAACACCAACAAGAAGGTTGACCAATACTTTCAGTAAAGGTTTCCTAACATTCAAATTTATCTTTGATGTTAATATGTCTATCTCTTGAGAAAAGTGGTTTTTGATTTTGCCAGTCTACATTTGATACCCATTTTACTTCTGACACCGTCAGATATTTTGCTGCCTCCATAGTAAAACTGCCTCTACATCGCCTACAGTTTATTGCCCTTCTATACGTCTACACATCAAAAGAAGGAAAAGTGACATCTACACCCAATGTTTGCTATGTGGTAACTCACGACGCTTTTGCCAATAATCTCGATCAGCGTCTGGTTAACGAAGTTCTCAATTTGGAGCGCACTTCAGATCTAACAAACAAAATAATAATAAAAGCAGCAGGATTACCGTCTTGAGTGTGAACAAGGTTCACGTAGTACCCTCATATTGGTACCGTTTCCTCCCAGTATACTACCTGATTACTCTGTTAGTACAAAAATAACGGCATATACTTAGACTTCGAACTTCTCTCACTGTTGCCTGCCTCGATGGTTTCGTTAAGTGTTACGTCATCAGGCATACACAACATGCAGAAAGCTATTCATTGTTATATAGTAACAAATCGTGTTAGCTGCAAGTTGCTCCATACACACATTTGAAAATACCGAGTATATGAATTTGGAAAGCAGAGTGTCTCGTGCTAGACTGAATGCCGGGATCCGATCATTCCAGTAACGAAATCGCATGGCGTGGTCAGGACTTCGCAACGTTGTAACATTGTTTGACATTTCTGCTGTAATAACAGTGATTTTTCGGTGTGGGACTGATTTAATCGATAAATTCGCTTGACTTGGCTTGTTACCTCAATGAAATGTTCTGAATAATTCCCACTTAAGTTTTCACCTTGAGTTGACAAAGTAAAACTTTTTGATTCCAAGAAGTTTGTTTCATGCATAAGCTACGCGTACTCTCAGATTTCACACTGCGAGCTATCTGCCGTAGCTACTGTTATGGTGTGAGGAAGTGTTTAAGGCAGGAATTCCTTGTCCGCGACCGTGTCATAACGTCTCCTGGCAGCACTAGGCGTCCTCTATGCTCCGCGACCTTGGACTCTGTACTACCGCAAAAAACGAACCCAAAAATGGTTTACTGCGCGCTTCTCTCGTTATGGCGTCTAGGGTATTTAAATTAATTCATTCCCAGACTACTCTTGTCGTTACACACAAAAATGATTACCAAAATTCGATTAAGAAGTGTCCTCTCCCACGGAATTCTTACATACACTCCTGGAAATTGAAATAAGAACACCGTGAATTCATTGTCCCAGGAAGGGGAAACTTTGTGACTTCGTAGGCTTTCCCGGCGTAATAAGTCTTGAAAATCTCTTCGGGCTTGCTGCCGGATCCTAAAATCAACTTGACTCGATATTTCGGCGATCCAACTGGTCGCCATCTTCAGGAGAATGCTGCTTGCTGATGAGTCCCGCTGAGAACTAACGCCTGGCTGCAAAACGACGTCCTATATAGCCCACCGTGCAGTACACGGCGCGTGCGCCACCCGTCACAGTTGCTGCCCTCCAAGACAGGGAAGGGGCGCCGCCCCTGGTAGAACTTTGCGGCAACGATATATCGCACTCATGGTCGCACCGAAGAACGTTCAATTTTGATGCGGGATAGTACCGGATTCCACGTCCTGCTCAGAGGA
This sequence comes from Schistocerca gregaria, assembly GCF_023897955.1. NCBI lineage: Eukaryota > Metazoa > Arthropoda > Insecta > Orthoptera > Acrididae > Schistocerca > Schistocerca gregaria. Next base: position 288,999,896 of record NC_064931.1, on the reverse strand, counting down.
AACCCATTGTCTCTATTGATTAAATTATCCGCCAACCTAATTTCAATTGCCTCTTTATAAACACTATTCCAAAAACTGGAAATGTTGGCAACTACCACCGTTTCGTCATATTTCATGCCGTCTCCCTCATTTAAACAGTGTTCTGCTACTGCCGATTTTTCCGGCTGTTGTAGCCTCGTATGGCGTCGGTGTTCCACACACCTGTCATGAACTGTGCGAATCGAACGACCAATGTAAGTTTTCCACACTGACACGGAATTTTGTATACACCGGGTTTCCTAAGCCCCAGATCATCTTTTACAGAGCCAAGTAGTGCCCTAATCTTAGAAGGCGGTCGGAACACACTTTTGATGTTGAAATTCCTTAAAATTCGTCCAATCTTAAACGATATACCTCCTGCATAGGGAAGAAAGGCCACCGATCCATGTTCCTCTTCCTGCACCTCCAGAGATGGTCCAAACTCCATAGCCCGACGAATCTGCTTCTCGGAGTATCCATTATCCTTAAAAACAGCCATCAAATGCGCAAGTTCTTGGGTTAAGCTGTCCGCGTCGGAAATGGCATATGCTCTCCGTACCAAAGTCCTGAGGACGCCACTGCGTTGGTAGGGTGGATGACAACTTGTGGAATGCAGATACCGATCTGTGTGCGTCGGCTTTCGGTGAACACTATGTCCCAAAGTACCATCTGGTTTTTTATAAACCATAACGTCTAAAAATGGAAGAATCCCATCACTTTCGACCTCCATGGTAAATTTGATGCGGGGATGAAGACAGTTGAAATGGTCCAAAAATCTATTAAGAGAGTCACGTCCATACGGCCAAACGAAAAACGTATCATCCACGTATCTCCAGAAGCACGTTGGTTGCAAAGCTGAAGTCTTTAGTGCCATATCCTCGAAGTCCTCCATAAATAAATTGGCGACTATAGGTGATAGAGGACTACCCATAGCCACTCCGTCATTCTGTTCAAAAAAGTTGCCGTTGAATAAAAATATGTGGATGTCAGCACATGACGACAAAGCTTCACCAACTCTTCATCCAGTTTTTCACTAATCAAATTAAGCGACTCTTCTAGAGGAACTTGCGTAAACAGAGATACCACATCAAAACTCACTAATAGATCTGAAGGACTCAACTTCATAGATTTCAATCAGCTAATAAAATCCAGGTTCTACCAGGGGCGGCGCCCCTTCCCTGTCTTGGAGGGCAGCAACTGTGACGGGCGGCGCACGCGCCGTGTACTGCACGGTGGGCTATATAGGACGTCGTTTTGCAGCCAGGCGTTAGTTCTCAGCGGGACTCATCAGCAAGCAGCATTCTCCTGAAGATGGCGACCAGTTGGATCGCCGAAATATCGAGTCAAGTTGATTTTAGGATCCGGCAGGAAACCCGAAGAGATTTTCAAGGGGAAACTTTATTGACACATTCCTGGGGTCAGATACATCTCATGATCACACTGACAGAACCACAGGCACATAGACACAGGCAACAGAGCATGCACAATGTCGGCACTAGTACAGTGTATATCCACCTTTCGCAGCAATGCAGGCTGCTATTCTCCCATGGAGACGATCGTAGAGATGCTGGATGTAGTCCTGTGGAACGGCTTGCCATGCCATTTCCACCTGGCGCCTCAGTTGGACCAGCGTTCGTGCTGGACGTGCAGACCGCGTGAGACGGCGCATCATCCAGTCCCAAACATGCTCAATGGGGGACAGATCCGGAGATCTTGCTGGCCAGGGTAGTTGACTTACACCTTCTAGAGCACGTTGGGTGGCACGGGATACATGAGGACGTGCATTGTCCTGTTGGAACAGCAAGTTCCCTTGCCGGTCTAGGAATGGTAGAACGATGGGTTCCATGACGGTTTGGATGTACCGTGCACTATTCAGTGTCCCCTCGACGATCACCAGAGGTGTACGCCAGTGTAGGAGATCGCTCCCCACACCATGATGCCGGGTGTTGGCCCTGTGTGCCTCGGTCGTATGCAGTCCTGATTGTGGCGCTCACCTGCACGGCGCCAAACACGCATACGACCATCATTGGCACCAAGGCAGAAGCGACTCTCATCGCTGAAGACGACACGTCTCCATTCGTCCCTCCATTCACGCCTGTCGCGACACCACTGGAGGCGGGCTGCACGATGTTGGGGCGTGAGCGGAAGACGGCCTAACGGTGTGCCCAGCTTCATGGAGACGGTTGCGAATGGTCCTCGCCGATACCCCAGGAGCAACAGTGTCCCTAATTTGCTGGGAAGTGGCGGTGCGGTCCCCTTCGGCACTGCGTAGGGTCCTACGGTCTTGGCGTGCATCCGTGCGTCGCTGCGGTCCGGTCCCAGGTCGACGGGCACGTGCACCTTCCGCCGATCACTGGCGACAACATCGATGTACTGTGGAGACCTCACGCCCCACGTGTTGAGCAATTCGGCGGTACGTCCACCCGGCCTCCCGCATGCCCACTATACGCCCTCGCTCAAAGTCCGTCAACTGCACATACGGTTCACGTCCACGCTGTCGGGGCATGCTACCAGTGTTAAAGACTGCGATGGAGCTCCGTATGCCACGGCAAACTGGCTGACACTGACGGCGGCGGTGCACAAATGCTGCGCAGCTAGCGCCATTCGACGGCCAACACCGCGGTTCCTGGTGTGTCCGCTGTGCCGTGCGTGTGATCATTGGTAGTACAGCCCTCTCGCAGTGTCCGGAGCAAGTATGGTGGGTCAGACACACCGGTGTCAATGTGTTCTTTTTTCCATTTCCAGGAGCGTATATTTTAGCGCGAATACTATTCGCTGGATATGGAATGTAGCATGAACACTAAAAATGCCAACAGTATACGTGTTCAATGAATCGTTCATACTGAATTTCATTGTATGTTAAAGTGAATGAACGTACATTTTTAGGTATGTTGCGGACGTTACGATTGTTGTCTTCGGAATATTGCAAACGTATGTTCACAGGAACGTTCCATAAATTACGTGTATTGTACATAATCTATGTTGCTGTAACTCGGGGTTCGTTATTTATAGTTACTGTAAGTAAATAACATATCATGTCACATTATTATTCTCATTTAACAGCAGTGTATATATATTTCAACGTAGATTTTTGTCGACATTGGTAGTGACAACTACTTGAAAAACATTCCAGAGATGCAATAGAATTTATATCAAGTTTTCTGCTGTCATAATGGATACTTATCTCGTTTTGGCTGTAAATCGCTTCAGTTCTAAGCGGCTGCTGGTAATACTTGTAGTATGTGAGACCCATAAATTAAAAGAGAATCAGCAAGCTTACACTGAGATGACAAAAGTCATGGGATTTTTCCTAATATCGTGTCGGACCTCTTTTTGTCCGGCGTGGTGCGGCTACTCCACGTGACATGGACTCATCAAGTCGCTGGAAATCCTCTGCCGAAATATAGAGCCACGCAGCCTCTATAGCCGTCCCGTATATAAATGCGGAAGTGCTACCGGTTCCGCAGTTTGCGCACAAACTGACCTCTCGATTAAATCCCATAAATATTCGATGGGATTCATATCGGGCGATATGGGTGGCCCATAAATTCGCTCGAGTTGTCCATCACGTTCTTTAAACCAGCTACTAACAATTGTCGCCTGCCGACATGGGGCACAGTTATCCATAAAAATTGCATCATTGAATAGCTCTAAATGTCCTCCAAGTAGCGGAAAATAACAATTTACAGTAAATGATTGGTTCAACAGGATCAGAGGACCCAGTCCTGTCCATGTCAACACAGCCCACACCCTTATGGAGCTACCACCAGCTTCGACAGTGCCTCCTTGAAAAAATTGGGTCCGTTGAATCCTAGCATTACCTTTTATCAACTGAAAACTGTACTCATATGACCAGGCCACTGTTTTCCAGACGTCTGGAGTCAAACCGAAACAGTCACTTGCCCAGGAAAGGAACTACAGGCGATGTCGTGCTATTAGCAAAGGCACTCGTGTCGGTCGTCTGCTGGCATAGCCCATTAACTCCAAATTTCGCCGCTCTGTCCTAACGGATACGTTTGTCGCACGTCTTACATTGATTTCTGCGGTTGTTTCACATAGTGCTACTTGTCTGTTAGCACTGACAACTCTACGCAAAGGCCGTTGCTCTCGGTCATTGAACCACGCGCTCGAAGGCGCCTTGTAACTGTCCTCCCGTCGGAGGTTCGAGTCCTCCTCGGGCATGGGTGTGTGTGGTACATAGCGTAAGTTACTTTAAGTTCGATTAAGTAATGTGTAAGCTTAGGGACCGATGACCCCAACAGTTTGGTCCCATAAGACCTTACCGCAAATTCCCAAAAAATTCTCGGCTATTAAGTGAAGGCCACTGCGTTGTCCGTGGTAAGAGGTAATGACAGAAATTTGGTATTCTCTGCACACTCATGATGTTGTGGATCGCGGATCAATGATTTCCCTAACGATTTCCGAAATGGAAGAATGCATGAAGATCCCCGGCCCCGTGCGCCCGCGCTCCCACACGTCTCGCGCTTCCTCGCTCTTGACTTCACGATGCTATAACTAATATTTATGACGTGGTGCATATGCTGGAATTGTGTAAAATGACTGTTCAAGTGTGTAATTTTTGACTTACCTATAATCATCTTTATGTTTTATTACTATTATGGCAGCATGATGTTCTAGTTTTTTTTCTTTTTTTAATAAATGAACAGAATTATCTCCCTGCATTCTGTCTTGACAGTGACAATGACTGATGCAGATGTAGACCGTAAGTATATAGAAAGTCAGCTAGTCTTACATCATGGCACTGAACATTCGTTTTTCTGTATTAAATTAATTTAGTTTTTGTTCACAGCTGCTGACGAAGATATTCAAGCAACTTGCTTTTGTTGCTATGGTATTCTAGAAAACGTGGTGAGAATATTGTCGGCAATTATGTAAACCGCAATCAGCGTGTCACCTCTGGCTCTGAGGTGCTTATCAATCACACTACCTAAATGTCCTAACTATACAAGCTTAGACATACATAAGATGATGAGACCCGGGAAAAGAATAGGCCTCCAGTATGTTCTGCCAGTCGTAGAGGGCGACGAAAAGAACAAACCACTAATAGGGCTAAACCCCCTTTTAATGTGATTAGTTGGTTCAGGACAGAACTAATGAATCCTCGACAAGCGCTGTCATGATCGGGGACGACGCTGGAACCCTATGCCCGTCCACAATGGCAACGACACTGCTAGCCACACGGAAAATGATTTAAATCCAAATAGAGGTGTTTTGCAGGATATGCTTCCTGCAACCACTCTAGAAGGAAAACAAAGACAGAGGATGAGATGGTCAGATGAAGTTAACCGACACCTCATGTTCTGTTATTACCAAGCATCAAACTTAGGAACCAACACAACTGGGTACAGATCACAAGTATACACAACATTTATTACCAGATAACCAGAATTAAAATTTTTAACAGAACAGCGACTAGCTGATCAGATCCATGTAATAATAAAAAATAACAGGATACCCCAGTCAGAATTAGAAAACATCAAACAACAAGTACAACACATACTGGAAAAAAATATGTGCAATCAGAAGAAGAAGAAAATACAGTAATGGACTCAAACATCCCAGAGCAAACAAACAAAGAACAGCACTCATCAATTAAACAATCAGAGGAAAACGAAATCTTAAGACAGCCACCAGAACAAGCACAAATAGAACACGAAGTGACACACATGCTCAATATAGAAGAAAAATTTCAGGTGACATATATAGAATACAAAGACACGAATACAGACATTAGACCATTCTTGCATAGACCACCAAATAACCTACAAGTCGAAACAACAGCAACAACTATCAACACAATAAAATAAATAAATACACAACTATGGAAGAGTTACAACTACTGGTTATATAGGAGCACTCACTACACTAAATATACACACTAGGCAGCGATCAGAACCAACCAACACACAGAAGAAACCCACAAAACCAACATGGCAACACAGGCTACAGATCAGATTAGAAAAACTGAGAAAAGACATCGGAGAGCTAACACAATTTATAAGAAATGAAATATCAGACAAAAAACGAAAAAGGTTTGGTAAAATCTCACAACAAGAAGCGATAGAGCAATTAGATGAAAAGAAGCAAGAAGCAGAAATTATAAGCATTGACCAAACGACTTAGAAGATACAAAAAAAGTGAAAATAGAAGGAAACAAAACCAAACATTCAACACAAACCAAAAGAAATTTTATCGGACAATATACACTCCTGGAAATAGAAATAAGAACACCGTGAATTCATTGTCCCAGGAAGGGGAAACTTTATTGACACATTCCTGGGGTCAGATACATCACATGATCACACTGACAGAACCACAGGCACATAGACACAGGCAACAGAGCATGCACAATGTCGGCACTAGTACAGTATATATCCACCTTTCGCAGCAATGCAGGCTGCTATTCTCCCATGGAGACGATCGTAGAGATGCTGGATGTAGTCCTGTGGAACGGCTTGCCATGCCATTTCCACCTGGCGCCTCAGTTGGACCAGCGTTCGTGCTGGACGTGCAGACCGCGTGAGACGGCGCTTCATCCAGTCCCAAACATGCTCAATGGGGGACAGATCCGGAGATCTTGCTGGCCAGGGTAGTTGACTTACACCTTCTAGAGCACGTTGGGTGGCACGGGATAATGCGGACGTGCATTGTCCTGTTGGAACAGCAAGTTCCCTTGCCGGTCTAGGAATGGTAGAACGATGGGTTCCATGACGGTTTGGATGTACCGTGCACTATTCAGTGTCCCCTCGACGATCACCAGAGGTGTACGCCAGTGTAGGAGATCGCTCCCCACACCATGATGCCAGGTGTTGGCCCTGTGTGCCTCGGTCGTATGCAGTCCTGATTGTGGCGCTCACCTGCACGGCACCAAACACGCATACGACCATCATTGGCACCAAGGCAGAAGCGACTCTCATCGCTGAAGACGACACGTCTCCATTCGTCCCTCCATTCACGCCTGTCGCGGCACCACTGGAGGCGGGCTGCACGATGTTGGGGCGTGAGCGGAAGACGGCCTAACGGTGTGCCCAGCTTCATGGAGACGATTGCGAGTGGTCCTCGCCGATACCCCAGGAGCAACAGTGTCTCTAATTTGCTGGGAAGTGGCGGTGCGGTCCCCTACGGCACTGCGTAGGATCCTACGGTCTTGGTGTGCATCCGTGCGCCGCTGCTGTCCGGTCCCAGGTCGACGGGCACTTGCACCTTCCGCCGACCACTGGCGACAACATCGATGTACTGTGGAGACCTCACGCCCCACGTGTTGAGCAATTCGGCGGTACGTCCATCCGGCCTCCCGCATGCCCACTATACGCCCTCACTCAAAGTCCGTCAACTGCACATACGGTTCACGTCCACGCTGTCGCGGCATGCTACCAGTGTTAAAGGCTGCGATGGAGCTCCGTATGCCACGGCAAACTGGCTGACACCGACGGCGGCGGTGCACAAATGCTGCGCAGCTAGCGCCATTCGACGGCCAACACCGCGGTTCCTGGTGTGTCCGCTGTGCCGTGCGTGTGATCATTGGTAGTACAGCCCTCTCGCAGTGTCCGGAGCAAGTATGGTGGGTGTGACACACCGGTGTCAATGTGTTCTTTTTTCCATTTCCAGGAGTGTATAACACACACATTAAAATAGACAATCCACCAAATATAACACACATGGAACACTTCTGGAGCAACATATGGTCAAACCCGGTACAACATAACTGACATGCATGGTGGATACAAGCAGAAACAGACACATACAAGATGATACCACAAATGCCTGAAGTGATAATTTTTCAACATGAAGTCACCCGAGCAATTAATTCTACGCACAACTGGAAAGCCCCGCCTAAAGAAGTTCACCTCAACACATTCACATCGAACTAAATTATTTAACAGTTACATTGCAGACCCATACACAGTCCCTGATACACTTACACAAGAAATAACGTATCTGAAACCTAAAGATCAAGCAGACATAGCAAACCCAGCAAAATATCGCACCATAACATGCCTACCAACAATATACAAAATATTAACTTCAGTTATTACACAGAAATTAATGGCACATACAACACAGAACAAAATTATAAATGAAGAACAAAAAGGCTGCTGCAAAGGAGTACGAGGATGTAAAGAGCAACTGATAATAGATGCAGACGTGACATATCAAGCTAAACCTAAACAAAGGTCGCTACTCTACGCATACATTGATTACCAAAAAGCTTTTGATAGTGTACCCCACTCATGGTTACTACAGATATTGTAAATATACAATGTAGATCCTAAACTGATACAGTTCCTAAACATAGTAATGAAAAATAGGAAAACCACACTTAATATCCAAACAAATTCAAATAATATCACATCACAGGCAATACAGATTAAGCGTGGAATATACCAAGGAGACTCATTAAGTCCTTTCTGGTTCTGCCTTGCTCTGAACCCACTATCCAACAATCGAAATAATACAAATTATGGATGTAATATTACTGGAACGTACCAACACAAAATCACACATTTGCTCTACATGGATGATCTAAAACTACTGCCAGCAACAAATAAACAACTCAACCAATTATTAAAGGTCCGGTGCCAGGTCGACGGGCCCGTGCACCTTCCGCCGACCACTGGCGACAACATCGATGTACTGTGGAGATCTCACGCCCCACGTGTTGAGCAATTCGGCGGTACGTCCACCCGGCCTCCCGCATGCCCACTATACGCCCTCACTCAAAGTCCGTCAACTGCACATACGGTTCACGTCCACGCTGTCGCGGCATGCTACCAGTGTTAAAGGCTGCGATGGAGCTCCGTATGCCACGGCAAACTGGCTGACACCGACGGCGGCGGTGCACAAATGCTGCGCAGCTAGCGCCATTCGACGGCCAACACCGCGGTTCCTGGTGTGTCCGCTGTGCCGTGCGTGTGATCATTGCTTGTACAGCCCTCTCGCAGTGTCCGGAGCAAGTATGGTGGGTGTGACACACCGGTGTCAATGTGTTCTTTTTTCCATTTCCAGGAGTGTATAACACACACATTAAAATAGACAATCCACCAAATATAACACACATGGAACACTTCTGGAGCAACATATGGTCAAACCCGGTACAACATAACTGACATGCATGGTGGATACAAGCAGAAACAGACACATACAAGATGATACCACAAATGCCTGAAGTGATAATTTTTCAACATGAAGTCACCCGAGCAATTAATTCTACGCACAACTGGAAAGCCCCGCCTAAAGAAGTTCACCTCAACACATTCACATCGAACTAAATTATTTAACAGTTACATTGCAGACCCATACACAGTCCCTGATACACTTACACAAGAAATAACGTATCTGAAACCTAAAGATCAAGCAGACATAGCAAACCCAGCAAAATATCGCACCATAACATGCCTACCAACAATATACAAAATATTAACTTCAGTTATTACACAGAAATTAATGGCACATACAACACAGAACAAAATTATAAATGAAGAACAAAAAGGCTGCTGCAAAGGAGTACGAGGATGTAAAGAGCAACTGATAATAGATGCAGACGTGACATATCAAGCTAAACCTAAACAAAGGTCGCTACTCTACGCATACATTGATTACCAAAAAGCTTTTGATAGTGTACCCCACTCATGGTTACTACAGATATTGTAAATATACAATGTAGATCCTAAACTGATACAGTTCCTAAACATAGTAATGAAAAATAGGAAAACCACACTTAATATCCAAACAAATTCAAATAATATCACATCACAGGCAATACAGATTAAGCGTGGAATATACCAAGGAGACTCATTAAGTCCTTTCTGGTTCTGCCTTGCTCTGAACCCACTATCCAACAATCGAAATAATACAAATTATGGATGTAATATTACTGGAACGTACCAACACAAAATCACACATTTGCTCTACATGGATGATCTAAAACTACTGCCAGCAACAAATAAACAACTCAACCAATTATTAAAGGTCCGGTGCCAGGTCGACGGGCCCGTGCACCTTCCGCCGACCACTGGCGACAACATCGATGTACTGTGGAGATCTCACGCCCCACGTGTTGAGCAATTCGGCGGTACGTCCACCCGGCCTCCCGCATGCCCACTATACGCCCTCACTCAAAGTCCGTCAACTGCACATACGGTTCACGTCCACGCTGTCGCGGCATGCTACCAGTGTTAAAGGCTGCGATGGAGCTCCGTATGCCACGGCAAACTGGCTGACACCGACGGCGGCGGTGCACAAATGCTGCGCAGCTAGCGCCATTCGACGGCCAACACCGCGGTTCCTGGTGTGTCCGCTGTGCCGTGCGTGTGATCATTGCTTGTACAGCCCTCTCGCAGTGTCCGGAGCAAGTATGGTGGGTGTGACACACCGGTGTCAATGTGTTCTTTTTTCCATTTCCAGGAGTGTATAACACACACATTAAAATAGACAATCCACCAAATATAACACACATGGAACACTTCTGGAGCAACATATGGTCAAACCCGGTACAACATAACTGACATGCATGGTGGATACAAGCAGAAACAGACACATACAAGATGATACCACAAATGCCTGAAGTGATAATTTTTCAACATGAAGTCACCCGAGCAATTAATTCTACGCACAACTGGAAAGCCCCGCCTAAAGAAGTTCACCTCAACACATTCACATCGAACTAAATTATTTAACAGTTACATTGCAGACCCATACACAGTCCCTGATACACTTACACAAGAAATAACGTATCTGAAACCTAAAGATCAAGCAGACATAGCAAACCCAGCAAAATATCGCACCATAACATGCCTACCAACAATATACAAAATATTAACTTCAGTTATTACACAGAAATTAATGGCACATACAACACAGAACAAAATTATAAATGAAGAACAAAAAGGCTGCTGCAAAGGAGTACGAGGATGTAAAGAGCAACTGATAATAGATGCAGACGTGACATATCAAGCTAAACCTAAACAAAGGTCGCTACTCTACGCATACATTGATTACCAAAAAGCTTTTGATAGTGTACCCCACTCATGGTTACTACAGATATTGTAAATATACAATGTAGATCCTAAACTGATACAGTTCCTAAACATAGTAATGAAAAATAGGAAAACCACACTTAATATCCAAACAAATTCAAATAATATCACATCACAGGCAATACAGATTAAGCGTGGAATATACCAAGGAGACTCATTAAGTCCTTTCTGGTTCTGCCTTGCTCTGAACCCACTATCCAACAATCGAAATAATACAAATTATGGATGTAATATTACTGGAACGTACCAACGCAAAATCACACATTTGCTCTACATGGATGATCTAAAACTACTGGCAGCAACAAATAAACAACTCAACCAATTATTAAAGATAAGAGAAGTATTCAGCAATGATATAAATATGGCTTTCAGAACAGACAAATGTAATAAAAATAGCATAATCAAGGAAAAATACACTGAACAAGCAGAATACTTATTGGATGACCACAGCGACTGCACAGAAGCGATGGAAAAAACAGATGCCTATAAATATCTAGGATACAGGCAAAAAAATAGGAATAGATAATACAAATATTACAGAAGAACTAAAAGAAAAATATAGACAAAGACTAACAAAAATATTGAAAACAGAACTGACAGCAAGAAACAAGACAAAAGCTATAAATAATTATGCTATACCAATATTGACCTAATCATTTGCAGGAATGAAATGGAGTAACACAGAACTAGAAGCACTCAATACACTTACACGATCACAATGCCACAAATATAGAATACATCACATATATTCAGCAACAGAAACATTCACATTAAGCAGAAAGGAAGGAGGAAGGGGATTCATCGACATAAATCCTACATTATGGACAGGTACACAATTTAAGAAAATTCTTTCTAGAACTAGCAAAAACTAGCAAAATGCACGAAGCAATCACTCATATAAATACATCGGCTACACCATTGCAATTTCATAACCACTTCTACAACCCTTTAGATCACATAACATCAACAGATACAAAAAAAGTAAATTGGAAAAAGAAAGCACTACATGGCAAGGACTCGTATCATCTAACACAGCCACACATCTATCAAGACGCATCTAACACATGACTAAGAAAAGGCAATATATACACTGAGACGGAAAGATTCATGCTTGCAATGCAGGATCAAACAATACACACCAGATATTACAGCAAGCATATTATTAAAGATCCCAATGCCTCAACAGATAAATGCAGACCTTGCAAACAACAAATAGAAACAGTAGATCACATCATAAGCGGATGTACAATACTAACAAATGCAGAATACACAAGAAGACATGACAATGTAGCAAAAATAATACATCAACGACTTGCCATACAACATAAACTAATAAAACAACACGTTCCCACATACAAGTATGCACCACAAAATGTACTGGAGAATGATTAATACAAATTATACTGGAATTGAACCATTATAACAGCTAAAACAACACCACATAACAAACCTGACATCATACTCACCAATAAAAAGAAGAAATTAACACAACTAATCGAAATATCCATACCCAATACAACAAATATACAGAAGAAAACAGGAGAAAAAATTGAAAAATACATCCAATTGGCTGAGGAAGTCAAGGACATGTGGAATCAGGATAAAGTTGACATTATACCAATTATACTATCAACTACAGGAGTTATACCACACAATATCCACCAGTACATCAACGAAATACAGCTACATCCAAACGTATATATGCAACTAGAGAAATTTGTAATTATTGATACATGTTCAATTACCCGAAAGTTCCTAATGCAATGTAACATATACCGTACAGTTAAAATGAAGTCACGCATGATCAAGGTCCGCGTCACTTTTCATTTTTAACCAGACATAACGTTTGAGATAGGAAAGAAACAATGATAGTAGAGGTCGCGAAAATATATTTACAGCAACTGATAAACAGCTCACCCACTTCTGGGAGAAACGTCAAACTGTAAAGATGTAAAATGTATACTAACACTCCCTGCTGCAAGGCAGTTTAAGTATTAACGCTGATGCTGATGAACAGGGGAAAAAAGAGCAAATACACTTATCTAATAATGGGTGTTTTCCTTGCAGGTGAGGTGAAGCCGTTGCAACAGAAAACATCTGACGTGAACCTAGTGTTTGAACAACAGTAGATGTAAGCTTGCCGGCGTCGGTAAGATATCGTATACGGAGTTTGAAGAGATACAATAAATAATTTAGGTGCCAAGAAAAACAGTAGATATGTTAAGGTTAATCTTGTTTTGTCACATTCATTAGCGTTGAATAGAGTTAGGACAGATGAGAATATGCCTGTTAATTATTTAATACACTACTGGAGATTAAAATTGATACACTAAGACGAAATGCAGATGAAAAACGGGTATTCACTAAACACGTATATTATACTAGAACTGACATGTGATTACATTTTCACGCAATTTGGGTGCACAGATCCTGAGAAATCAGTACCCAGATCAGCCACCTCTGGTCGTAATAACGGCCTTGATACGCCTGGGCATTTAGTCAAACAGAGCTTGGATGGCGTGTACAGGTACAGCTGCCCATGCAGCTTCAACATGATACCACAGTTCATCAAGAGTAGTGACTGGCGTATTGTGACGAGCCAGCTGCACGGCCACTATTGAGCAGAGGTTTTCAGTTGGTGAGAGATCTGCAGAATCTGCTGGCCAGGGCAGCAGGCGAACATTTTCTGTATCCAGAAAGGCCCGTACAGGGCCTGCAACATGCGTCGTGCATTATCCTGCTGAAATGTAGGGTTTCGTAGGGATCGAATGAAGCGTAGAGCCACTGGTCCTAACACATCTGAAATGTAACGTCCACTATTCAAAGTGCCGTCAATACGAACAAGAGGTGACCAATACGTGCAACCAATAGCAACCTATACCATCACGCCGGGTGATACGCAAGTATGGCGATGATGAATACACGGTTCCAATGTGCGTCACCGCGATGTCGTCAAACACGGATACGACCATCACGATGCTGAAAAATTGACGTTTTGCCATTCGTGGGTCCAGGTTCGTCATTAAGTACACCATCGTAGGCGCTCCTGTCTGTGATACAGCATCAAGGGTAACCGCAGTCATGGTCTCCGAGCTGATAGTCCATGCTGCTGCAAACGTCTTCGAACGGTTCGTGGTGATGGTTGTTGAATTGCAAACGTCCCCATCTGTTGAATCAGGAATCGAGACGTGGCTGTACGATCCGTTACAGATATGCGGATAAGGTGCCTGTCATATCGACGGTTAGTGATACGAGGCCGTTGGAATCCAGCACGGCGTTTCGTATTACCCTCCTGAACCCACCAATTCCATGTTCTGCTAACAGTCATTGGATGTCGATCAACATGAGCAGAAATGTGGCGATACGATAACCCGCAATCGAGATAGGCTATAATCCGACCTTTATCAAAGTCGGAAACGTGATGGTACGCGTTTCTTCTCCTTAGACGAAGCATCACAACAACGTTTCACCAGGCAACGCCGGTTAACTGCTGTTCGTGTATGAGAAATCGGTTGGAAACTTTTCTCATGTCAGCACGTTGTAGGCGTCGCCACCGGCGCCAACCTTGTGTGAATGACCTGAAAAGCTAATCATTTGCATATCACAGCATCTTCTTCCTGGCGGTTAAATTTCGCGTCTGTAGCACGTCATCCTCGTGGTGTAGCAATTTTAATGGCTAGTAGTGTAATAACCATTCAAGTGAAGAACTCGATGTATTTAATTATTATTGTCCTGTGGCACCTTTACTGTAGAGAAAGCGAAGGAGGCTGTAAAAGGATGTATGTGAAAACGCACTAATTCCTGGCTGACTTGGGCTGAGTCAATATGACCGCTTGCGCGGTATGTAAAAATTAATCGAGTATAATTCTCACCCTTTTCAAACTAACGTTCAACGTATTGTAGACAAGACAGAAGGCCCATGAAACAGAACGCTTTCTTCGAGCCGTCTTGCACATAGAAGCGCAAGAACTGATACGCGTCCATTTGTCTATTGTATCCAGCACAGTGTACCTCAAACTGGTTGACGAAGCGACCTGTGACAAGACTCCTCCAACGATCTACAAACGGCTTCCGCTTCTGCCACGCTGACGTTAATGTGAGCGTGGTAGCAGTTGACCATGTATGTTCGTCTGGGTGTGCGTGCCATACGCGTCTGTGAACTGCAGTTCGAAGTTCCCGCCAACCTTGTTATTGACGCACTGCGGTCATATGGCATGGTTTTGAGACGCATAGAGGTGAAATGGAACACATTTGAAACGCACCATGTACTTAACGTGGTAAGTCAAGTGCGCTTAGAACTTAAGAAGCACGTTCCACCATCTGTTTTCGTTGGTGGCTGCCTCGCAAGTGTTATATATGACGGCCAACGTAGGAGCTGCTCGGGCTGCGGACAGGAGGGCCATGTCCGTACTGAGTGTCTGCAGCGCCGCCTCATCCAGGTGCCCCGCACTGAACTTCCCCAGTAATCCACAATGACCTATCTGCTCCTAACATATGTGGAGGCTGCACGACATGATGTGACGGATGATCAATACCTGATACCATCTCAAGCAGCTACAAGTTCCGTATGAGAGTCGGCAACGACGGCGACGACGACGCCACCGCAGCCAAACAGTCCAGAAGTTCCTGCAATCTCTGCCCATCGCAGCGTCGGGTGCATCCGGCCGCCGTCACTGACGGGATCCGAAACACAGATTCCCGAGGACCGTGCCGAGCCCCACCCTCCAGTGGATGTCGACTCTCGGACCCGCAAGCAAAAATCACCCAAGCAGCACATGAAGAGACGATTGTCAACTGAAGGCCGGGACAGGGGTGTGAGACTGGTGTAAGACAACGACTCCGTTGCAGAGTCTACAGTTGCAAAGGATTCCAGCGGCATCATTCACCAGAGGGCGACAAACGGCATGTAACACTCGTCTCCTCCTGGTGGCCCTGAAAACAAGGCGAATTACGTCGACTTCCAGAATGTGGGCTCCTGTGTAAGTGGCCAGCTACTACTGACTTCCCAATCCTCTCTTGGTGATTGGGCAGACGACATGGAGGCAGATTATGTGCAGCACATGTCGATAACTCCTTCAGTGCCCATGGCTGACATTGATCCTGGAGGACCCTGCGTGTCAGGGGATCATACAGCACAGTAGTGCACATCATGCAGCCAGGTAGCTGTATGGTGTACAACCTCACTATGGACCAGCACCCGTGCAGTGCCTCTACCACTTGAGATGTTTAAAACCTATCATATGGGAACAGTGTCTCCAGGAGGTCTGTCCACAGCTTCGTTTAGACCTTTGTGGCTACACCCATCTAGTGATGGCGGAAGAGGAACGGTTGTCTTTCTCCGAGATGACATGGAAGCGACGGACGTGACGTACTTGCCAAAAGCTTAAGGCATCGCACTCATTTGGCGCAGTCAGCCTCTTTAATGTCTACGCACCCGCTGGTACTTCACCCCGTGGTGTCTGTCACGTCTTCTATTAGGAGGAGGTTGAATGAAGGTGGCATTCATATGTCTACTGATTCTATGAGACATTGTGGCATAATCTACTAGAGTTAGCTCACCAAATTCTCCGCCCATCGGAAGGAAAAATAGCTCAACTCTATGATGCAGGCCGTGCATCTTTGTAGGTGGAAGCGTATGGTTCAAAATTGCCAGACATGGGCAATGAACTACGATCTTATTTAAGTTTGTTTAAATACCCAGATGCACATAAGAGTTTATAAGAACCTCTGCATTCCAATGTAAATAAACAGTTACCTCCATGACCAAGTGGACGAAATAGCCTCACCACAGGAGTCTTGAAGTAAGATGCATTGATAAAGCTGGAAGCCACAAGAATAAGACGAACGGATCATAACTTCCCGATATTTCATGTGTCTTGGTTATTGGGCCTTCGAGCTATGGGAAAACTAATTTTGTTCTAACATTGTTAACACATTCTGAGGGAGTCCATTTCGAGCATGCATGTATATTTTCAAAAACTCCTTTTCAGCCTAAATATCCTGTATTGCAGGAGATTCGGCACGGCATTGAGGGATTAACATACCAGAAGTTCAGCGAAAGCAGTGATGTTCTACCACCTGAAAAAGTAATGCCAAACAGCCTATTCCTATTTGAAAACGTTGCAGTGGAAAATCGGAATGAGATCAGCAGGTATCTTTGCATTGGTCGCGTTATGCAAGTCAATATACCTTATTTTGGCCAGACATACTCAACGATCCCGAAGCAGTTGGTTTGTGATAATGCATACCTTAATATACAAAAGGCGTTCAAAACGTGTTGCGCAGTCGTCTCTACTTTTTTATTTTTTGCAGGAGGAGAATAAAATTTTTTTGTGAACGTACTTGGAGCATTTATCTGTAAGTTGGTACACAAAAGTTTTTTCTTTTATTTACAGTTGAACCATAATGGACCGTGAAGTAGATATCAGGTTGCAACAACGGTCGGTGATGGAGTTCCTCTTCAAGATCGGCGATGACACTGCCACATCAATTTACAGGAAGCTGCTCCCTATTTATGGGAAGGACATGGCAGTATCCAGCGGTTGTTGCACAGGTTTAAATAAGGTGATTTCTCTCTACTGGACAACACACGATGTGGTACACCAATGACGGCAGTTAGTGATGTGAATAAGGAGACCATTGATCAAATCATCCAAAACGACAGATCTGTGACGACACGACAGCTTGCTGAAATGACTCGTTTGTCATTGGGTAGTGTGATATCACTGGTACAGTCACTATGGTACAGAAAAATCTGTGCACCTTAGGTGCCTAGATTATTGACAAGAGAAATTAAAACAATGAGGAAGAATGTGTGCGAGGGTCTCAATGAAGACCTTTACTGAAGAGTGGAAACAGTGTTTTGACGGCGTCATTACCCAGGATGAAACAGCTTTTCTTGTCCGAACCTGAGAGCAAAACCCAGTCCATGGAGTGGCGTCATCCAGGTTCTCCTCGGAAGAAGAAACCAAGACTTTCACGAACAGCAGGCCGAAAGGTGATAGCCTCCTTCTTCTGGGATGAGTGTGGTGTCATTTTCATTGACATTTTGGAACATGTCTCCACAATTAACCGGGACCGTTACTGTTTGTCATTGGACAAGCTCCGACGTGCCATCAAGACCCACAGATCATAGCTCATCAGACTACACCATGACAATGCCAAACACCATACAGCCCTTATGACGCAGGGGAAAATCAGGAAAATGGGTTGGAAAGTTGTTCCTCATCCTCCCGACAGTCTGGACTTGGCTCCGTCTGATTTTTACCTCTTTGGTCGTCTGAAGGCCCACCTGGGCAGTAAAACATTTCGTAGTGAGAAAGACCTTATTTTCTGTGTCAAGCGATGGTGTAAAAGTCAGTCCCCAGAATTTTACCAAAGTGCATTTACATCATGGGCAGAACGTTGGACCAAATGCGTCACAGCTGATGGAGGCTACGCTGAGTGGACTACAAGTATAGCTAAATGTCCCAAGTACGTTCACAAAAAATTTCATTCTCCTCCGGCAAAACATAGAAAAAGTTGAGACGACTGTGTAAAACTTTCTGAATGCCCTTTGTATTTCGATATTTACCAAGCACATATAGGAACTGACATGTCACTCAACGAATTCGTTACCATGTGTAAGGATTGCCGGAATAACTCGCAGTATGGCTTTCTAAACCATATTATATAACCTTATTTACCAAGCACATGTAGGAGCTAATATGTAATTCGAGGAATTCGTTACCGTATGGAGGGCTCGCTGGAATAACTCGCAATATGGCTTTCTGGTTATAGACAAAACCAGGAAAAGGAATAAACGAAACTTCAGTGAGATTCTGTATAAAAGGCAGTGTATCAAAACATAACTCAATCAGTATACTGTAGACTACTGACAAACTTGCATATTTGTTGCACACTCGTTCTGAAGGCGCAACGTGCATGCATCTATTTAACTGAAAAATCGAGACAATCAGCGCCGAATAATGTAACTGGGAAGTTTTATCGAGGCAGAGGCTATAAATGTCGAGGTGTTAAAGGGCTGAAACAGCAATTCAAACCATATGTTAATGATAAAACTGTTGAAGTTAACGCAAAGCTAAAGTATATGCGCGGATATATCAAGGCGATAGGTAAGGCACTAGACTCCCATCATCACCAGTAGTCTCAAAGCATAGATAAATTGTGAACTACCTCAAAAACGGCTTAGTATACAGGAGCATGTAACCGATGGCTTTTAACCCCACCCCGTAGTGTTACGTGTAATTTTGGGAAATGTGCTTACCGGTAGTCAGGAGACAGGTGAGTGCCAACCGTGGTCCTTCAGTATGAGGTGCGATACTGATCACCTGGAATCATCTGGCTTTACTAGTGACCGTAGTCTGACCCATTCTTACCACAAGTCAGTTTTATAAGAGCCTATTTGTGATACGACTGTAAGTGGTTTAATTTCGGGATAATGTTTGCTGCATTGTTCAGAACTATAATATCATCTATTTAAAAGGTTGCTTTCTAACACTTTGCAGCCACTTATGACTTGCTTCTGCGTCGAAAAGCTTGGTAAATACAAAGCGAAACAAGTAAATAAAATCATCGAGTTGCACACTCCAAGTTCTTAAAGAATGTCTTCCTCCGGTACATGATGTTTTCCCTTTGAATTTAGTCACATCATTACCTGCAATGAAGTTTATCACTATCGCTCTGAGTAATGAATATTCATTATCTTTAAACGGGGTGTGAATTGAGTACTGCGGCTTGCTTGCTGTTCAAGGTCCTTTAGTATCTCAACCACTACATCGTTGTTTATCTGTTGATATCATTACTATACTAAGCAATTGAACTCGTATGTAATTTCGGCCTACACCTTGTTGCAAACATGAAATGCTATTCAAGAAGAATGAGGCCCAGGTAAGAAAAAATAAAATATCATGGATGTTGAAGTCGGTAAACAAGAGCTAAATAGCGAGTGAGAGAGTAATTTTTGTAACTTTCTTATCGAGAACAGTGAAAAGTCCATTTAAAAATACCGTTCAATTTCGGTACGATGTGGTTTTGTCAGAGAAACTGCCGTGGAATGTTGAACTACAGATCAACTTCATTTCAGATTCTTACTGGATGCACATTTTTTCTGCAAAATGATAATGGTACGCACAGATATTGCAGAATATATGAGTGCGACATGTTTACTAATAACTTATGTGGGCTGCACTCATCACACCAATAAAGTAAAGTCATATAGCATGTCGACTTGGAAGATCTCATCGGGTATTTTCAGCAGTGAGATGAAAAAGGTTTCCATTATTCAAGTACATTGGCACACATTAGTCAGCAATTTTCTACGACCTATATTACATAGAGTGTCTTATCTGCAGCAAATGCTGTACCTAACGTTGATGAAGCTGTTAGACTGCCAACACCCAAGAACTGTGTATAAGCAAAGACGTGTTTACATATGTAGTTAGTAGTGCCTCGTCTTCAGTAGCATCCTATGGAATGAAGAGGGGACACCGAAACAATGACAGGCAGTGGACCATTGAACCAATGACAGCATTCAGAACATAAAACTTTGGGCAGCATAGTTGAAATTTGAGTGGTACTTTGACCAGATAAGAAAACTGTCACGTGAACAGTACAAGCACAAAGAAGTGAATAAGAACTGATCATAATATGGAGTAATTTTCTATGCAGCACGACAGAATAGAAATAGAGAGCAAAAAAGAAAATATCGTTACATGCAGAAAAGAACGGGAAAGCACTGTATTATAAAGTAGGCCACAGAATGTCACTACATGAGTGTGTCGCAAGTTCTAATCAGTAAAAAAGAAATTTGTGCATGACAGACGGAAATTGCGTCATAGAATATTGAAACAAAATGAGGAATTAGATACAATTTATCTGTTTTTCGCTCATAGTGGCAAAATATTGCTGGGCATTTTGTTGTTGTTGTCAGAATCTTAATTATGTTTTACTTGGCTGGATATATAGGCTAGTAAACATAATTGTACTTACTCGTAAATATGGCTACATCATAATATACTGGTATTTAGCTTAAAAGAGGAATATGTATTACGTTCTTCTCAGTTACATAAAATCCAACCTGGAGTGAACGGCCATCTGTAATGGTTTCGTAAGCCCACAATCAAGATTTCCCCTAACCCTAAAAGCCAGACTGGCAAGCAGTACACTCAGGGACCTCACTGTAGACACTGGAGAGAAACAGAATGATTCAGAAACATTTAGAAAAAAATCCTGAATGTGTCAGCAGCTAGAAAAATAAAGATGAATAATGAAAGAAGAACAGAAATGTAGAATTAACTCCAGTAATCTTTGACACAGTAGGCTGAGACACCAAGTATTGCCTACCAATAATAAAAAGAATGCGACTAGGGGAGCAGAAAGTGGGAGGCATCCAGTTTTAGTAGTTACTGAACAGGAAGTAGAAAGACATTTTGATACTTTGTGAGGCAATCTGTATGTACCATGATGTAAACGGATTATTTTGTTTACATTTTTGTTTACAGTTTTAGTAGTTACTGAACAGGAAGTAGAAAGACATTTTGATACTTTGTGAGGTAATCTGTATGTACCATGATGTAAATGGATTATTTTGTTTACATTGTAACATTTTATATATATTATTGTTACTAAAACCGTAGACATCTGTGCTGTGTTAAATGCTGCGGGTGACGGGGGCCGAGAGACAGTGAAAAACTTAGACCTCTCCCCCCCCCCCCCCCCCCCACACACACACACACCAAACTAAAGCAACCGTGGATATGTAACTGAACTTGCTATCAATTTATCACTATAGAAACTCCACTTAAATTGTGCCTATTGGCACACCCCTGTGAACCTCGAAAGGGCTTTCATTATAGTGAACTTAATTGTATGCCTAGTTCTTCAGTTAAATAAATTTATCTTTTCGGTTTCGTTGTGTATAAGTGCCTTAATCATATGAAAGAAACGAAGTAGACATTATTCTAAGGAAAGTAAGGCGACATCTGCGCGAAGATTTTCCGTCTGTTTCCGAAGTTGTATTGTTGTCGCAAGCCAAGGTTTGTATACGGTTAGGTAAGTGATCAAAAACTTCGGCAGCTGAGAAATTTTCTCTATTCTAAGCCGAAATCAATGTTAATAAATGGTATTTAAGTAACTTTCCTACTTCATACCTTCCTATATTTGCAGTCGTATTAGAAAGAATATCGCAGAGCGCCTATGGCTTGTTACCAGAATGAATCTTCCAGTCAGCAGAGCTGTTTTGATAAGTCGCTGTGGACTAAAACTCAGTATATGATGGAGACTCGAACCCAAAACCATGCCTTACAGAGAGGTACTACAAGATTTGAAGTTATAATAGCGGATGACAAGTAAAGCTATGAGAACCTAACTGGAAAGAGCATTAAAGGACACGCCCATAAAAGTAGAGGTTACAGGCTACAAAGAGAAGGATGATTACGTTTAACATCCCGTCAACAACGATATCATTAGAGACAGACTTTAAGCCGGATAAAGGCAAGATGGTGAAGTATGTAGACCGTGCCCTTTCACAGGAACCATCCTGGCATTTGCCTGAAGCTATTGGAGACTGCACAGAAAACCAAATTCTTGATGGCCAGATAGGAATCTGAACTGTCGTCTATCTGAATGTGACCACTGCGCCACAAATATTATACAGGTTACGCTCCTAGTGCTTTGTGTGTGTGTGTGTGTGTGTGAGTGTGTGTATGTGTGTGTGTGTGTGTGTGTGTGTGTGTGTGTGTGTGTGTGTGTTTGTGTGTGTGTGTGTGTGTATGTGTGCGTGTATGTGTTATACGTGGAATTCTACCGACTTATATTTTATTTTGTATGAATGAATTACTTTATAAGTACACTACTGGCCAATAAAACTGGTACAGCACCAAGATAACGTGCTACAGACGCGAAATTTAACCGACAGGAAAAATATGCTGTAATATGCAAATGATTAGCTTTTCAGAGCATTCACACAAGGTTAGCGCCGGTGGCGACACCTACAACGTGCTGACATGAGGAAAGTTTCCAACCGATTTCTCATACACAAACAGCAGTTGACCGGCGTTGCCTGGTGAAACGTTGTTGTGATGCTTCGTCTAAGGAGAAGAAACGCGTACCATCACGTTTCCGACTTTGATAAAGGTCGGATTGTAGCCTATCGCGATTGCGGTTGAACGTATCGCGACATTGCTGCTCGCTTTGGTCGATATCCGATGACTGTTAGCAGAATATGGAATCGGTGGGTTCAGGAGGGTAATACGGAACGCCGTGCTGGATCCCAACGGCCTCGTATCACTAGCAGTCGAGATGACCAACATCTTATCCGCATGGCTGTAACGGATCGTGCAGCCACGTCTCGATTCCTGAGTCAACAGATGGGGACGTTTGCAAGACAACAACCATCTGCACGAACAGTTCGACGACGTTTGCAGTAGCATGGACTATCAGCTCGGCGACCATGGTTGCGGTTAGCCTTGAAGCTGCATCACAAACAGGAGCGCCTGCCATGGTGTACTCAACGACGAACCTGGCTGCACGAATGGCAAAACGTCATTTTGTCGGATGAATCCAGGTTCTGTTTGCAGCATCATGATGTTCGAATTCGTGTTTGGCCACTTTGCGGTGAACGCACATTGGAAGCGTGTATTCGTCATCGCCATACTGGCGTATCACCCGGCGTGATAGTATGGGGTGCCATTTGCACGTCTCGGTCACCTCTTGTTCGCATTGAAGGCACTTTGAACAGTGGACATTACGTTTCAGATGTGTTACGACTTGTGGCTCTGCCGTTCATTCGATCCCTGCGAAACCCTACATTTGAACAGGATAATGCACGACCGCATGTTGCAGATCCTGTACGGGCCTTTCTGGATACAGAAATGTTCGCCTGCTGCCCTGGCCAGCACATTCTCCAGATCTCTCACCAACTGAAAACGTCTTGTCAATGGTGGCCGAGCAACTGGATCGTCACAATACACCAGTCACTACTCTTAATGAACTGTGGCATCGTGTTGAAGCTGAATGGGCAGCTGTTCCTGTACACGCAATCGAAGCTCTGTTTGATTCAATGCCCAGGCGTATCAAGGCCGTTATTACGGCCAGAGGTGGTTGTTCTGGGTACTGATTTCTCAGGATCTATGCATCAAAATTACGTGAACATGTAATCACATGTCAGTTCTAGTATAATATATGTGTCCAGTGAATACCAGTTTATCATCTGCATGTCTTCTTGGTGTAGCAATTTTAATGGCCAGTAGTGTATATAGGATATGTAAGGAAAACGATACACAAAGCTTCATAATCCATGTAAGTTACTTTAATTGCTATGTTTAGTCTACAAACGAATAATAACTATGCATTAATTACTACTTCTTTACTATCTAAATTACTTTAATTTATGTTATTTTTACAGCCTTAATTTCTATATACTTACATGTAAATTACTTTAATTGATGTTTAATGATATTATTACTACAGGATTAATTATATTTGAATAGCAGCTCTGTAATTTGTATATTGAAATGTATTACATAATTACTGTATGAAGATATGTCAGTACTGATAACTTCTCTCATCTGGATAGGTTTTGTCGTTTATGGATCAGGGCGTATTGTAATAGTAACTGCAGGTCTGCTACGACTTCTAATATATATGAAGAGCATTCCACCTATAAGTATGAAAATACAGATCAGAATGGTAACTACGATAGAAGGTTTCACTGGGTCTTTATCCGTCTCTCCTGGGTTCGAAAATTTGTTTTTGTCGATGGAAGCAGTCACACTTGTAGTGCCAAAGGAAGTGGCATTTATAAGAACTTCTGGAGTTGTATTAGGCTGGCTTGACACCTCTGGAACAACTTCAGACATGATCGCTGGAGAGGTTGGCTGCTCTACTTCTGTTGATATCCCGAATCTGTGACTGGACTCTGGGTGAGTGGGGTCTTCATCGACTACCATCAACGAAGCATTGCTGTAGCGAATGGAGGTGGAAGACAACCTCCCCTACAAAAAGATATTGTAGTGTAGTAATACTTCAACTAAAGCGTAATTAAAACAACACTAATTACATTTTAATAGAAAAACTTTCAATTATATGCCAAAATACACTACATAATTTTATTAGAAAAAGAAATCAAGAGAGACACTGCACTCTTCCGAATAGCTTTTGTAGGCTTAGGGACGTATTTACGCTGCCCACTTTATTATGACAGAATTCCTAGTCTGCAATGCCTTCATGCGTGCAGAA
This sequence comes from Schistocerca gregaria, assembly GCF_023897955.1. Lineage (NCBI taxonomy): Eukaryota > Metazoa > Arthropoda > Insecta > Orthoptera > Acrididae > Schistocerca > Schistocerca gregaria. The sequence continues at coordinate 288,974,583 of NC_064931.1, read as the reverse complement.
TAATTCCTACTATCAGCATTGTGACACAAATTAGAATGTCAATTAAGGTAGAAAGTGTTACCTGTTTATTGCATTTCTCTAGAGGGTTCGGAGTTTTAATTTCCTGGGAGATTACAGCCACACTTGTGTCACCAAAGGTAACAACATCAGGAAGTCCTTCCTGAGTTGTATTCGACTGGCTTGTCACTCCTGTAACGGCTTCGGACGTGGTCGTAGTAGACACTGGTAGAGCTACCTTCGTTGTTTCTCCATTACTGAGACCGAACTTCGGGCACTGAGTAGGGTCTTCATCAACTAACGCCACTGAATCATTGTTGTATCCTATGGTAGTGGAAGAGGATGGCCCCTGCAATAGAAGTAGTGATGGTGCAGTGTTACTTTAATTAAGGATGTCATTACGACAGCATTAATAACATTTTGATAACAAACCTGTCAGTTATATGTCAAAATACACTACATATTATCATAGGAAAAGACATCAGTCACTTCCCTCTTTCGCACAGTTTTAGTAGTTTTGCAAACATTTATATTCCTTGAGCGTTATTATGAGAGAAAGAGCTCGCTTATTATGTCTCTTAACTATGGGGTAATTCTTACTATCAGTATTATAATACAAGTCAAAATCACAGTTATGACTGAATTAGCCACCTTTCTTTTAGCGTTCTTTCCAGTATTCGGAAACTGAGTTTCCTCAGGGGTTACAGCCACACTCGTGTTGCCAAAGGTAATTGTATCTACAAGTCCTTTCACAGTTGTATTAGACAGGCTTAGCACTATTTGTAACAACTTGAGACATAGTTGTAGAAGAGACTGTCTGTCCCCATTGTTGTGACTGTACTCCATGTGCCGAGTGGAGTCTGTATCAACTACCATCAACGAAGTATTGTTGTAGTCACTGATAATGGAAGAAGAGTTCCCCTGCGGTAGAAGTAGTGAAAGTTTAGTATTACATTAATTAATGATATCATTCCAACAGCCCTTGCAGACATTCCAGCAGCAGAACAAGTGAACAAAACACTTCTAACTTAATGTAGACCGAGAATATTTTTCCTTAAGTAATACCAGTATGCATAAACTGCTGTCAATGAGCAATGCATATGCGAAACGCGTTGCAATGTTAAATTAAACGTAAAATAAACAAATGCCACAGCTGGCAGAAAAATACAGGTAATTAATCCAAAGAATCACGGTTCCCAGACTTGGTCAAGACGGGTACCATTTTTGTAATAAACAATATCTGGGACTCGTAAAACAACTGCTCAGTATTATTACCACAAGCGGAAATTGCCTTTCTGCTCACTTAGGCAAAACAAATATCTATGTAACTGATTGATGGAGTGTTGGACAAGGATTGAAGCTAGTGCCGTTATAAGTATTCGATAGAAGTGTTCACTTCTATACGAGTAAAACTGGTACATCAACCTGGTTTACTAGAATCCATCGTGCAGACAACTGTTCATGGGATGCCAGAGAGGAGATGATGACACTCCGTGAGAAGTAGTCAATGGCGTTGGAGTGTCGCAAGTGTAGTACAACGGCCGTGGATATCATTTTAAAGAATGAGAAGTCGGCGCAGAAGATAAGGGTTGGATCACAATAAGAAAAAAGAAGCCAGATAAAATAGTTATCTTTTGCTCACAGTCTGTCGACGTGGAGAGCAAACTGAAAATGAACTGCAGTGACGTACGCAACCAGCAACAAGTAGCAGAAGGTATAAACTCAGCTTGTTCTCAGTAATCTTCATTAATTTCCCCCATATGCACATAGAGCCAAAACTACTAGTCACTATGGTACATGTAAAGAATAGAAAATCGTTAGTAGTGGAACAGGGCCAGTTCTACCAGAGGTAGGCATCGGAAGGCGAGGCCTAGTAACCAACTCTCACATCGAGAGCAACTGTCTGCGGTGAATTCAGGGTTACAAAGCAATCTGATACCCATCACGTGTGAACAAGCCCCCCCCCCCCCCCAAATCCAAAGTCACACATCTGCTGTGGGCATACAAGGACCAAAAGCAATGTCGACCTTGCACCATGGATCTAGGCCACTAGGACGATTTACAAACGATGGGAAATCAAACTTCCCATCCATTTCCATTACCCTTCTGTCTCTAGTGCTATTGTCTGAGTCTTACCATACTTGGTTTGTGCACTGTACTAATAGGTTCATCACTAAGTACCATCACCAGAGACCAGCCACCACCTCTGGAGCTACAATTAAATGGCTCCCTCCACCAACTACCGTGTGAGTTGTGGGACAGGGGTGATACACTGTGTAAAGTGATGGCAAATGTGTGGCCTAAAATTATGTAAGACACTATGGTATTAAACTGTGTTACTAAAATGTTGCTTGAAAATCAAAGAAGAACATTGCTCTGTTGGCTGAATTACTGTAATTTAACGGTGTCATAGTATTTTCTGTAAGCACTATTTACAATTTGGGGGTAATCTGTCACATTTTTGACCGACTTTCTTCCACTTCTCAAAATCATCAACCAAAAAAGCATGTAAATACATGTTCTATAGATCATTTGAACAATCCTTTCATTGAAATGGTGTGGAACAAGTCACTTTCAGTATATATATACATGATAAGCCTTAACATTAATGAACGTGTTATTATTAGTCCTACTTATGCCACTGCACTTAATTTTTTACTGGTTATCAGATTTTAAGCAGAAATTCTTCATGGAATAGAAGGAGTTCCTCAGGAAAAATGATTTTAAATTAGATTTAAAACTTGCATTTCTATCTGTGATACATTTTATGTTATTGGCCAAATTATCAAAAAGCTTGGTTGCCGCAAAAGAACTTTTTTCTGAGACAATGACAGCTTTGACAATGGGTAATAAAGATTATTTTTCCTTCTATTGTTATAGGTATGGACATCTCTGTTGTCGTCAGATTGTGATGAATTTAAATAGAGACTATATGTTTGGTGCTCGAAAAGTTAAAATGTCTATCTCCTTGATGAGCTATCTACATAATGTATTTGGATGAGCTCCACATATTTTTCTTACTGCTTGCTTTTGTGCAATCAATACTTTCTTTCTCAGTGATGAGTTACTCATGAAAATTATCCTGTAAGATATTATTGAGTGAAAATATGGAAAATATCTCAGGAGGCTGATATGTTTGTTTCCAAGATCAGCAGTTATTTGAAGAACAAAAGTAGCTGAACTTCATGCTTCTTCCAGTTCAAGTTTTGATCAGTATGTGAACCCAAAAATTTGGTTTGCATTCCTTTCATTAAGTGTGATTCAAACAGGCTGAGTTTTTCTAAGATAGTAACACGTTTTACAGAATCAAAAACCTCAGAAGGGTTACAAAATGCATCAACTTGCAATATTTCATAATTTAAGGCTTGTACTATTTGATGAGTGAGTATATAAATACCGTTCTCAGTTGAGCAACCCTTCTGGAATTCAAACTGTGATACACTAAGTACACTGTTTCCACTTAACTGTGTGACTACTCTTGAGTACATTACTTCTTCGAATATTTTGAAAAAAGATGTCAGTATCGGAAATGGACTATAATTGTTTAAATCTGTCTTATCACCTTTCCTTTGAAGTGGTTTAACAGTTGTATAATTTAATCTGTCTGGAACAAATCCTTGTGCCAGTGATGAATTGCATATATCGCTAAGGACATTACTTGTTAAGCTGAAACAAATTTACAGAATTCTCTTTGAATTTCCATCAGCCCCACACGAATGTTTGAAGTGGGGCACACTTGCAGACAGACGACGCGCTAAACGGTAGGGGCTGCTCACTAAATTCCAAAATTCGATCTTCGTCTAGGATGTAGAGCATATATTATTACCACCAAATTTCATATCGCGCAATGATCACCATTCAAAGATAACGGGCCTGCATCTCGCGGTCGTGCGGTAGCGTTCTCGCTTCCCGCGCCCGGGTTCCCGGGTTCGATTCCCGGCGGGGTCAGGGATTTTCTCTGCCTCGTGATGGCTGGGTGTTGTGTGTTGTCCTTAGGTTAGTTAGGTTTCAGTAGTTCTAAGTTATAGGGGACTGATGGCCATAGATGTTAAGTCCCATAGTGCTCAGAGCCATTTGAGCCATTTGAAAGATAACGGAAATTAGAGCTCGGACTGAGACGTTCAGATAGCCGTTTTTCCCTCGCGCCATCGGCGAATGGAACAAAGGGGGGGGGAGGGGGGAATATGGCTTTACCACGAATAGTGCCCTCCGCCACACACCGCTTGGTGGCTGGCATACTATATATGTAGATGTAGAAATTTTGCTTCTTAGAACTTCTATAACTGTATTAATTGCAGTGACGGATGTTGGTGCTTTTTCTTGTTGCTTCAAATTCTCGACCCCGCACCATACGGTGGCCTACCGAGTGTCTGAGCAGGTGTAGATGTACATGAAGTGACGTTTTTAGTATAGTCTCTCGCTTCTTCAACTGAACCATTTAATCCTATATTTGCTGCTACTTTTACGAAGTTATCGTTAAAAGTACTTGCAACTTGTGAATTGTCACTCACAACATTCTCATTTAGTTTACACTGACTGGCTGTCCTGTGTCGTATCTGACAATGTCACATATAGTTTTAATCTTATTATCTGCATGATTTATTTCTGTCTGGACATGCATACTTCTGAACATTTTAATGATTTGCCTTAAAATACTGCAGTACTTCTTGTAGTTGTAACTAATGTCTGACCTTGACTTACTCGCTCTTACATTAATATCACTCTTCCTCTTATATGAGATTTACTTCCCTTAAGTATGCACAGCTTACTTGTTTTTTTAATGGATCTTCTGAATAATTTTTTAAGAAAGAAACTTTCAAATGTTCACACAAATTTATCATGCTATAAATTGAATTTGTCATTCTCATCTCTCTCTAAATATACCTCATATGGTACCACCACTTTTAGTTTACTCTTAAAACATTGTATCATGTTCTCATCAGTAAGCCTCATTTTTTTGTGTGAACTTGCCTCAGGATTGTAAGGTGCCATACTGTTTATTTCCATTAGTTACGCATCGTGATCAGATAGTATATTGGCAGTTGGGTAGACATTAGTTTTTTAGCCTGAGCACTGTCTATAAAATATTATCAGTCAGTATCATATGATTTTCCTGAATACGAGATGGAAAACTGACTACGGAAATTAGATTGAAAAACCCAAATAATAATTCTAGTTCATTTTTCTTATCTGTATCTTTTTAGATATCTACATCGAAATCTCCACAAGCTACTTACTGTTTCTTCCTGTCTGACAGATAGCTCAATAATGCATCTACATTTCTCATAAACAGCAGGAAGGATCTATAGACTCTTACAGTTATCAAAGAAGTATTCTGCAGTAACAACTCACAAAGACACTTTTGTAGATTCTCGTCAACACGAAAATTACTTGTTTCAATATTTTTGAAGTTTTACTTATGCTACAACTCCTCCTTTTCTATGTTAACTTAACACGAAAATGACGCACCTCTATAATCCCTGAAATTTAACTCCCCAGTCCCTATGGTTTCATGGTGTTCAGAGGGGCTCAAAATCTTACACGTCTCTACAGGTTAAGTTACTTTCCTTTGTCCTAGCATCTTCGCCTCTTAACATCCTACACCTTCACTAGTATTCCAGGTCAGTCATATTGGATTTTGATGTCATATTAAGACTGCACCAGTATCTAGGATCCATCATCTCGGATTCTGGCGTTATAGAGCTGCACCAGTATCCGTTGTCTCTATGTTGCATCGCCACCTGGGATTCTTAATTACCCGCCAGTTTTTACTTACGACAACAGCTCTGCTTCCATAGTGACATATGAGTGGGGGAAAACTCCACCAAAATTTGAACTTCCTACCATTTTATGAATTTCCTCCCTTTGTCAGATGGGGAGGAGGGAGGGATTGGGAAATCACATGATATCATTGAAGATGTCATCGCTGATCCAAACACACCAGAACGCCCTCAACCTACCTACTGTTGATGGTTCCCTAAGATCGCCTTACTTCTTTGTAAGTTCGCAGGTGAGGTAGAGCTTGAGGTAGTGCTGTCTTTTCTGCGGTGGGTCAGATCCCTATTGCATTAACCATGTGCCCTAGGAATTTGAGTGACTCCTGGTGGAGGTGGCACTTTTCCGTATCGATCTCAATGCCGTGACAGTTGAGGGTATCAAACAAAGAAAGAAGGTTCTAACTGTCCACGGGTGTACTGCCGGTTCATAGTGTCCAACGGGCACAATATTTCTGCGATCAGACATGTCGCCATCGTCAGGTGCCCTGACGAACTGAGCTCCTGAGGTCGGGCGGCCGATTTAAATCCCCTCCCCCCACGGGCAGCTGTCTTCACTGTCTGCGCCAGCGCGCTGGCGGTCCCGAAGACGTGGTCGTCGGAATCTGTCGTAGCGTCGAAGAGCTTGCTACGTCCGCTCTGGTCGCCAGTTCGTACTTCTTGCTGAGAGTCTTCTTAATTACATTCAATGCCGGGTCCCAAGCCTTGCTGAGATTGTAGCCGCAGTCTCGGTTGATAAGATCTTCCCTGGTGCGAATTTCGATAGCCTCCCTTATAACGCTGTTCCAGTACTTAGAGGTCTGAGCCAGGATCTTGGTACGCTCATAATCCATCTCGTGTTTCTCGGACAAACAGTGCTCTGCTACCGCCGACTTATTTGGATATTTCAGTCGAGTGTGCCTTTGATGTTCTGGGCAACGATCTTCGATGGTGCGTACTGTTTGTCCGATATAAGTCTTCCCACACTCACAGGGAATTTGGTATCTGGCGGCCCGCGGGGGGAGGGGATTTAAATCGGTCGCCCAGCCTCAGGAGCTTAGTTCGTCAGCGCACCTAACGATGGCGACATGTCTGATTGCCCAAATATTGTAAACGTTGGACACTATGAACCGGCAGTATGTCCGTGGACTGTTCGAGCAACAAATACGCCGAGAGAAACTGAAGAATCAAAGAAAGGAGGTGTGTCTTGTGGTCTTCTTCATTTGGCGAAAAGATCAAAATTTCATTGAAGCACAAATAACAAAAAGAAAAAGTCTTAAAATATCATCAATAAAACGCTGCCATGCCGGTGCGGCATTTTTAGGCCAAAAGGAAAGAAAAGGCACTCATACAACCCAAGTGGCATAATAACAGCTTCTTCGTCAAGTGCAGTCTGGTGCACCTACGGCGAACCACCCACTAAGTTTGGGTAATTGCATAGAAGGGAGTAGTTGCGCTCTTCTCTCCAAAGCATATGTGGTACTAGCACATCTGCAGGTGCGTTGAAGCCATGGCACACAAAACGATGGGGTCAACTGAAGGTGAAGTCGACGGTCGGTGGCCCTCTTCGTGTGCTGTCGGAAGTGCTTGTCGCTGCGCAGACAGCAGACTTCGTGTGGAGCTGTTTTGTCAGGCCCCCATATCGTCGACGGTCAGTGTCCCTCTTCGTGTGCTGTCGGAAGTGCTGGTCGCTGCACAGACAGCAGACTCCGTGTGGAGCTATTGTGACAGCCCCCATATCCAAGGTTAGCAAGTGCTAAGCATTGTGGGAAGCGACTGCAGCGCCATGGTGTTGTGGAATTTTTTCTAACCTGTTCGACAAACAACCTGTTTTCTGCAGTGTCACATTCTCTCATGATTAACACTGACTGAATGACATTGGAAGCATAAGCAACCAAAATGCCCATAGCACAGTATTTTACGAGAAAGATTCTCGTTGTGTTCTTCAAATATACTTGTAAAAGTTGTTGTTCAGGTGTCTTCATCAGGCGTTGTAGAAACAATATTTCTGCTGCTTCAGTTTCCCAGTAGGTGGCGGTGCCTGTAGAATGTCACTGATGATGAGATCGTGACTGGAAAGGTTGCACAGCAAGGCTACAAATTTCCGAATGTCATCCTCAGTACCATAACACTACAAAATGAGTTCGACCAACGGAAACCAAGTCTTCAGGTGATGTGGTTGAAAAGACGGCAATTGAATCGTATGACTTGGATTAAACATCATATCACGAAAACTCTGTCTATGCAGTATCAAGATGTGTCCAGGAACGGCGGTAGACAACTCACTGCATCAGCACGGCACGGAAGCAAGCCCAGCCTATGCGACAAGGATTTCAACCGGTTGAGCCCAGCTTCGTGGCACGAACGGATTCGTCTGAAACGACACCATCGATTATGGACCGATTAGTACACATACATGGCTGTTGCACGGATTACGGTATGTGGTTACAATGAAACTCCAATGCTCTATTACACTCAAATCAACGAACTGGCTTTTTGTGGGCGTGGTTAGCTTTAAGTCTACTGTTCCCGCGCACGACTCCATTAACGATATGGTCTGTACATGGCATAAACAGTGATTTTTTTTTTTTTTTTTTGGCTCTTGAGCCGAACCAACATACACCTGACCGTCTGTTCGCAAAGACTAAATAAACAGGAGAGTTAGTCACTATTCTTTGTTCTCATATTCTCAGTCGCTTATATCGGTACTGTTTCATTCTTTCATTGCATCTTGCTGGGCGAAGTCCCCACAAGGAACAGACAGCCTATGTGGAGAATTATTGACATGCTGGTACAAGATCAAGGTCGCAGTTTTATTACAGCAAAGGATCTATTGCTGCACCATGCTGACTTAAGTTTTGAGGAGGGCAGTATGACCGTGAAGATAAATGGTAAAATAAACAATACAAAGTTTTCAAATATTAATTGTCTTTGCTACAAGGTGCAAAATCGATGTTACGTGAAGACGACGAGTGAATAATTTCAATGGGAGTCCAGTAAAGATGAAAATATCTAACAGAAAGAAAATGCCAGTAAGAATTTTAATGAAACAGATTATCAAATTGTTAAGTATGAGTTACTAAATGAATTTATAAAGAATAACAGATTTGTAAAAGGAAAATTAGAGAATCTGATTTTGAAGTTCCAGGAGCTTTTTTCGAACAGTGTGAGCATAACGAGAGTGATGAGGAGGCATGTAATGCTACTGACATGAACCCAGGACGTCCGATTGTTACAGATGTCGCAGTGCCTGTCGCAGCCATTGTCATGCTGAAGGAGAGTGTACCCCATATGTGGACGAACTCCGCGAGTTCGAAACTCGATTGCGGCACGCTGTTTCTCACGCGCCAACGTAGGTAACGTTACACACTGCCATGTAACACGCTTTAGTTCGAAGCCGTCTAGCGGTAGAGGACTACAAGCATGTAACCACAAAGAAAAAATATGTAGACTGTTATTAAGGTTTGTTTTATTTTAAAAAATCTATAAGAGATTTCAAATACAAATTCGGAGGCATTGGTTTTCAGTACGCCATTGTAGTACGCTCCCGTAACTGGCACTGCGACATACATCTGCAGGAAGTGAGAAGTTATTTTCCAACACAGGCACCGATAAAGGAGAGCTGACATGGCGCAACAATAAGTCATTGCAGCTAGGCGAGTCATGATAAAGTATCTTGCTTGGCTATCTATGCGTAAGGAAACACATGCATTTAGGCATTTTCTTTCTTACATATCAGTTCCCAAAGTCCGCTTTAGACACAGTAAATAACAGGAGGCACTCATGTGTCACCAGAGCGTTAATGCGGACAATACCACTACACAGTGAACCAATTAAAAGAGTGAACAAACGAATATTATTAAGCTATCGACAGTGTACGAAGAGCTAGGACGTCTTACGAACTATGCAAGAGATTTCGGGTACGCGCGGATCTTGCCAGTCAGCGATGGGGAGTACTCAGATCCTGTTCCGCTGCACTAGTCGGCGACAGTATGTAATCCGAGTCTGTTTTCTGTACTAGTCGGCTTAACCACGCTCTCTTATTTTAGTAACTTTCTACGATAAATTGTTTCAACTACTTCACTACAAACTGATTTACGGTGATCTCTGATAAATGCACAGTAATGGCCTCCCAGGACTTATCTCAAGTATATTAGCCACTCGCACTTCCACTTATAATCACTGATACCCCTGCGTGCATTTTCTAGAAAATCCAGTGTGCTAAACACATTGCTTCGAGGGAAAAACATCAACCAGAGATCTATGGAGAACAGGTAGAGGGAAATCTTAACTGCCATTCATTAAGGTAATCCAAGAAACGCAAAGGAACGACCAGTTGTACTGTATGTCTCCTATCCTGCTTTCTACGGACTCGTCACTACACTGAGAAACATTTTTGGAGGTTTGGTACTGCCATGAAATTTTGCACCATTCGCTATATGATGAAAAGGATACGGACATCTAGCCTTGTCTTAGCAGACGAAGATACAGTGTATTCCTTGTAATATTTGACAGATGGATTTTATCAATTGTTTCGGTACATATTTGCAATTTGGTAATTTGCAGTTTGTAGCTGGTATGGACCGAAGCAAATCCTGATCCTCATTTCTTAAATCTGGTCCCAGTGTCGACAGAAAGTGTCGGTGTGCTTCCCATTACAAACACAGTGACTTCAAAACGGAATTTTACAAAGTCATTTGATACAGAGGTCCCAAATTCGTATAGTAAGAAATTCGTTTCATCGGTATGCATTAAAGGAAACATTAAAACTTGAAGAAAAGCCGGTACTCAAACATAGAAAAGTACTAATATATCCGTGTCAGCTTCCCATTTAGATTCTCGCACAACGTCCAGCTACTCGTATTCCTCGTTTATCACCTTCGCATTTCTTAGTATAACAACTTACAATACTCCACGTTTCCTTTAATAGGTTTCTTTCTTGTAGTTACTCGAATATTATGGCTGGCAACATGTTGTGTAGAGGTTTGAGGTATCAAGTACCCTCCGTCATGTACAAGTCGAGTACTTCATGAGACGATAGCCAAATTGTGATATAAAAAATAGAAACACTGTATGCCTCAAAGACAATAGTTTTTTAATGGAGGGAATTTAGGGGGAGAGAGATTAAGTACTCTCCAGAGCAGTGATCAAACTTCTCACAATCGTCAAGCTTTAATTGTATAATACTTAGTTTCCATTCCGGTCACAGATTACTCTTCCCACGTAGAAGTAATTCCTTTTTTACTATGACGTCGTGTTTCACAGAGACGAGTCAAACAAACATATACGACTCTAAGAACTGACGTACCACTACTGTTCCACGTCACCATCTCAGACACACATGTTGATTACCGTAAGCAGGAGACCTTCCAGGGTTTTTTTCTTTTGGGCAGTGTGGCAACTATGAAAGCAAATACGTCAATGCAAAAACTTTATCATGTACATGTTAATCGTCAAATTAATTTCTCAACCCAGTAATTTGCCAAATACAAAGCTGGCAGGTTCTCGAATTCTGACATGTATCTAATTTTTTTCCTGCAAATGTCTTTTTTATGGCTTTAAAAATTGGCTCTGTTCCTTCTTGCAATTCATCTATCTGAGAGCAATGACGAATTTTAGTTTTTGCTCTTATAATCCAGCATTACACTACCGCTAAGACATTTCACTTTTTCCTGGGTGTGTGTGGGCAATTCTTTCACCGCCCCCCCCCCTCCCCCTCTCCAGAGAAAGTTTAAATATGCAACTTTTGCAAAAAAATGGCCAAATTCCCGTTAAACGTAGTTTGTGTATCACTGTTTAAATCGGTATTAGGCTCTTCAGTTGCAAAGTACACATCGCCCAGTCTGCTACATTTAAATACAATGTAGGCATCCTTCCTAAACTAATATAAATCGGAGAGGATGATTACATTTTATGTGTATCCTTTCATATAATAAACGTCTATTGATCTACTAATTTCTGCAACCACTCCAACTTAAGACCACTTTCCATCGGTGTTTACGGTAAATATCGATCTGATGTATGCCTCATTCGTATCCAGATTTTTCCCTACACTATGTTTAAATTACTATGAGCCTTGCCTACACTTCTCAATACTTTCATACTTTTCCAGTGCCAGTTTATATTCGTTCTTCATAGCAAATGTTTCCACCTTATGCATACGCGACTGTTATTGCTATTTCAGTCCGATCTTTTCCATTTCCAGTTCTCGTTTTCGTACACAAACCACATAGAGTGTACTTAGGAGATGAATTTGTTTAATAGGGCATGGTTTAATACTATTCAATACATTTATTCCGTTTCTTTAAGATTTTGTCACAAAATTATTCGTGGGAATCGACCCTAATTCAACCATATCTATAAGTGACGCTATTGCGGAGAACAGTATCCCACAATGAGAAAAATCTGTTTCTTCACGTTACTGGTAAGACATTCGGGTATGTATCATCTGTCAACATGTCCATCGCAATATATAAATGCGACGCCAGAGGCAGCTTGTGCTGCACACTCCTCCACACTAGTAGCGACTTGATGCTGTATCGGGGTGTACTGCATGGAAAAAAATCTGATTATCATAGCAATTATAATTCCTTGTTCCCGTCCTACAATGGTTTGTAGAAAAAAACCTGTACGATTTTGATGTGAGTGTTTAGATACGGGTGAGGGATGACACCACATATAAGGGCTTTAATAGTGGACAGATGGGGCATTCCAGAGCCATGGTATCAGGACGAAGCTGCCATGTTTCCCTGTATGTGGGCAATACTACATCAGTCCTTTGCCTGTGTCACATAAAGCGTAACTCGCTGACTTTAAAATGCATATTCTAATAGATCAAAAGCCTTGACTACTATATGAGCTTCGTTTGGATGATAATTACTTTACGGATGTTGATATTTAACAAACTGGATGTGTGTTTCTACGTAACAGGAAACCACGCCATCTGCGTGCATGAGAATGTCTGTCAGAAAACTGGTAAAGTTATTGCAAGCAATTATTTTCCTTGGCTAATGATCATGGCATTACCGTAACATAAGCTACGATTTCTATGTATGGAACAAACTGTGTTTTTCATCCTGTGGAAACGTTTTCTAAATGTCCTAAATGCTGACAAACAGTATTTATCAAACTAACTTCACTGAACTTTGTGCGATACACACCGGATGGTGGTGTAAATCATAATTCAGGCTCCGAAAAAGACGACATATGTATTTTACATAAGAGTCACATTAAATTTTCTCCATGATACCATCAAATATAGATGTTATCGTATTGGGATTGGTTAATATAAAATATGTTGCTCCACAGGCCTTAAGAAAAACAATTTAAATCATTACCTACCAACGATTTCGAGTATGAAACATATGTAAGTAGGGCCAGTGTTGTTCTAAAATTTTTTCTATTGGGGTAATAAGAACAAAGTAGGTTTGACATGTGTAGAAAAACACCTTACAGACAAACAGGCCGGCTTGAAGGTTATAAACTATGCCCTGTCTGCCTACAGTATTCATCATTTGACTGCAAACTATGTGGGGATCTATGTTACAGATGAGACTCCATTGCTCTTGTGGAGTATGGGCTACTCTTCATAAGCCAGTAGGAACTGGAAATGAGGAGGATGGAAGGTGGGTGTGTATATGCCATAGAATATAAGTTTTACTGGAACATTGTGTTAATGACAGGAGGCCGTACCACTCAGAAATACTCTATTAAAGTCAAGGGACTGACAGTTGTATTTTACACTATCTCTTCGTGGAAATTTATGTTACACATCCGACTCAATTTGCCGGCTAGAGTAATGGCTCTTTGTTATAAGCAAATTTCATTTCTGAATGAGAAGAATGGAAATGGTGGTGTGGGGAAGGGGGAAATGCCTCAGAAGACTGCAGTTTTAATGGGACATTTGGTAATGGGGGCAGGCAGCAACACACACCAGTACTCTACTAAGAAAGGATTCTGGCAGTTGTACATATTGCAATTGGTACGATAATCTGCTAGAAAATGGAGCTGATAGGCACAGTGTAGACGGCCTTGGTTAACCCAGAGTTCAACACAGACGACATAGGTATTATACATAACTGCAATATTAAAGCTGGGAAACAAATTTTTCTCTGTCCAGCACCTTGTTAAAGTGATATATCTTGAATATAAATCCTATATCGAGACAGATAATACCTAAAAGAAGGAATGTGTTGAGGAGATTTAAACCTTTCTCTATTAAAGATTTTTTTTTCAGTTTGTCTACACGGAGGGGCGGTGGGCGGTAATAAGGTGCACTAAAGTTGACTGGTATATCTTCCAGTCATGATCAAGAAAAGGTTATAAACTACGTTCTGTCTGCCTATAGTTGTAATTCTCTAAATTAGCTGGAGGTTTTTAATACAAACTACAAAAACAACTTTATGTGTGTTATATATTAAATGCGAAGAAAACATATTTTTCTCAAACTAAGACGTAGTTCTCTGCTATACCATCAAATGTAGATGTTGAGAAATTAGGTCTAATTACGATGAATAACGTTATTCTACAAACATTAAGGGAAAAGGAAAAATAAATCAAACAAACTGAAACAACACCTTATTACAGAAATTCAACTCCTAAAGTACAGTTAATGTGTTACGCATGTGAAAAAGAAAACTGGAATGGAAAGAGGTCGCATTAAAAAAACGAAAACTGGAGTGTATTATTATGGTGAAAACACTTGCCACATAAGAAGAACATAACCTGATACTGGAAAAATAAGAAGTTATTGTAGATCTACATGTAAGGCACGCTTGTTACTTTAAACAAGAAAAACTCTGCATTCAGATGGCGTCTACAAAATATTGGCATTTACTACCAATACCGATAGAGAAAGTCCAAACGTTAGAGTGCTTGCAGAAGTGAATGGATCAGTGAATGACTACCATACTAAAGGATACACAATTTTTTTGTAGGCTCCTACCCCCACTTCAGTCAGCTTAGGAAGGATAGTTACTCATTATCAAAGTGTGTCAGAACAGACTATATGCTTCTTGCAGCACAATAGCCTTTCATGAGTTACAAAATGACGGAATAACTACATTTACTGGCGATTCGTTTGCAAAAGTTGGAGACTATAGTTTTATAAGTAAATTATACAAGAATGGGGGTGGTAGAGCTGCCAACAAACACCAAGGCTGATGTAGAATGTTTTAACAGTAGTATTATGCACGAAATAAGAGGCAACATTAAAATTCAGAAAAGCTCTTGGCTACGAAAACTACAAGAAGGAACAGACCTAATTGTTAAAGCCATAAATTGAAATACTTTATAGGAAAAATGTGATTCGCATTAGAATCCGGTAGTATACCTGCCTTGCATTTCTCATATTACTTTTTGGAGAAAGATTTCGATGATTCGCAGATATATTCCAATTATAAGTTGAAACTGAAGTTTTATGTAATTAAAAACATAGATTTGCTTGCTGTACATAACTGTATACCAAAAATTAATAGCTTTTCTATTCAAATATTTGTTCCTTATTCTCTACCGCGCCAAAACAAAGACATTCTAAAAAAATCTTCTGTTTATGGTGATCTGCAAGTAGCTTTTGGGTGGTGCTTTAAGGAACAGTGGAAGTCCAAGGTCAAATGTAATAGTTTGACTCGTCTCTCCAAAGAACGATGACACACTAAAATTAGAATTTCACATACCAGAGAAGAATAATATGTGACAACAATAAGAACCTAAGCCACTTATACACTGAAGAGCCAAAGAAACTGGTACAGCTGCCTAATATCGCGTAGGGCCGCCGTGAGCACGCAGAAGTGCCGCAACACGACGTGGAATGGACTCGACTAATGTCTGAAGTAGTGCTGGAGGTAACTGACACCATGAATCCTGCAGGGCTTTCCACAAACCTGCAAAAGTAGGAGGGGGTGGAAATCACTTCTGAACAGCACGTTCCAAGACATCCCAGATATGCTGAATAATGTTCATGTCTGGGGAGTCTGGTGGCCAGCGGAAGTGTTTAAGCTCTGAAGAGTGTTCCTGGAGCCACTATGTAGCAATGCTGGACGTGTGAGGCGTCGCATTGCCCAAGTCCGTCGGAATACACTATAGCCATGATTGGACGCTAGTGATCAGACATGACTCTTAAGTACTTGTCATCCGTCAAGAGTCGTACCTAGACGCATCAGGGGTGCCGTATCACTTCAACTGCACAGGCCCCACACCATTACAGAGCCTCCTCCAGCATGAACAGTCTCCTGCTGATATGCAGAATCCATCGATTCATGAGGTTGTCACCATACCCGTACACGTCCATTCGCTCGATACAATTTGAAACGGACTCGTCCGACCAGGCAACACGTTTCCAGGCATCAACAGTCCAATGTCGGTGTTGAACGGCCCAGGCGAGGCGTAAAGTTTTGTGTCCTGTACTCTTCAAGAGTATATGAGTGGGCCTTCGGCTCCGAAAGTCCATATCGATCATGTTCCGTTGAATGGCTCGCACGTTCTTGAAGCATCGTTTTCTGGCCGCAGCGATGTCGCAGATTTGTTGTTTTACCATATTCCTGATATTCACGGTACACTAATGAAATGGTTGTACGGGAAAATCCCCACTTCATCTCTATCTAAGAGATGCTGTGTCCCATCGCTCGTGCGCCGACTGTAACACCATGTTCAGACTCACTTAAATCTCGATAACCTGCCATTGTAGTAGCAGTAACCGAGGTAACTGCGCCAGACACTTGTTGTCTTATATAGGCATTGCCGACCACAGAGCCGTATTCTGCCTGTTTATGTATCTCTGTATTTGAATACACATGCCTATACCTCTTTCTTTGGATCTTCAGTGTAATTACAGGTTCAGCAGTGACACTTACTTGATCACGCCTCTGGAGAACTGTCAGTTTCCCTTCCCCTATATTTTCACCATTAAAAAACCCTTTTCATTGAGATATACACTGCTACTATTTCTGTACTTTAACATCACAGTTTGGCAATCATCTCACTCACCTCAAAACTTCTCATAGCACTCTATCAGCCATAACATCCTAGTAACTGCTAGAAAGTAATACTTAAAAAAAGTGAAGTGTTCTAAGATGTTATACTAAGGAATGCGAAGGTTAAAAATGAGGAATACGCTTAGGGAGACATTTTTCAAGGAGTATCGAACTGGAAAGCTGACGTAGATAGATAACGACTTTGCAATGTTTTCTATGTCCGTGTTAATACATTGCTATTAAACGAATATCTAAATTGGCAAATCTGCGACATCTGTATCAAATTACCCCGTAAAATTCAGCTTTAAAACACTTATGTTTGTAACGGAGAGCAAGCCGATACTTGCCGTTGACACTTCAAGTAGCATTTAATGCGCAATGATCAGTATTTTTTTGGCCGACTCCAGCTACAAATCGCAAAACACAAAATTTAATACATACATCGAAGCACCTGAGGAAATTCATCTGAAGGCTCTTATGAAGGATACGTTGTATCTCCTGTTGTTAATATAGTGGTGGGCGTCCAGGTTGCTTTGATCCGGT
The DNA here is from genome assembly GCF_023897955.1 of Schistocerca gregaria. Taxonomy (NCBI): domain Eukaryota; kingdom Metazoa; phylum Arthropoda; class Insecta; order Orthoptera; family Acrididae; genus Schistocerca; species Schistocerca gregaria. The sequence continues at coordinate 288,957,320 of NC_064931.1, read as the reverse complement.
TGAGAGTATGGTGCTCCATCTGTGGAATGCTATAAACGTTTCACCACATTCGTCCAGCACAATACAGGGAAGCACTGGAAAGCAAATTTTCACCCCTTGTCTTACATCGTATCCTTCGTAATGTCTCATCTAATGTTTGCGGCTCTGGCTGTCACCCGGTCGGCCGCACTTTCAAATACGCACACCGCCAGTTACACCACTGCGTTTCTGACAGCCGCCACTGTGGCACAGTGGCTCTGTCACTAACGATTACGTCTCTGCCTATGAGATGCTAGCATTCACTCGACAGAGCTCCAGCGGTGGGTGTATTTAAATTCGAACATTTATACACTGACCCCTGTTTGTGTGGTTGGAAATTGAATAACGTTTACAGACTTGCATAGTGGCCAGGGCTCGACATTTTCTGAATAGGCATTGTATTAAAGAGTGAGATTTATAAATCTTTGGTGTCCGCATATATTTCTACACTCAGATTTGCTGTTAGCGACTGGCGGTCCCACTTCAGCAACAAAGTTATGAATTATTTCTACTATTTTATATTAGATGTAGAATAAACTAATATCTGAATCCTCTGTTCACAAACAGCGTCTGTTCCTCGCCCCTGTATCCACCCACGAACCTCGCAGCGTGCAGAGGAATACATAATAATGTCCGCTAGGGCCTGGATGCTTCCGAAGATACAGTGTCAGCCATCAGAGAATAATGGCTTTTAGTATATTTTACAGCGGACATAAGAATTATTACTCTACAGCAGACATTTGCTACTGGTAATAAGATGTCCAGGTGATTGATTGTTAATAACGACTCATTACTGGAAATATCCTCAAGAATTAGAGAGACATGTAATACAAATATACACTCCTGGAAATGGAAAAAAGAACACATTAACACCGGTGTGTCAGACCCACCATAATTGCTCCGGACACTGCGAGAGGGCTGTACAAGCAATGATCACACGCACGGCACAGCGGACACACCAGGAACCGCGGTGTTGGCCGTCGAATGGCGCTAGCTGCGCAGCATTTGTGCACCGCCGCCGTCAGTGTCAGCCAGTTTGCCGTGGCATACGGAGCTCCATCAGAGTCTTTAACACTGGTAGCCTGCCGCGACAGCGTGGACGTGAACCGTATGTGCAGTTGACGGACTTTGAGCGAGAGCGTATAGTGGGCATGCGGGAGGCCGGGTGGACGTACCGCCGAATTGCTTAACACGTGGGGCGTGAGGTCTCCACAGTACATCGATGTTGTCGCCAGTGGTCGGCGGAAGGTGCACGTGCCCGTCGACCTGGGACCGGACGGCAGCGACGCACGGATGCACACCAAGACCGTAGGATCCTACGCAGTGCCGTAGGGGACCGCACCGCCACTTCCCAGCAAATTAGGGACACTGTTGCTCCTGGGGAATCGGCGAGGACCATTCGCAACCGTCTCCATGAAGCTAGGCTACGGTCCCGCACACCGTTAGGCCGTCTTCCGCTCACGCCCCAACATCGTGCAGCCCGCCTCCAGTGGTGTCGCGACAGGCGTGAATGGAGGGACGAATGGAGACGTGTCGTCTTCAGCGATGAGAGTCACTTCTGCCTTGGTGCCAATGATGGTCGTATGCGTGTTTGGCGCCGTGCAGGTGAGCGCCACAATCAGGACTGCATACGACCGAGGCACACAGGGCCAACACCCGGCATCATGGTGTGGGGAGCGATCTCCTACACTGGCCGTACACCTCTGGTGATCGTCGAGGGGACACTGAATAGTGCACGGTACATCCAAACCGTCATCGAACCCATCGTTCTACCATTCCTAGACCGGCAAGGGAACCTGCTGTTCCAACAGGACAATGCACGTCCGCATGTATCCCGTGCCACCCAACGTGCTCTAGAAGGTGTAAGTCAACTACCATGGCCAGCAAGATCTCCGGATCTGTCCCCCATTGAGCATGTTTGGGACTGGATGAAGCGTCGTCTCACGCGGTCTGCACGTCCAGCACGAACGCTGGTCCAACTGAGGCGCCAGGTGGAAATGGCACGGCAAGCTGTTCCACAGGACTACATCCAGCATCGCTACGATCGTCTCCATGGGAGAATAGCAGCCTGCATTGCTGCGAAAGGTGGATATACACTGTACTAGTGCCGACATTGTGCATGCTCTGTTGCCTGTGTCTATGTGCCTGTGGTTCTGTCAGTGTGATCATGTGATATATCTGACCCCAGGAATGTGTCAATAAAGTTTCCCCTTCCTGGGACAATGAATTCACGGTGTTCTTATTTCAATTTCCAGGAGTGTATTAGATCGCTTTGAGGCAAGCTGCGTGCTATGTTGACAAGTTGAGTTCTTATCTCGAGTGGCCCTTTATTCTCCTATGAGGGGGCGCCACATATGATTACTGGGCTCTGTGGGTTACAGCCTGCTGTTTGTTATCTATCATCTGTGGGAAATTTTCAGCAATTTGACTGACGGCCCTCACAGATGTTGGACTCATCACATGCTTGTGGCAAGAACACGCTGGAGGCAGTTTTAGTGATCTGACCCTGGACAGCTCTGTGGTGAGGCAGTGCATTACAGCACGGCTGGGTAGAACAGAGGTTGCACGAAATTAAGGACTGGATTAAGTAAGATATTCAGCTCGTTTTAATTAAAGTGCATTCCTCAACCATTCCTATCCATTGCCTGAGGTGGTGGTAGCAGCAAAAGTGCTGGAAATCGTTTACAGTAGAATTTTTAGCGATGTCTCGTCTGTAGGAAACCTCCTACGCCGATTCCCTGTCGTTACCTCATAATCCAGAACTCTCCAAGGCATCCTGATAGCGATTTCATTATTTTTAACCTATTAATAATACAAGGATAAATTTCTTACATTGAAATGTAGAATTGGCATATAGTAAACGCATTTTTGTTGCAGTGTGCTTATTGTTTAACATGGAATATCAGTGTATTTGTTACAATGTTGCACTGTGGTAATTGTTTAAATTGAGCTATCTGTGTATTTCTTAAAGTATGACACTGTTTGCAATCCTTAAACATATAAAGTCAAATATTAAATGTATCTTTGGTTGATGATCTTGAAAAGCGGGAGAAAATCAATAAAAAATGTTACAGATTACACCAACATTGTAACTATCAGTGGGAGGTGATCATATGCTGGAGTCCTTACAGCAAATCCTATTTTCTTAGCATTATATGACATTTCACATAAATAATGCAGGCACAATTTCCTTACAGTGCAATGTAGACTTATTATATAGCAATAAGTTTGTTTGAACAATGCACCATGGTAACTGTTAAATATTAAAATGTCTCGTTTTCACTTATGTCTTTGAACTGCAATCTCGAAAAGTTGGTACTTGTAATATTAGTGGAGAAATCGACCAAAAAATTTAACAAATTACCCTAAAATTTTAAACAGCGATGGGTGGGGTTCATACATAGGACTGTTTACAGAAAATACCCTAAGTCATTAAATTACAATAATTCAGCCAATAGACAACACATCCCTCCCAATTTCTGCAGTATTTTAGTCACACACAGTAATGTCTTATATACTTTTAGATCACAAATTAAGATACTATTTTTCATCATTTTTAAGTAGGCCAACAGCATGTCACACTCAGATATTTCATGTAGAAGACTGGGTGGAGGATACACGTCAACTGCAGTTCCAGAAGCTGTGGCTGATCTCTGCCACTAGCACTTCAGGATCATCCTTCCACTATAATGCACGAACCAAGAAGGAGGGGACCTTGATTGAGTGTCATTTTTATGTCATCCTATTCGCCTAGAGGGGGCAGTTTAAATTTGATTTTGGTCTCTCTATCCCCACAGTCGGTCGGTCACCTTGAGGGATTTTTTTTTGGGGGAGGGGGGGGGGGGGGGAAGTTAATCTTGAAATGTGATGGGTCTCAGGTTACATCGGGACATAGAATTTACTGCACACATTTGCCCACAAGGCATGGGCAGGGTATCAGTTAGGCCTATATCCTGATCTTGGGTGCTTCATCGTCTGATTCCTCCGTGGGTGGCACTGGCCCTGTTCAACTACTATTATGAACATAATCACACTGAATGCCGTAGTGTTGTACCAGCTGATGACTGCCTACATAAAATCAAACTTGATAGCTGACCAGATTACATTTAGCGGGACTGTAGAAAATGCAAGAAAATGAAAACGGGTTGCAAATATTTCAGTACCGTGATGGCGGACTGTTGGTGGGTTAGGAGTAGTTACTGGGAGAAGCACGGATCGCCTTGTCACCCGAACAGTTGTAAATCGGATAACTGTACTGGATCGATATTAACCGTCTTTCTCTTCGGTTTTTACCTAATCCAGCTCATTACACACCTGCTTTTTTATTTCTGGTTACATACCTGCTTTATTTGATGTTATAGTGAATTGAAGAACTACTTGTAGATAATGGGTGATATACCGACAGACACACTGATTGTTTATACCAATGAATATTTTCAGTTTTGTAATATAATTCGTCACTTACATTCGTTGCCATTGGCTGTTGTTGAACATCTCTCCTATCGTCTCCTAGTGTGAGCAGAGCTGGTCAGTGGTAAAACGTGACACGTGTGTCCTGCGCCAAGTGTGGCCTGTTACTTCCACGGGATTGCTAATATGATACAACCTATCCAGACACTATTTCTTTATCAGTTTAGACTAAAGTGCGTTGGTCGATTGGTTTATCTCTGCTGTTCTTGCTATAGGTGTTAATCATAAAAAAGAAATAAATAATAATAAAGGAAAGGTAGAGGAAAAACTTTGATCGTCCTCAGATTAATCCAATGGACATAATCTCCATTAACAAACAAACATAAAACAAATATTAATACTAAAAACACTCCCCTAAGATACGTCTAAGCCATGTCTCTGAAAAATCTTTTTTTCCATGAGTACTAGTCCCACATGAAATGCAGGAGAACTTCTGTAAATTTGGAAGGTAGGAAAAGAGGTGCTGGCGGAAGTAAATTTGTGAGGGTGGATCGCAAGCCGTGCTTGGGTGGTCAATTGGTAGAGTACGTGCCAGCGAAAGTCAAAGGTCCCATTTTCGAATCACTGTCCAGCACATTGTTTTAATCTGCCATGAAGTTTCGAATCAGTGGACACACATTTGCAGTGTGAAAACTTTTTCTGGACGAGCCACTTTCTATTGACATACCTGACTTTCTCGAACGGACGGAAGAGCTTGTTGAAATGATCTGTTCTGTATAAAGACTTTTGACAGAGGGTCGCTTTCGACTGCGAAATGTGGATAAATAAACGCCCCAGGGGAAGGAGTGGTTTCATTAACGCCCCTTTTCCACCTGCTGAGGCCTTTTTGTATAGATTCTGAGCGGCGGTGTGTCTGCAATGTTTTCCTCGCCACTCACAGGAAAACGGCGCTATTTCAGCGTTAGCCACCATCCCAGAGGCTCAACAGAAGGGGCGAGAATTTGATTGAGGGGGGGGGGGGGGATGGCGACCTTCCCACATGGCACGTACACAATGGCGAAGGGCAGAAGTGAGGTGGAATTTATTGCCTGTGTGGCATTATTAACCCACCTTACACGTCATATGAACTTCTAAGCTCTTGGCTTTTTTTTTTTTTTTCGCATGTGTCGACAGCTTCCTGCATGAAGCATCGCCGAGTCCGAGAATGACGTCACAGGGTGCCACGGTTTTGCGCTATTACAGAGACACCCGTGAGCCCAATATTAAACTTCTGCGTCGCAATGGAGAAAATGACAGCTATACAAGAAAATTACTCTTCAGTTAATTTGTAAAATGTAGTTTACAGCTACAGCCAACACTTCGTTAATCGATTAGTTTTTCAAGACGATAATACAGGAGCATACGTGCCCATCTCGTGAATATCTTCTTCAGGTGGCAGGGATCCATTGAAGGGAATGCCTATCACATATGCTAACACGAACCCGAGTGAGTATGCTTGGGATAAGTAGAAACTTGCGCTGCTTCGCTAGACACTAGCTAACCTCAGAAGGGCCGTCTTCGTCGCGGGAGACAGACTTCAGCAACAACGCTTCAGCTACCGTATGGACAGTGTGACCAGGAGCGTCCAAGAATCTAGTATGCGCTGGGTTGAGCATCAAGGTATTAAAATTTACACAAGAGCGGATTTTGATTTCACAGATATATATAGATGTGAATGTTAGAACTGGTAATCCTTTTTGTTATAGTTTAATTTTTAATTCACACTAACGTTATTTTTTTAGTTCCATTGATTTTGTTTCTTTCGTTCATTTCTCATTCCTCATGAATCCAACCCCATGAACTACAGCAGACATGTACAGGAGATAAATTTTTGAACAGTTTATAAGTAATAGTGAGATTCAAAACGAAATACTAACGCTTCGGCTACTATGAACAGTAGGGCACCTCAAAATTCAAGTCTGCCAGAGTAAAAAAATAATATGAATCGTGTGAAGTTTTTCACCCTTTTTTGTATATTTATTGGATTTGAGATATCACGTGTTAAGCGAAGGGGAAAGAGCTTCTACATTACTTAACTACAGAATGTTAGTCATAGGAAACTTTTACATTCTTTAAATAAGGAGTTATACGAAGATTGCTGTGTAATGTTTCTATAAAATGCTGATTAATTCAGGTCATCCTCAGACGTACTACCATGAAAAATGTTTAGAAACCGTGCAAATATAGACATCCTCCCGACCACGTAGTTATAATGTAAAAGTACAGGTCGTCTTATTCCTCATCTTCAGTTTTAGACTTTTATACATAAAAGAAGGAAGTTCACATACCGCTAGTGCCAACAACTAGATTATTAGCAAATAGACACGAAGTTACTTACCTCCAACTCTGTTTTCACGTGGTCTTTCAGATGATGGACAAAATTACAGTTGGTTATTATCAGCCATAAGGCTATGCTGAAGAACATAATTGTTTTAACTCGCATTGTTCAAATATAGCGCACAAAAGAGACTGGCCTGGTGATAGAGCTTAGTTAGTTCTCACGACAGCGCTCTTCTCCCGCTGCCTGTGGTTCCGGCGGCAAGCTGCACACTCTGATTCTCTGGCCAGCAGTTCTTCCGATCTTGTCAGTGGAATCTGGAATGTATGTACAGAGAAAAAACGTACGTTTTAGTTTCTTTTGTATGACTGCTTCGTGAGGATAGTTTCACGAAATTTCGTGTTTTATTACTTCCGCTACATCATTGTGAAATAACGAAGAGCCGGCAGTTGTGGCCGAACGGTTCTAGGCGCTTCAGTCTGGAACCGCGCTGCTGCTACGGTCGCGGGTTCCAATCCTGCCTCTGGTATGGATGTGTGTGATGTCTTTAGGTTAGTTGGGTTGAAATAGTTATAAGTCTAGGAGACTGATGACCTCAGATGTTAAGTCCCATTGTGCTTAGAGCCATTTGAACCATTTTGAAATAACTAAGGAAAGGATGTAGAGAATAGGATTACGAGGTATGTCAGAAGGGTAAACAGTGTCCCTTTCTGTAAGTCGCTTCCGTGTGTGTGTGTGTGTGTGTGTGACTGCATGACGACATAAAATGTAAGGGCCTCTTCAGCAACTGCTTTTGGAGGTTGCCTTCATTGGACTGACTACTTACGATACATACGACCGTAGCATACACAAGCCATATATCGAGCAGACATATGACTTACCGAAAACTGTGAATATGTCGAACATTGATCCCTGAATGAATTATTCTCTTTAACGAAAAGATTTATAAAGCTAGAAAACGAGAATAAAAATTTTCTTTGTCGTAATTTTCTTCAAGGAATGTGACAACATGATGTACAATAAAGTGACAACCACTTTTCAGCTCACTTACCAAGCGACAACATTCATTAACTCTTCTGCATGCTGTAGCTACCGGTAAGTCATTGTATTTATATTGCTTTTATGCAGCTGTCACGTATATAGAAATATACGGGGTGAGTCACTAACTACTGCCACCTGGGATAACTCAGAAAGTGTGATAGGAGTTGAAAAGTAGGTGGGACAAAAGTTGTATTGGGCAACGGGAGCCATAATATGACGTTGGTTTTTTGTTTCTTGGAGGGGTCGCTTCAGAGATCTGAAGGTCAACTTCGTTTTTTTCTTTTTTTAAAAATGGGATGCTGTAGTTTGGTACTTTTTTTCTGATAACGGCTATCGAGACGAATCCAATTATGTGTAATAGTAAGGTTGTGAAGCTCAACGAAGGTCAGAAAGGTGGCATGAACGTCCATTTTCAGAAGGTGTACGAAGTGATGGCCATTGGTATCAATGTGGTGCTGCACTCTTCTTATCATGGGTTGAATGGTATTCCTTATCACATCGCAACTTATCGAAGCACATGCTCTGACAATTCTCTCTCGCATATCTTTAGGTGTAGTTGGAAAGCCTTTGTAAACAATATCTGTTACGAATCTCCACAAGAAAAAATCCAGAGGCCTTAAGTCAGACGAACGAGCCGCCCACGACACATTTCCTCCGCGTCCAATCCAACGAATGTGAATTGTCTGTGTAACTCATTTCTAGCCATCGGCGAAAAATGTGCCGGACATCCATCGTGTTGATACCACATTCTGTTCCTTGTTCCTAAAGATGTTTCTTCCAATAACAGACCTAATGTTTCTTGCAGGAATGTGGTGTACTTCCTACCATTACGCTTTCCTTCGATGAAATAGGGACCTATAATTCTGTCCTCCAGAATCCCGCACCATACATTTACCGACCACGGTTTTTGGTGTTCAGAAATGGTTCAAATGGCTCTGAGCACTCTGGGACTTAACATCTGAGGTCATCAGTCCCCTAGAACTCAGAACTACTTAAACCTAACTAACCTAAGAATATCACACACATCCACGACCGAGGCAGGATTCGAACCTGCGACCGTAGCGGTCGTGCGGTTCTAGACTAAAGCTTCATCCCTCTGAATCTGAAGTTGAGCCGGGAGAATTCAATGCGACGCATACAATCCGTACCAGTTAATCCTTGGTGAAGACTGATATGCTAAGGATGATGTTTATAGCGATGCAGAACACGAACAACACTACTCTGGCTCACACTAGGTTCCCTTGTGATTTGACGTAGACTAACACTGGGATCAAGAAACCACAGTGCCAAGAGCACCAAGTTCCGTTTTCTCGTTAGTAGCTTTCCTTTGCCAGATATGTTTCCGATGCGTTAAAGATCCAGTTGTTCTCAATTTATCACACACATATTTAAATGTACGACATGTAGGGTGAATACTTTGAGGATATCTTTCAACGTATAAGTCTCTAGTTCTCACTGAATTTCGATGGTATTCTCCGTAAATGAGAAACATATCGACGTGTTCTACGAAGGAATAGATCATTCACTTTCGCTTGATTCGACGGTACTAGTCTCACCGTTCCTACTGTTGTTGTATTGCGAAACTGTCGAATAGTGTTTACATATCAATGGCACGTTAGATGGATAGACCGTATTCCGCGAATATTTACTAACTACACGATATAAGAGAGAGAACTGCCAGAACAGGTGCTTCGATAAGTGCGGAAGTGATAAGGAAGACCACTCAACCCATAATAAGAATACTGCAGCACTGCATTGATACCAATGGTCACCACTTCGCACACATTCTGTAAATGGACATTCATGCCAACGTTTTGACCTTCGTTGACCTTCAAAAGCCTTACAATAGAATTCCATTTAAAAAATCAAAGTCGACCTTCATATCTCTGACAAGACCCCCACGTAGCAACAAAAACCCAACGTCATATTACGTAACCCCTTGTCCCATCCAACATTTGTCCCACAAACGTTTAAGCTATTATCATGCTTTCCGAGTTATTCTATGTTATGTGGTACCAGCAAGTGCCTAGGCCACTATGGTAAGTACCCCTCATGAGGCATATGGTTGGTGTATTTTAATTTTGTACAATTATGTATCAAAATACACCTGAGTATCAAAATTCTGATTAATAGATGAGCTATGCCAGATACGAAATGATCATTCTACAGCAGCTTGCAACGAAGGATGCAAAAACTTCATAGAAAATGCCCAAATTAGAAGATAAATAATATTTAAATAATATAAATAATATTTAAATAAATGTTCACTAAATGTAGTGAATACTTCGTTAACAACATTATGATAAGGATAGATTGCTACTCACCACGTACATGAATCGTTGAGCGATTGGCCACAGAAAGGCAGAATGAATAGACTGCTAAACGTTTAAGCTTTCAGCCAACAGATCCTCTTTATATAGAATAATAGCAAAGGACAACAGCACTGGGTTGTGGGACGGAAGAAGAGCCAAGTTCGTGGCGCCCTCCATCGGTAATTCTCGAATTCAGTACGGTGTTGGCCCACCCTTAGCATTGATGACAGCTTCCACTCTCGCAGGAATATTTTCAATCAGTCATGGAAGGTTTCTTGGGGAATACAGTCCATTCTTCACGGAGTGCGGCACCAAGGGCTCTTATCGATGTGGGCCGGTGAGGCTTGACAAGAAATCGGCGTTCCAAAAGACCACAAAGGTGTTCTATGTTCATTCCATTACAGGAATGTTATTGTCGTGTAACCATTCCGCCACAGGCTGTGCATTATGAACATGTGCTCGATCGTGTTGAAAGATGCAATCGCCATCCCCGAATTGCTCTTCTACAGTGGCAAGCAAGAAGGTGGTTAAAACATAAATGTAGGCCTGTGCTGTGACAGTGCCACGCAAAACAACAAGGGACGCAAGCCTCCGCCATGAGAAACACGACCACACCACAACACCACCGCCTCCGAATTTTACTGTTGGGTCTACACACGCTGGCAGATGACGTTCACCCGGCATTCGCCGTACCCACAACCTGCCATCGGATCGCCACATTGTGTACCGTGATTTGTCACTCCACACAACGTTTTACCACTGTTCAATCGTCCAATGTTTGCACTCCTTACACTAAGCGAGGCGTCGTTTACCGGCATGATGTGTGGCTTATGAGTAACCGCTCGTCCATGAAATCCAAGTTTTTTCACCTCCCGCCTAACTGTCATAGTACTTGTAGTAGATGCTGATGCAGTTTGGAATTCCTGTGTGATAGTCTGGATAGATGTCTGCCTATTACACATTACGACCGTCTTCAATTGTCGGCTGTTTCTGTCAGTCAACAGGCGAGATCGGCCTGTACGCTTTTGTGCTATACATGTCCCTTCACGTTTCTGCTTCACTATCACATCGGAATCAGTGGACCTAGGGACGTTCAGGAGTGTGAAAATCTCGCATACAGACGTATGACACAAGTGACACCCAGTCACCTCACCACGTTCGAAGATCTTGAGTTCCACAGAGCGCCCCATTCTGCTCTGTCACGATGTCTAACGATTACTGAGGTCGCTGATATGGCGCACCTGACAGTAGGTGGTAGCAAAATGCACCTAATATGAGAAACGTATATTTTTGGGGTGTCCGGATACTTTTGATGGTTGAAGTGGCTCTGAGCAGTATGGGACTTAACATCTGAGGTCATCAGTCCCCTAGTCTTAGAACTATTTAAACCTAACTAACACATCCATGCCCGAGGCAGAATTCGAACCCTCGACCGTAGCAGCAGCGCGGTTCCGGACTGAAGCGCCTAGAACCGCTCGGCCACAACGGCCGGCACACTTTTGATCACATAGTGTATGCACCTATGTGGGTTTATATTTAGGTATGTATGTTCCACATCTTCTAAACCATTTCACTCTTTAAAAAAAAACAACTTGGAATTTATATCGGTTACTGTCTGGAATGGATCTCTGTTGGCATAAGAATCAACTATCAATTAGTGGGGGTGGGTGTAAAAAAGTGCTGTAGCCTACGGCTCGCGAATAACTAACTTTTATTCAGGCAGTATTTGAGAAAGAGAGCACTTAGTGAATAACTTAAAATCCTTAATTAACTTTTACTCGCTGACAACCCTCACAAACTCATGAAACGAAGAAAGTTTGTCACTTACTACATTCTCACTGTTCATACAGTAAAACTGCCGCATCAGGCATACTGTCTCAAAGTATTACTTCTTTACTACTAACTATATTCGCGTCACATCTTGCAGACAGAATCATGTATACCACGGAATATAATAGCAAAAGTAGAGAGTGATCCAACAGTCCGTTAACATTTGGAAATGCACTAATTCATTTAATAATGTAGGCAGAGACGCAAAAATCAACACATATGCCTGAAATGACATGGGCTTTTATTGAAACCAAAAAAGAGTGCGAACAGATGCCACTGGACAGCAACACGTCAGAATCATATATAAAAGGAGCTGTACTGAGAGAAGGAGTCACATGCGCCAGCAGTCGTGGCATGTTGAATTTACTAGAAAAGGTACTATTGCTGAAGCTTTAGACCCTACTATCAGAATGGAGAAACTGATACTGCAGCTTTACGATATTATCGCCATATGTAGGGTATTTAAATGAGTAAAGAACTTGTGATAAGTGTCATTGTGAAAAATGATCACTCATTAAGTTCGAAGTCATCATTGGTCCCGTAGTGGGCGACCAGACACAAGTGCTATTGCTGCTTGGTCACTACAGGAAGAACAGGAAACTTTAGCGGGTGAATCTCCGCAATGTGCTGTCAGAAATTGTGAAATCGCAATGGCATCCCACCACTACCATTTGGCGCGCACTAAAACGTACCCTTGAATGCTATCCATACAAAATCCAGCGGTCTCATGAACTGTCAGCCACCGATTTTGAGCTAGGGAGAGCATTCGTAGTTTAGACACTCCAAAAATGGGTGGAAGATAATGATTGGTTGTCCAACCTGTTGTGGACCAACAAGCCATATTTCACACTCCAACGGTCTGTCAACACCCACAACTGCAGAATTTGGACTACCGGAAATCCTAGAACTGTCGTGGAAACCCCGATGCGGAAAGAGGAAGTCACGGTGTGGTGTGGATTTACCACATCAGTCGTGATCAGACACTTTTCCTTCCAGCAAATGCGGCGTGCCGCTTTTCTAACTGTCACCATGACGGGTGTGAGGGACGCTGATATGTTAATGACTTTATTCATCCCTAGCCTCCCTAGACTGGCTCATAAAGATCTGCTGCAAGGTACGACTTTCATGGAGGCTGGCGCTCCACCCAATACTGCTACACGTGTGAAATATTTCTTGCGCACATTGGTTGGTGAGGATCGCATGCTGAGCCGCCACTTCCGGAATGCTTGGCCTCCCAGGTGCTGAGACCTCTATTCGTGTGCTTATTTGTTGTGTTATTATCTGAAGTCGCAAGTCTACCACGATCGTCCTACCTCATTAGGGATGTCAAAAGACCAAATCCGACAGCAATTTGTCACCATACTACAGTAATGTTCACAATATTGTCCCTCGACTACAGGTATTGTTGATGGATGGTAACCGATATGCTGAGCGTTTGTTATAAAGTACGTCCTCTTTACTAAAAATCAACTGTTATGCTAATTACTGCTTTTGTATCGTATGAAACGCCATCTGTTGGTCATTTGCGCCCTTTCTTGTTTCAATAACACCCGTGTCATTTCAAGCAAGTTTATCAGTTGTTACCCCTCTAGCAACATTATCCCGTGAAGTGTTTAATTTTCAAATGATGATGCGCGTTTGGGTCACCAAGTATATCAATTTACCACAGATAGTTCAGGACATATGACTTCATAAACACTGAGATATAAGGAAAACTTCTGCATCATGGATGATGTTTTAATTTATTGCCTGCTGACTTCCAATTCTATTGGCAATACAGTGTCCACATCCACTTTTGAATGTATCTACAAAAATATATCACTGTACACAAAACAGTTCAGGATATATGACGTCATAGGACTGTGACGTAAGGAAAACCGCAGCATCATGCATAAGATTTTAATTTATTACTTCTTTAGCGATAAGTGTATTCACAAGGCAGACAGTAGACACAATTAGCACTGGATGTACGTTATGTGATCACAAGTATACGAAGACACCCCCCCCCCCCCCAAAAAAAAACATACGTTTTTCATATTACGTGCATTTTGCTGCCACCTACTGACAGCTACTCCATATCAGCGACCTCAGTAGTCATTAGACATCGTGAGAGAGCAGAATGGGGTGCTCTGCAGAACTCAGGGACTTCGAACATGGTCAGGTGTTTGGGTGTCACGGTGTTGTGTGGATTTACCACATCAGTCTTGATCAGACACTTTTCACGTACGTCTGTACGCGAGATTTCCACACTCATAAACGTCCCTAAGTCCACTGTTTTCGATGTGATAGTAAAGTGGAAACGTGAAGGGACACGAACAGCACCGAAGTGTACAGGCTGACTTCGTCTGTTGACTGACAGAGACCGCTGACAGTTGAAGAGGGTCGTAATGTGTATAAGGCAGATATCTGTCCAGACCACCACACAGGAATTCCAAACTGCATCAGGATCTACTGCAAGTAATATGACAGTTAGGCGGGAGGTGAGAAAACTTGGATTTCATGGTCGAGCGGCAACTCATAAGCCACACATCATGCCGGTAAATGTCAAACGACGCCTCACTTGGTGTAAGGAGCGTAAACATTGGACGATTGAACAGTGGTAAAACGTTGTGTGGAGTGACAAATCACAGTACACAATGTGGCGATCTGATGGTAGAGTGTGGGTGTGGCGAATGCCCGGTGAACGTCATCTACCAGCGTGCATTGTGCCAACAGTAAAATTCGGAGGCGGTGGTGTTTTGGTGTGGTAGTGTTTTTCATGGCGGGGGCTTGCACCCTTGTTTTGCGTGGAACTGTCACAGCGCAGGTCTGCATTGATCTTTTAAGCACCTTCTTGTTTGCCACTGTTGAAGAGCAATTCGGGGATGGCGATAGATCTTTCAACACGATCGAGCATAATGCACGGCCTGTGGCGGAGCGGTTACAAGACAATAACATCCCTGTAATGGACTGGCCTTCACAGGGTCCTCAGCTGAATCCCACAGAAAACCTTAGGGTGTTTTGGAAAGCCGACTTCGTGCCGGGGATTACCGATCGGCGTCGACACCTCTCGTCAGTGCAGTAGTCCGTGAAGAATTGGCTACGGCTCCCAAAGATACCTTCAAGCAGCTGATTGAACGTATGCCTGCGAGGGTAGAAGCTGTCATCAAGGCTAAGGGTGGGTCAACAGCGGCCGCGCGGGGTAGCCGTGTGGTCCGAGGCAGCTTGTCACGGTTCGCGCGGCTCCCCCCGTCGGAGGTTCGAATCCTCCCTCGGATATGGATGTGTGTGTTGTCCTTAGCGTAACTTAGTTTAAGTTAGATTAAGTAATGCGTAAGCCTAGGGACCGATGAGCTTAGCGGTTTGGTCCCATAACCCTTATCACAAATTTCCAAAATTTCCAATTTGGGTCAACACCATATTGAATTTCAGCATTACCGATGGAGGGCGCCACGAACTTGTAAGTCATTTTCAGCCAGGTGTCCAGATTCTTTTGATCACATAGTGTAGTATTAAGAACAGCTGGCATAGAAAAACAACTGAAGGATCTGAAAGCAAATAAATCAGCAGTTGAGGATGGAATCCCAGTTCGATTTCGCAAAGAGTACTCTACGGTACTGGACTCTTATCTAGCTTGCTATTTTGGTGAATCTCTCTCTCAGCGCTACGTCCCAAGCGACTGGAAAAAAGCGCAGGTGACTCCAGTATGCAAGAAATGTAAAAGTACGGACCTGCAAAATTTTAAACCATTATCCCTAACTTCTGTTTGCTGCAGAATCCTTGAAGATATTCTCAGTTCGAATATAATAAACTTTCTTGATACCGAGATGCTAATGTACACGTATCATCATGGTTTTAGAAAGCATCGCTCGTGCGAAACTCAAGTTGTCCTTTTCTCTTATGATATGCTGAGAACTATGGATGAAGGGCAACAGGTTGATTCCACATTCCTAGATTTCCGGAAAGTATTTTACATGATGCCCCCTTGTACGCTGTTAAAGAAGGTACGAGCAAATGGAATAAGTCCAAAGATATGTGAGTGTCTCGAACACTTCTTAAATAATAGAACCTAGTATGTTGCCCTCGAAGGCGAGTGTTTATAAGAGATACACATATCGTCAGGATTGCCCCAGGCAAGAGCGCTGTTTTTCTCTATATACATATACGATTTGGCTGACAGCTTGCGCTGCAATTTGCAGTTCTTTGCTGATGATGCCGTAGTATACAGTAAGGTGTCGAAGTTGAGTGACTGCAGGTAGATACAAGACGATTTAGACAATATTTACAGCTGGTGTGATGAATGGCAGTTAGCCCTAGATGTGGAAATATGTAAGTTAGTGCAGATGCTTAGGAAGATCAAATGTTGAGATACGGTATTACCAGTGTCCTGCTTGGCAGTCAAGTCATTTAAATATCTGGTCATAACGTTGCAAAGCTATATGAGGTGGAACGAGCATCTGACAACTGTGGTAGGGAAGGCGAATGATCGACTTTCGTTTATTGGGAGAGTTTTAGGAAAGAGTGGTTCACATGTGAAGGGGACCGCATAGAGGACACTGGTGCCACCTATTCGCGAGTACTGCTCGAGAATTTAGGATCTCGTATCAGATTGGATTGAAGGAAGACATGGAAGCAATTGAGAGGTGGGCTGCTAGATTTGTTACCAGTAGGTTTGAACAGCACATAACTGTTATGGAGATGCTTCGGGAAATCAAATGGGAATCCCTGGGGGGAAGGCGGTGTTCATTTCGAGGAACACTATTGAGAAAATTTAGGGGACAAGTGTTTTTCAAACATGGCTGAAATGGCTCTGAGCACTATGGGACTTAACAACTGAGATCATCAGTCGCTTAGAACTTAGAAATACTTAAACCTAACTAACCTAAGGACTTCACACAGCCGCGCGGGATTAGACGAGCGGTCTTAGGCGCTGGTTCCAGACTGAAGCGCCTAGTACCGCTCGGCCACACCGACCGGACTGGTGTTTTTCGCCGAATGGAGAAAGAACCTACTGCCACCAACACACATAGCGCGTATGGACCATGAAGATAAGACATGAGAAATTAGAGCTCAAACTGAGGCATACAGTCAGTCGTTTTTCCCTCTCTCTCTTTGCAAGTGGAACAGGAAAGGAAATTACAAGTAGTGGTACAGAGTACCGTACGGTGGCTCGTGGAGTATCTGTGTAGATGTAGAGAGACAATAGAATGAACAGAGAAAGGAAAGAGGAGGAGATGGAGAGACTGACGATGGAGGAGGAGGTGAACAACAAGAGGATGGACAGCGATGGAGGAGGAGATGAACAACAAGAGGGTGGACAGGAAGAGCGCTAGGATGGCTAGGATGTGTGGCTGCTGTGTACGGACGCAGGAGGAGCTGGCCACTCTTCGCGAACAGCTGAGCGTGTTGATGGCCGCGGTCAGCCGTCTTCAGGCTGCTGCCTCGGAGTGTAGCGGCAGTGGGGAGTCTCGTGCGTCGCATGGTGCACCCCAGGTGTTAGATGCTTCACCCACTGTCCCTGCTGTCGAGACATCTTCGCGGGTACCGGGCGCGGTTGGGCCACCCTCTCCCCAAGGGGAGTGGCGGGTTCAGCGGCGTTCGCGGCGCACGAGGCGGAGGGTCAATGTGGAGGCTGGCCGTGTGGCATCGCCCGCTCTGCCTGTGAGTGGACATGTGGCTGCTCCTTCAGCAAGGTCCGAGCAGGCACACGGGGGGAGGGGTTTATTAGTTATTGGGAGCTCCAACGTTAGGCGGGTGATGGAGCCCCTTAGGGAAATAGCGGAAAGGTCGGGGAAGAAGGCCAGTGTTCACTCTGTCTGCTTGCCGGGGGGTCTCATACGAGATGTGGAGGAGGCCCTACCGGCGGCGATAGAGAGCACTGGGTGCACCCGACTGCAAATTGTTGCTCATGTCGGCACCAATGACTCTTGCCGTCTGGGTTCAGAGGTCATCCTCAGTTCGTACAGGCGGTTGGCGGAGTTGGTGAAGGTGGAAAGCCTCGCTCGCGGGGGGGAATCAGAGCTAACTATTTGTAGTATCGTTCCGAGAACCGATC
The DNA here is from genome assembly GCF_023897955.1 of Schistocerca gregaria. Classification (NCBI taxonomy): domain Eukaryota; kingdom Metazoa; phylum Arthropoda; class Insecta; order Orthoptera; family Acrididae; genus Schistocerca; species Schistocerca gregaria. The sequence continues at coordinate 288,939,358 of NC_064931.1, read as the reverse complement.
GCGGTCCTCTGGTTTGGAGCCGAGTGGAAGGCTTAAACCAGAGGCTCAGACGATTCTGCGGAGAGCTGGGGTGCAAATTTCTCGACCTCCGCTATCGGGTGGAGAAATGTAGGGTCCCCCTGAATAGGTCAGGCGTGCACTACACGCCGGAAGCGGCTACGAGGGTAGCGGAGTACGTGTGGAGTGCACATGGGGTTTTTTTAGGTTAGAGAATTCCCTCCCTAGGCCCGACAAGACGCCTCCTGAGACGCGGCAAGGCAGGAGTAGGCAAAATGCAACAAGGAATAACAATATTAATGTGCTAATAGTAAACTGCAGGAGCGTCTATAGAAAGGTCCCAGAACTGCTCTCATTAATAAACGGTCACAACGCCCATATAGTACTAGGAACAGAAAGTTGGCTGAAACCAGACGTAAACAGTAATGAAATCCTAAACTCTGATTGGAATGTATACCGCAGAGATAGGCTGGACAGTGAAGGGGGAGGCGTGTTTATAGCGATAAGAAGTGCAATAGTATCGAAGGAAATTGACGGAGATTCGAATTGTGAAATGATTTGGGTGAAGGTCACGGTTAAAGCAGGCTCAGACATGGTAATTGGATGTCTCTATAGGCCCCCGGGCTCAGCAGCTGTTGTGGCTCAGCACCTGAAGAATAATTTGGAAAATATTTCGAGTAGATTTCCCCACCATGTTATAGTTCTGGGTGGAGATTTTAATTTGCCGGATATAGACTGGGAGACTCAAACGTTCATAACGGGTGGCAGGGACAAAGAATCCAGTGAAATATTTTTAAGTGCTTTATCTGAAAACTACCTTGAGCAATTAAACAGAGAACCGACTCGTGGCGATAACATATTAGACCTTCTGGTGACAAACAGACCCGAACTATTTGAATCAGTTAATGCAGAACAGGGAATCAGCGATCATAAAGCGGTTATTGCATCGATGATTTCAGCCGTAAATAGAAATATTAAAAAAGGTAGGAAGATTTTTCTGTTTAGCAAAAGTGACAAAAAGCAGATTACAGAGTACTTGATGGCTCAACACACAAGTTTTGTCTCAAGTACAGATAGTGTTGAGCATCAGTGGACGAAGTTCAAAACCATGGTACAATATGCGTTAGATGAGTATGTGCCAAGCAAGATCGTAAGAGATGGAAAAGAGCCACCGTGGTACAACAACCGAGTTAGAAAACTGCTGCGGAAGCAAAGGGAACTTCACAGCAAACATAAACATAGCCAAAGCCTTGCAGACAAACAAAAATTACGCGAAGCGAAATGTAGTGTGAGGAGGGCTATGCGAGAGGCTTTCAATGAATTCGAAAGTAAAGTTCTATGTACTGACTTGGCAGAAAATCCTAAGAAATTTTGGTCCTATGTCAAAGCGGTAGGTGGATCAAAACAAAATGTCCAGACACTCTGTGACCAAAATGGTACTGAAACAGAGGATGACAGACTAAAGGCCGAATTACTAAATGTCTTCTTCCAAAGCTGTTTCACAGAGGAAGACTGCACTGTGCTTCCTTCTCTAGATTGTCGCACAGTTGACAAAATGGTAGATATCGAAGTAGACGACAGAGGGATAGAGAAACAATTAAAATCGCTCAAAAGAGGTAAGGCCGCTGGTCCTGATGGGATACCAGTTCGATTTTACACAGAGTACGCGAAGGAACTTGCCCCCCTTCTTGCAGCGGTGTACCGTAGGTCTCTAGAAGAGCGAAGCGTTCCAAAGGATTGGAAAAGGGCACAGGTCATCCCCGTTCTCAAGAAGGGACGTCGAACAGATGTGCAGAACTATAGACCTATATCTCTAACGTCGATCAGTTGTAGAATTTTGGAACACGTATTATGTTCGAGTATAATGTCTTTTCTGGAGACTAGAAATCTACTCTGTAGGAATCAGCATGGGTTTCGAAAAAGACGATCGTGTGAAACCCAGCTCGCGCTATTCGTCCACGAGACTCAGAGGGCCTTAGACACGGGTTCACAGGTAGATGCCGTGTTTCTTGACTTCCGCAAGGCGTTTGACACAGTTCCCCACAGTCGTTTAATGAACAAAGTAAGAGCATACGGACTATCAGATCAATTGTGTGATTGGATTGAGGAGTTCCTAGATAACAGAACGCAGCACGTCATTCTCAATGGAGAGAAGTCTTCCGAAGTAAGAGTGATTTCAGGTGTGCCGCAGGGGAGTGTCATAGGACCGTTGCTATTCACAATATACATAAATGACCTGGTGGATGACATCGGAAGTTCACTGAGGCTTTTTGCAGATGATTCTGTGGTGTATCGAAAGGTTGCAACAATGGAAAATTGTACTGAAATGCAGGAGGATCTGCAGCGAATTGACGCATGGTGCACGGAATGGCAATTGAATCTCAATGTAGCGAAGTGTAATGTGATGCGAATACATAGAAAGATAGGTCCCTTATCATTTAGCTACAAAATAGCAGGTCAGCAACTGGAAGCAGTTAATTCCATAAATTATCTGGGAGTACGCATTAGGAGTGATTTAAAATGGAATGATCATATGAAGTTGATCGTCGGTAAAGCAGATGCCAGACTGAGATTCATTGGAAGAATCCTAAGGAAATGCAATCCGACAACAAAGGAAGTAGGTTACAGTACGCTTGTTCGCCCAATGCTTGAATACTGCTCAGCAGTGTGGGATCCGCACCAGGTAGGGTTGATAGAAGAGATAGAGAAGATCCAACGGAGAGCAGCGCGCTTCGTTACAGGATCATTTAGTAATTGCGAAAGCGTTACGGAGATGATAGATAAACTCCAGTGGAAGACTCTGCAGGAGAGACGCTCAGTAGCTCGGTACGGGCTTTTGTTAAAGTTTCGAGAACATACCTTCACCGAAGAGTCAAGCAGTATATTGCTCCCTCCTACGTATATCTCGCGAAGAGACCATGAGGATAAAATCAGAGAGATTAGAGCCCACACAGAAGCATACCGACAATCCTTCTTTCCACGTACAATACGAGACTGGAATAGAAGGGAGAACCGATAGAGGTACTCAGGGTACCCTCCGCCACACACCGTCAGGTGGCTTGCGGAGTACGGATGTAGATGTAGATGTAGATGTAGATGTAGGAGAAGGACGAAGACAGGGACAGGTGGACATGCAACTAGGAGTGGAGGAGGAGAGATGGTAGGAGGCAGAAGGCGGTGACTGATTTGGGGGGGGGGGTAGGGAGGAGCAGATGAACAGAGGAGGATGAGCAGATGGACTGAGAGAGGAGGCAGGAGCAAATAGGCAGAGAGAGGGGAAGGAGGAGGTTGACCAAGACAGGAGCAGGAGAAGAGCAGAGAGTTTGGGGTGAGTAGGTAGACAGAGAGTGGGAGTTGAGGAGTTGAACCGACAAGGAGGAAAGGGAAGCAGAAGATGTACACAGATGGCAGTGAGAAGGACCATAAAGAGAGAGGGGACGGGAAATTGAGAGATGGAGGGAGAGGAAGTGATGGGCAAAGAAGGGAAGACGGAGGAGATAGGCAAAGACAGGGGGTACGAAAAGATGGGCAGAGAGGAGCGGAGGAGATGGACAGAGAGAGGGGGAGGATATTGACAGCTAAAAGAACAAGGAGGAGATAGACAGACAGACGACGGAAGAGGAGATACATAACAAGAGGAGGAAGAGATGACGGATAGGGATATGGGGAAGAGGAGATGGACACAGAGAAAAGGAGTGGAGATGGAATTAGAGGATGAGGAGGAATTTCTCAGAGGGTAAGGGGGAGATGGACAGAGGGGGAAGAAGCAGATAGATAGAGGGGCACAAGCAGATGGACTGACTGAAGGGGGAAGAGCGGATGAACAGAGAGAGTGTAAGGACGAAAAGGACAAAGAGAGGGGCAGGAGATGGAGAGAGAGTTTGTGATGGAGGAGGTGGACGGAGAGTGGGGATGGAGGACATGGAGAGAAATGGGGGAAGGAACAGATAAGAGATAGGGCTGGGGAGTAAATGGACACAGAGAGAGGGAGGAGAAGTGAACAGACAGAGGACAGATGAGGCGATGCACAAAGGAAAGAAGGAGGAAGAGACGGACAAATACAGGGGGATAATGGGTAGCGATATGGAGGAGGAGGAGATGGACAGAGAGATAGGTAGAGAGAGAGAGAGAGAGAGAGAGAGAGAGAGAGAGAGAGAGAGAGAGAGAGAGAGAGAGGAGGAGGAGGAGGAAATGGACAGAGAAAGGAAAGAGGAGATGGACAGACAGATGAAGGAGGGGGAGATGAAAGGTGATTGAGGGAAAGGTGATGGAAAGGGAGTAGGGGGAGGAGGAGATGGACAAAGAGAGGGTGGTGATGGAGATAGCGTGAGGAAGAGGAGATGGTCAGAGGGTGAGGAGCAGAAGGACTGAGAGAGGGGGGAAGAGCAGACAGATCCAGAGAGGAAAGAAGGGGATGGACTGAGAGAGGAACAGGAGGTGGACAAAGTGAAGGATGGAGGAAGTGGGGGTGGAGGAGATGAATCAAGAGGGAGAGCAGGAGGAGATCAATGGATGGAGGGTAAAAGAGGAGAAGGACTAATAGAACACAGGAATAAATACATATTGGGCAATGCCACGTACTCAGGTAGTATCAACAGTATTATGGAAATGATAAATTTATACTCACCGAATAGAGGAGTCAATGAGTCACAAACAGGCACAATGAAAAGACTGTTGAACATTTAAGCTTCTTCTACAAATATGGCTTTTTTATTGAAAGCTTAACTTCTTGATTAATTTATATACGTGGCCTGCACTGAAAAAAATCAGGTATATACACTGAACCGCCAAAGAAACTGGCATAGGCATGCATATTCAAATAGAGTGACACGTAATCAAGCAGAATACGGAGCTGCGGTCGACAACGCCTATATAACACAAGTGTCTAGCGCAGTTGTTACGTCGGTTGCTGCTGCTACAATGGCATATTATCAAGATTTAAAAGAGTTTGTACGTGGTGTTATAGTCGACACAGGAGCGATGGGAAACAACATCTCCAAAGTAGCAATGAAGTGGAGATTTTCCCAGATGACTATTTCACAAGTGTACTGTGAATATTAGGAAACAAGTAAAACATCAACTCTCCCACATTACTGAGGCCAGAAAAATCTCCTGCAAGAACTAGACCAACGACGACTGAAGAGAATCTTTCAATTTGACAGAAGAGCAACCCTTTCGCTAATTGTTGCAGATTTCAATGCTCAGCCATTAACAAGTGTCAGCGTGCGAACCATTCAATGGAACATCATTGATATGGACTTTCGGAGCCTAAGGCTCACTCTTGTAACTTTGATGACTGCACGACAGAAAGCTTTACGCCTCACCTAGGCCCGTCAACACTAACATTGGACTGTTGATGACTGGAAACAGTTGGCCTGGTCGGGCGAGTCTGTTTCGAATTGTACCGAGCGAATGAACGTGAATGGGTATGGTGAAAACCTCATGAATCGATGGACCCTGCACGTCAGCAGGTGACTGTTCAAGCTGACAGAGGCTCTGCAGTGATGTGAGGCATGTGAGATTGGAGCTATATGAGAACCATGATACTTCTAGATACGACTGTGACAGGTGACAAGTACATAAGCATCCTGTCTGGTAACCTGCATCCATTCATGTCCATTATGCATTACGACAGACTTGGGCAATTCCAGCTGGACACTGCGACACCTCACATGTCCAGAATTGCTACAGTGTGGCTACAGGAACACTCCCCAGAGTTTAAACACTTCTGATGGCCACCAAACTCCCGAGACAATAACATCACTGAGCATATCTGGGTGCCTTGAAACATCCTGTTCATAAGAGATCTCCACCCCCTCGTACTCTTTCGGATTTATGAACTGCTCTGCAGGATTCATGCTGTCAGTTCCCTCCTGCACTACTTCAGACATTAGGCGAGTCCATGACACATCGTGTTGTGGCACCTCTGTCTGCTCGCAGGGGCCCTACGCGATGTTAGGCAGGTGTACCAGTTTCTTTGGCTCTTCGTTGTAGTTTCAGCAATGTATGCAGTGCAGTGTGTAATGTCAGCCAAAATGTTAATTGACTTTCTTTCCAGTCGCACAAACGTCGTGTAAGGGTAAGTAGCGACTACAACTGAAAATCAAATATGAGCCCACAAGATACATTGTTTGACACTTACGTGCAGAGTCAAAAACCGACATGTAGGAACCTAAAAAGACAGATACACTGGATCTGCAGAAGACTCCACAAAATCATCTTGAAATGGTGGAAATACAACACACATGAATACGAAATAAATAGAATTGGTTGGATTCAAACTTAACAAGTAAACCACCTCTGTACTCTATGTCTATGTACAGCCCACCAATTTCCAGGACTTATCTTTCCATTACTTAACGGAACACAGATCAATATAAATATGTAAGAGCTACGAGCCCAGTAAATAACACCTATGAATTTTTAAATATGGTTCAAATGGCTCTGAGCAGTATGGGACTTCACATCTGAGGTTATCAGTCCCCTAGAACTTAGAACTACTTAAACCTAACTAACCTAAATACATCACACACATCCATGCCCGAGGCAGGATTCGAACCTGTGACTGTAATGGTCGCTCAGTTCCAGACTGAAGCGCTTAGAACCGCAAGGCCACACTGGCCAGCTGAATTTTTGAAGTAGAAGAACAAATTGGATCATGTGACATAAATCAATCTTATGGAACTAAGAAAAAGCTAACTAGTTTGAAACAGTTACTTAACCTATCTAACAAATTTGTTCATAGTGTAGGAAGTTGCAAATAAACAACTCACAGCAAATGTGACAGAATTCACATATTTACTTAAGGCAAAGTTACAAAGTAGTTAAAGCACGAACACATTGTGTTAATGTAGTACTGAGTAATCTAAACAGTTACTCATCAGTTTCAATGAACCTCTAGGTATAGGACATTTGAAAGCATTTGTGACTCAATGTAACTTTTTTGTTATCATATGGAAGAACCATCAACAATTTTCTGGAATGATGATGCTGCAGCATAAGTGTAATAACAAGAGAAATGTAATTAGATCAACAAAATGTATTTCATTTCCTAATAAATGTGTAAAACATGAGTGAATCAGCTATTCACTTAATTTAGTGCAACTGTGTCATTACACATAGGTACTTATGCTTCCAAAATATGCTATGTGTTGTCATTTTGGGTGACTGGACCCATGATTTAGCTTTACACCTGCACAATTATTTAACCTCATATTACTGAATGTGTGTGACTAACATGCGTTAAGTCATTCTTAATGGAGTATGTTCTTCTGTTCTTAGTGGCTCTTCATTTGATCAAAATATGACCTTAGCTCGAGCTGTAGGAGAACATCAACTGTGACATCTTTTCTGTTTCATGCAGATTTTTCCTTATGAGAAAATAAACATGCTACCTTAATACTTCTCTTATGAGAAAATAAACATGGTACCTTAACACTAATGACAGTCATGACACTACACAGTACTACAAGAGCAGTGTTTCCTCCCTCAGCCCCCCCCCCCCCCCTCCCAAAGAAGACAATGACTTTAACCAAAGGATCTCGCATCTTGCATACTGCCTGCATCCCTCCACCACCTACAAGCATTCCGTCCTGTCCCACAGACAGATGTTCATATGTGATGATACCTCATAACAATTTGATTGTTTACTACTATTCCCCCAGTTACTGAAAATTCCAGAGAGCTCTGGTTTCTAGAAACTACCGATTACATTGCACAACAATTTGCAATGATTTTTTTCTCAAGGTCGCAATTGATGCCAAAAAAGTGGTAATAGAAGTGCAGTACAGGAAGTATTCCTAAATATATGATTATTACATATCTGGCAACAAAATAATTAAATTTAGTATGAGTCAATCATTGACCACTACAATACTATTATTCATCCTTGATGATATGATCTTTGATTATGCTCCCTTTGTCTTGGTGTCTATGTGCTATTACGAATTTTTCAGTTGTATTGTGCTCCTACATTTCACTAAAGTTATTGATTATGAATCACTTGTTGATGATTTCTATCCTCTACCACATCATTGTTAGGGCTGGAATTACCACAGGTCTACTGCAGGTACATGTAACTGTTGTAAAATGGTGACAATAGAATCCTTGGTGATTAAGAAACATAGTTTTTCAGTAGTTTTGAGTTTTATTTTGAAAGAAAAGTGTGCTTCATTTGGTCCACTTCTTTCTCCTTTCTACAAAGCTAATATGAGTTAGTTACATTTTCAGTAGTTACAAATTAATGATAAACATTATGATTTAGTATGTTTCAATAGAAGAAATATAGAACACTCACATTCCGCTAAATAAAAAATAGTGCTTATATGGCCGCATTCTGGCCATTTACAGGGCAGATTGTCAAAGGGTTTTATAGTTGCATGTTTCACCCTGTTCTCTGCCAAAGTCATAATCATGGAAAGATTATGCAAATGATTTTGCCCACTAGCATTATATATGTGCTTGTCTCTGTTACTCTCAGACATGGTAGATTTCCTAAGTTAAAAAATGTACAGTGAGGCTGTAGTTAACATTCCCAATTGCTTAAAGAGATACCTGCAAGATGTACATGAGTGAACTCCACTCATAATTCTAATTACTTTCTACTGAGCAATGAATACTTTTGCATCAACAAGATGTTATCCTAGAATATTATCCCATATGACATCAATGAATGAAAATATGCAAAATATGTTATCTTAGTGATATCTCTATCCTCAAAACTGGCAATAACTCATATGCCAAAGTAGCCAAATGTAAACATTTCCACATGTTTGCTATATGGTTTTTCCAGTTTAAGTTATCATTAACAGGTACACATAAAAACTTACAACTTTCTACTGTGTTTATTTATTTTTATTTTTTGTAGGAATGCTAGGTAAATGGGGGAAGAATATTTTTGATAGCAGAAACATCGGTGAACAGTATTTTCTCAAAGTTTAAAGCTAGTGTATTTGTGCAAAAACATTCACTAACTTCCACAAAAACAATACTATCTCTGTTGACGTTTCTTTTTGGGTTTGACAACTATGTTTGTTTCATTTGCAGACAGAACTGATACTTCCTCATGATTCAAATAAAATGGTAACTCATTAACCCAAATCAAGAAAAGTATTAGGCAAATGATCAAACCCTGTGGGACTTCCATTTTAATTTCTTCCCATGAAAATAATGTGGTGTCTCTCTTTGAACTATTTAAATAGCTTAAAGTAACTTTCGGAGTTCAGTTTCTTAAATAAGAACCTAACCAGGTGTTTCCTGAACTATGTATTCCATAAAAACTTAAGTTCCCTGACAAATGATCCCACTTGGTGATGATTAATAATTCAAAGATTATACTACATGCTTAGTAAATAGCCCCTTTGAAATCTAAACTCTGACTCATCAAATATTCCACCACTACACAGGTGAGTTATGATCCTGAAATTCAATACTTTCTCAAAAAGCTTAGAAAATGAAATCAGAAGTGATGTGGTAGTTACAGACAACTGTGGAGCCACCAATTCTGAGGTGAGGCCTAACAATGGCATGTTTCAATTTCGCTGCAAAAACATTCTGCTTTACATAAATGACTAAGAATACTCCATATTTGAGGGCCACAGCTTTTCAGTATTTTTTATGAGTTATGACCAGTCTAACACAGGACCAAGGTACAACTGTTGTGATACGAGCAGGTTCCTGAAAAATTTATATAATTACATTTAAGTTGAAGTCTTTAAATCCTACTGAAAATGTAAGCTGATTAAATAATTTCTAAGGAAGAAAGGGCTTGAATGGAATTTAAGTACTAAATAATTAGTAATACCAAATTCCTTAACATTAATTAATTTTTCAGCATACAAAATGACTCACCTAAATGTTACAGATGTGTTGTTTAGTCAGTCAAGTGCAATAGTGATTAAGCTAGTTGTAATTATTCTTCCTGTGGTATATTATGTGTATCTGAAGCTTTACTCTGTATGTCTCTGACAGTTTAGTACATTCTTCACATTTTCAGGAATTTAAAAGTATATTTATAGATATAATTTTACTTTCCAAATTATCTATAAAACTGTCCAGAGTTTTAGGCTTCTAAACTAAATGCCATACAAACAAAGAAGGAGGAAAGCAGCAGCACTTTTTTGTAACTGCAGACATGAAAGTAGCAGCAAATTGCATTAATTGATGCATAAAAACTCCTTGAATTCATTTTTCTATCCATCTTTTGTCACTATGTTCATATGACTATGTTTATATGACTGTATTTGCAGCTTATGTGCATGCGAGTGTGTGTGTGTGTGTGTGTGTGTGTGTGTGTGTGTGTGTGTGTGTGTGTGTGTGTGTGTGTGTGTGTGTGGAGTGTGAAGAGGAAAAAACCAAAGTTCAAAACCTGGTGTGTTTGTGTGTGTGTGTGGTATGTGAAGAGGAAAAAAACAAAGTTCAAAACCTGAACACCACACCCAATGTCTTCAGTGTGTGATTGTCTTTACACAGGAAATTAACTGAAGGTGTATCTAACTTAATTTCCACTGCTTCTTCTAATTACCTACTAGTCTTTATTACTGTAGCCTGTAAGCAAATAGTTTGGCAAGTAGCATCCCTTGGGTTGATCTGAAGTTTACTTTACTGTGTGTGGTCCTGTAGATGCTGGAACACATTGGCTTTTCTCTTAACTTTGGAGTTGGAATGTTTTAGGGAAATCTACAGTTTAATCTAGAATCCACTAAACAGAAATATTTAGTATTCTTTGCACATGTATATCACTACCTCAGACTAAAGTGGCAAGGAAGAATTAAATTTCAGCCCTTAGATCTAAACAAATACAATGTACAACTGCTCTTTATATGCCCTGTCGCTGTTTGTGGATTACCACATATTACAATCAGCACGTTCATCTGAAAGTCAGAAAATGCCATTTCTTTTCAACTTTAATAACCAATTCATAATAGTATTAATAATGTTTCACTGAAACAATCAGCAGAGAGTTAAATGTGGGGACAGTACAATTGATTTTATATTGAACAATACTGAACATATGACGTTAGGGGCACAGATGCCCAGTTTGACATACCTCCTGCAGTGAAATTACCCTAAAATGGGAAGATTATAGTGTAGCTGCTGCTAAAGCTTGTCTTCAGTATGACAGTATTTGACATACAGTCGGCATTAATATTTTAGTGAGTTATGCAGTTAAATTAGATTAATGTGTGCACTGATGAATAAAAATGATATTTACATCAGTACTGATTCTCATGATATCAACAGAAAGTGTTCTAACTAGGTAGTTTTTATTGTACTCTATACTAAGATTTCTTTGTATGTCACTGTATAATACTGTACAAATTATTTCTTGCATACTTTTTTGAGCATTATTATTAATCTATTTCATTTCCATAAATTCTACAGGCTCAATACATTATGTAGGGTGGGTGATGAAGAGCAGCCATGATTTCCATTCTAGAAGCTGATTTTTTAAAGTTTTCAAGTGACTTTTTGAGGGAAATGACTCTGCCTTCAACTGATTTCCAGTTCAGATTTTTCACAATTTTTGTTGTAGTTCCAAATGAATCAAACAAGTCTTTTACAATTTGCATTAACATGCTTAATGTAGTTTTTTCTGTGGTAATCTGACTGATGTGGGCTACATTAACAAATACCAATCTACTGCAGATTACACAAATTGATCATAATGGTTATTTGCGATGATAGTTCATAAATATTTGACACTCATGTGGAGCAAATTGTCTCTATTACAGTTTAGTGAATCAAATTCAATGAGCATCTCCATAATGATCTTTTGCTCACAAAACGAATGTGTAACAAATATGCTGCTAATCTTAAGAACACCTCTATTTTCTCTATTAACTCAAATTTATAAGTGAACCAGATGAAGCAGTATCCAAAGAATTGGATGTATATCTTTATTCTTGGTGAATCTAATTTACTTAGGGCCGGCCGCGGTGACCGAGCGGTTCTAGGCGCTGCAGTACGGAACAGCACGACCGCTACGGTCGCAGGTTCGGATCCTGCCTCGGGCATGGATGTAGGTGATGTCCTTAGGTTAGTTAGGTTTAAGTAGTTCTAAGTTCTAGGGTACTGATAACCTCAGATGTTAAGTCCCATAGTGCTCAGAGCCATTAGAATCATTTTTTGAACTGTTTCAAGGAACATATTACCATAATCTTATAATAACCTAAATTGGAATGATCATATAGACAATATTGTGGGTAGAGCAAACCAAAGACTGTGATTCATTGTCAGAACACTTAGAAGGTGCAACAGGTCTATGAAAGAGACTGCTTACACTATGCTTGTCCTCCCTATTCTGTAGTACTGCTGTGTGGTGTGGGATTCGCATCAGGTATTATCGCGTTATAGGGGAGAGAGTGTGGCAGATATGATACACGAGTTGGGATGGAAGTCATTACAGCATAGACGTTTTTCGTCGCGGCGAGAGCTTTTTACGAAATTTCAGTCACCAACTTTCTTTTCCGAATGCGAAAATATTTTGTTGAGCCCAACCTACATAGGAAGGAATGATCATCAAAATAAAATAAGAGAAATCAGAGCTCGAACAGAAAGGTTTAGGTGTTCGTTTTTCCCGCTCGCTGTTCGGGAGTGGAATAGTAGAGAGATAGTATGATTGTGGTTCGATGAACCCTCTGCCAAGCACTTAAATGTGAATTGCAGAGTAGTCATGTAGATGTAGATGTAGATGTAGGTAGGATTGACGGATGCCATCAAAAAAGTACAAAGAAGGGCAGCTCAGTTTGTATTACCATGAAATAGGGAAGATAGTGTCACAGACATGATACGTGAATTGGAGTGGCAATCATTAAAACAAGGGCGTTTTTCATTGCGACGTGATCTTCTCATGAAATTTCAATCACCAGTTTTCTCCTACGATTGCAAAAACATTCTGTGTCACCTACCTACATAGGGAGAAATGATCATCACGATAAAATAAGAGAAATCACGGCTTGCACGTAAAAATTAAGTGCTCGTTTTTCCCGTGTGCTCTTTGAGAGTGGAACGGTAGAGAGACAGCATGAAGGTGGTTCACTGAACCCTCTGCCAGGCACTTTATTGTGGATAGCAGAATAATCATGTAGATGTAGATGTCGATGTAGATCAGTGTATATTACACCTACTTCTGCACAAAATATTACTTTTCTTATGCAGTGTTCCTACATTGAATGTTGGCACTCTGGAGTTCCTCCCACATTTCGATACAGTTTTCTACAATTGTGATTATGTGGAACAACGTCATCTGTCAATATCCCCATGGAGTTTCCAATATCATCATGGTCTCACAACACTGCTGTGGTAGAATTTGGAAAATATGGATAGTTGCAAATATTATTAGAAGGTTCTTGCTTATCTGCACTTTAATAAGTATGCACAGAATATTTCTGTCTTTCAGAAAAAGTCTCCTGGGACATTGACTCATATTTATTTATTAATTTATCATATGGCACACATTATTAGTTTCTGAGTCACAAAAATAGCTACACACATACACAGATACAACTACATATCAACACAGCAGTCCAGCATTATAAAACACAAATGACCACAGTTCTAAATAAATATCAAGGTCTTTTATGTAATTTATCACACCAGTGATCACTGTGGACAAATGTTTAAAAGGATCCTTTTAGCACATGCACGACATGTTGATACAACATGAGCAACTGTCAATCATTCCACACCACAGCCAAAACATGGTGATAAAGATTTGCTCCACTTTTCGGGAGTGTCTGCCCTCTGTGGCTCATTTAGATGTGGCTCAGGATAGTTTATATTGCCCAAGGATGGTAAAATCCATGGGATTTCTGCTGGATGCAGGGCAGTTTGGGGCATTGTGAAGGTCAGCAGATTTACATTTATCAATGCAATTGAATTCAATTTCTGTAAGAGCCCTTGCTGTGATTATAGTGGGATACTTCACTCAGTATTGGATGGTCATGGTCATCAGCAATTTTATGTTAGTCACATAGTAGTATTTTCTTCCGCCTTACATCAGGAGTTGGAATGTGGCTCAAGAAAGGTAACTAGTGTGTTAGAATATGCTGTACTAAAGCACTAATAGTGTGCATGGCTTTATTAAGCTGTATATGTGTCTATTTAATGTGTGGACTATTAAGCCAGAGAGAAGCACAGTACTTTGTTGTTGAGTTTAATAATTTGAGTGCTGAGACTCAAAATGTGTCTACTGTCAATCCCCAACTAGTGCTACAGAGATTATGGAGGATGTTGTTTCCACTTTTGAACTTTTGTACACCAGGAACACTTCAAATGAAGTGTTCCTGAAAATAAAGTGTCATATGTTAGAGGATTCCAAGGTATTTTTGATATGTGTTGTAGTGAAGTTTCTCTCCTTCAAGACAAATATCAAGGGTTCTATGCACTAATACATTAGACATACGGAAGTATGCACCTTAAATTTTAATTGAATTTGGGCGTAACCTGCATTTATGGAAATATTGACTAAAGATGCCTAGATCAGAAGTTGACTCATAATAAAGACAACATAAATATACTAAGCTACACACTCAGTGAAATTAAAAATGTAGTAGGAGTTGCCATAGGATACAAACACCTCAGAGTAACATAAAGCAGTGATATAGGATGAACAAAAACTTAAGTTTTGATTACGTAAAACAAATGACTGGCTTTTAATGAAACCTATTGAAATAGATGGAAAACATATTATGTCATGTCAGTCAGATCAACACAAAACAAATTTCACATAAAAAGTGGTGTAAATGGCAACCAAAAAACATAACTGGTAAGAATTCAAGGAAAGACACCAGTTTTTCACAAAAATGCATTTTAAAATTCCAAAACCCAGCTACTGAGACTGTAGGAACCATGAAGATAAGTGAGTCTATCAATAATGTACACATAAGTGTAGAAGCCAGTTGTCTTCCAACTATAAATGAAATGTAAGGTGAAGAAATAGCAATGTACCCGAAGAAAAAAGTATGCTCTTCTACACACTTTCTTGTGATAGTGAGCATAGATGCAAATTTTCAATTTTTATGTGAATCGAACTGTAGGCTTTTACATCTTCACAATCCAACTTTACATGACTTGTACTATTGTCATAAAATATATATAAATGTTCCCACTGTAGATCCAAGGCCCACACAGCTATTTATGAGAATGACTATTAACAATCTTTTTGACTATCTAATGAAAATAAAAACATTCCTTTTATATGAATTTTTGCAACTAGAATAGTGACACATCTACTAAATTTGCAGATCACTCCAACTAATTTATTACATAGCACTCATTTAGATATAAGGAATGATGGGAGAGCTGATATTACAAAGTTATATTATCCAAAATATACAGCGTCATATATAGTTACATTGCATTTTAGTTGTTGCCTGGCACCATACACTACTGCAATAATTCAGCAGTGCCTGTATACACAGTGTGCTCTGATAATCAATACAAGTTGTTAAACTGAGCTACTGTGTTCATGTGCTTGTCTATGTTTATATGTAATCAGTAGCACAGTTCCGGTCTGTGCTGCCGAAGGTGATGGTCATATGTGCTTAAGTGGTGCTTGCTTGTATGAATGAATCTGTGTGCACTCCCATTTCTAATGAAGGCTTTGGCTGAGAGCTAATGTGTAAGTCTCTTTTCATTGTGCTTGTCTGAAACTTAAGTGCCACAGTTTCGTTAAGTAGCAATTTATATTTGTCTTATGTTGTTGACATTTCAACAGTATAGACAAAGACTCTGTTTGCTCATTCCAGTATTTTATACCTTACAAGATTGTCCACTACTGTGCATGGGACATAGCACAATTAATAGGAAGATCCTAAATGAGTGAAATGATATAAAGCATGTGCAGAAACATTCGAGAAGACATGGGTATGCAAATCAGTCATTTGAGAGATAATTGTGAATGTGTATTTATCACCTGCTACTGATTTCATTACAAAATATTGCCGAAGCTAGTACAAATGCACTGGTATTTGAAATCCAAAATTTTCAATTAACTGAGCTCAAATTTTACCCACAGCCTTCCTGAATGTGTACGGATGATGCTGTAGTATACAGAGAAGTTGCAGCATTAGAAAATTGTAGCGAAATGCAGGAAGATCTGCAGCAGATAGGCACTTGGTGCAGGGAGTGGCAACTGACCCTTAACATAGACAAATGTAATGCATTGCGAATACATAGAAAGAAAGATCCTTTATTGTATGATTATATGATAGCGGAACAAACACTGGTAGCAGTTACTTATGTAAAATATCTGGGAGTATGCGTGCGGAACGATTCTAGTGGAATGATCATATAAAATTAATTGTTGGTAAGGCGGGTACCAGGTTGAGATTCATTGGGAGAGTCCTTAGAAAATGTAGTCCATCAACAAAGGAGGTGGCTTACAAAACACTCGTTCGACCTATACTTGAGTATTGCTCATCACTGTGGGATCCGTACCAGATCGGGTTGGTGGAGGAGATAGAGAAGATCCACAGAAGAGCTGCGTGTTTTGTCACAGGGTTATTTGGTATCCATGATAGCGTTACGGAGATGTTTAACAAACTCAAGTGGCAAACTCTGCAAGAGAGGCGCTCTGCATCGCGGTGTAGCTTGCTCGCCAGGTTTCGAGAGAGTGCGTTTCTGGATGAGGTATTGAATATATTGCTTCCCCCTACTTATACCTCCTGAGGAGATCACAAATGTAAAATTAGAAAGATTAGAGCGCGCACGAAAGCTTTCAGACAGTCGTTCTTCCCACGAACCATACGAGACTGGAACAGGAAAGAGAGGTAATGACAATGGCACGTAAAGTGCCCTCCGCCACACACCATTGGGTGGCTTGCGGAGTATAAGTGTAGATGTAGATGTGGATGAAGGGGAAGTGCAATACTATTTCAGCACATGTTACAATTTGCTGTACACTTGTACCTGTTAACCTGTTAAAGGAGGTGGTCCACATGCTGTGCTAAAATTTTGATGCTATAATGCACTTGTGTCTACAGTGAGTTACAAATTTTTCCAGATACCCATCAATAATTTCAAAAATCTTTACAAAAGTGCACAATCTGCAGCTTCAGTTCTTCAACCTTATCTGTGGGAGTGTTGTTCACTTCAGTTCTGAGACATTCCCAGATGGGAAAATGCAGAAGATTCAAATGATTTGGAAGCCAAGGTACACATGCTACCTGACCTATCCACCTTGAACAGTATTGGTATGTTGCATGTTGCATTATGATCACAGTGAAATGTTGCAGTGTCCTGTCATGAATGTATTACAGTTGGCCATAGGTGAAATTGGAGTGCCATTACATGAGGACCTAATTGAAGAGTTTACATTTTGAATACATATTTACTAATTAGCACACTAATTCATATTAAAGTAAGTGATAACTTGCAACCATACATTCCCAATTATCTCACAAACAGCTTGTTTGTGCACGAGTATTTACAGGAACCTTTCTGGTTTCTTCATCATATGTGGACCTCATATCAATTTTCCCTATAAATTGTAAGACATCCTGCTCATTACTTTCATTTATCTGCGTAGCTTGCCCCTGTAGTTTTATTTCTCTGCTAGTCTTATTCCTTTTGAATTGCAACAGACTCAACAGCATTCATTTGTGTTTTCGACATTTAGAGCAGTTCTAGTTTTTTAACATTAGCAGAACTAGTTGTCAGAGTTAATCTGTAGGCTATCCATTATACAAAAGCCTCAATTTAGTTGCAGTTACTTATTTGAATACTATGTACATTACAGAGAAGTGGAGTGTAGATAACAAATTTAAAAACAACTTAATTTTTCTTAAAGTTCAGTTTTTGGTGATGTTGAATAAAACATTATTTGGTTTACGTTTCTCTATGTGCAGACAAGTTCTTTATCCCTAGTTACTACAATGCATAATGTCAAAGGATACATATAAAATAATAACAGACCATTAGCATTCATACGTACTCCTACAGTTGTTGTTTTATGGAATCATGGCAAAGAACACTTTCATGTCATTACTTTAATCATTCAGGATAACACTGGCAGGCTTTCTTATTACATGTTGGTCCCATAAAGATATGGGAAGAATATGGTCACAACTATCAGGCCAATGTAACAAGCAGATTTAGACTCTATTGTTTGTCTTCATTTACATGTGTCTACAGTAAACTATCTGAGCTCAATATACAACACCTAATCCATTATGTCATTCCAGTACTCATTCCCTGTTAAAACATACATCACAAGTTGAGCATATGAAAGGATGTTGTATAGTTATGGGGCCATAATTCTCTTTTTTCCTGTCTTGTTATCATTTTTAGTAGCACTAAAATACCATCTTCAGTTGTACACAGAAATTTACATTCATTGTCTCACTATTTCTGTCTTTCCTCAGTCTATGTATGACATCCTTCAAAATGAAAACTGGTGGATGATTAAATCTGTGTCATGGTTTGAGACTCAAATCAGGAACCTTTACCTTTCATGAGCGAATGCTCTGTCAATTGAGTTACACAGCCATTACTCAAAACTTGCCATCACAACTTTAATTTTGTTTCAGATTAGTTCATACTCTGCTGCAAAGTGAAAAGTCATTCTGAAGTTTCAATCCAGGTCACAACTGAACACACTAATAACATTAATGCTCAAAATTTAACAGATATCTACATAAAGTGTGTACCTGATTGAGTTCCACACAGTTTTGCAGAAAAATTGCATTCACTGAAACGGACACCACTTGCGTAAAAAAATGGTGCCAGAAGTACAGTGATGGTGTTATCCACCACAGAACTTGAAGTCAGGAAACTAGTACAAAATTAAAATTCTGCAGACATCAATACAATGCCACAGTATATTTTGAAACAACACATAGGCAACATACTACATGTTTTAAAAATTGTGATTTGACAAGGTAGATGTATGCCACATTATTGAAACTATCTTTTTCAGATAAATAACAGACAACCATCAGGTATTTAAATGCCATATTTATTACAGGGGATGTGTTCAATTTGTATTATTTGTATCTGGATCAAATGACGATGATACTGTATTTTTTATGTGAGTATGATCTATTGTTCGACCAAATCTATAGCTTGATTAGAAAACCTATATGATTAACAGCTGAGTGTGGAAGGCAGGAATGTTGTCAGTTTGCTGTTCCACGTAAGGGTAATTTGGCTCCAGTAACTTCAGTTGTGAGATTTCTTACTGATAACAGTCATACTCTCCCCAGTAAAGTGTGATACTGACTTTGCTTCACATGATAATAAAAGTCTCATAACTTTCTTATGTTTCTCACAGCTATCTTCACGCAATCCAAAATAGAAACACAACACACAGACAGATAAAGTATATGAGAACAAATCACAACAATCATATAAAAGAAAGCACATGTCATCCACAGGTAAGAGGTAACCAACACCTGAGGTAGCACAGGTATGTAACAACTGTGCACAGCACAGAAAGTGTGATCAAACTCTTGCTCTGACTGGTTGTTGGGACGAATGGCCTTTATATGGTCTGGTCCCTTCAACCCCCCACAAACCTATGGCAGCTGTCCTGTAAACAACTAGCTGTCATTCACTTTGTTATTTAAATCCAAATATATTATTTTAGGAAAAGTCCCCCCTCCCCCCGCCCCACACACACACATTTTCTCTCTCTCTCTCTCTCTCTCTCTCTCTCTCTCTCTCTCTCTCTCTCTCTCTCTCTCTCTCTCTCTCCCCCCCCCCCCCCCCCCTCTCTCTCTCTCTCCCCCCCCCCCCTCTCTCTCTCTCTCTCTCTCTCTCTCTCACACACACACACACACACACTCACACACACAGCAGCTGTCCCAAATCATGATTTTTCAAAAATATGTACAATCCGTAAATCATCACCTCCTTCAAATAAAATACATCTCCTGTTAATTGACAAACTGACAAAGAGAATAAGTCTCTCAGCTCTAATAATTTCCACAGCACCTAAAACAAGCAAAATTGTCATCTCAACTAAAGAAATATATTGCTGGAGACACAAAAAATTAATACCCTCTCTCATAGCAATCATGATTTTCAAAAAGATACCGTCAGCTAAGACAAGCAAATTATGCTAATTGAAGAAATATAACCTCCTCAGCAAAGGAGAGTGTAGTTTGCAGAAGAGTAGAAATAAAGAATCAGTCATATCAGAGAATACAAAAGTGCTACATCTTGTACTAGACGACAATAACTGTATAACAGACACAAAGGTTATCTGGGCTAGAGATATACAAAAACATTTGTTTATATTTCAGTATGTATTAAGGTTTATAAATGTATTTGTCCAACACTGTCTACAGGAGCTCAAACATTTTTATGCATGTTGTTGCAGTTCAATGTGGGCACTGTTTGTGGCTTGGCAGGTATCAAAACAGCACTCCATATCTTGCCACATGTTCATCAGCATGACAGGCATTATGGCCTCTAGTATGGCATAGATCTGTTGTCCTAAATCTATTAGATCTTGAACCCTTGTTCTGAAAACAGTGTCCTTGATGAAACCCGATGCACTGAAAATTGGTTAGATTGGGAGATCAAGGGTACAAGGCAATGGGACCCACCTGCCTTTCCAATACAGTACTCATGGAGAAATGTGGTAACATCCTTATGATAGTGGGAATGGGAGGGGTAGGGTGGTGTAGAGGGCACCATCCTGCTGTAAAAACGATGTTGGGGGAGGCTTCTGTGGAACTGCATATGGCTCTGAGCACTATGGGACTTTCCTTCTGAGGTCATCAGTCGGAACTGCATAGATCACCAACATATCAAGATATGTGTGTCCTCTCAATGGTCCACATGCACTGTTTCACTCAGCACTATTCATGAAATGGAGAAAGTATCAGATCTTGGAGGATGTATCTATCAATTGTATATGTACTCAACAACATAAAATGTTGAATTTTTTCATTATAGGGATTTGTTTGTGTATACTTCTAGCCCAGACACCCTGTATTTTTAGATTTTTCCCAGGTATTTGACGCTGTTAAGCATTAAATTCTACTACAGAAGTTGTTAGGAATAAGAAGATTAGCAAATGAGGGGTCTCACCTTGTATGAGAAACAGCATAAGCATGGTTGAGGTAGTCAAGGTGTCAAATGGAGGAAAAGTTTTAGTAAAATAGTTATCAGATCAAAAATACATTAGATTAGCAGTTCATCTAGGTACATCTTCTGACTATAGCTGTGGCTGATACAGTTCCCAGATGATGAAACATCCTGCTAGATGGCAGCAACATTGTAATTATGGATAAAACTCCAGACCTCCGGAAAGGAAAGACAGGTGAATCACTCTGAATGTTTGGAAAATGACAATATTCAAGACACTAAAGCTGAACAAAGAAAAACAAACAGCATGACTTCCAATTTTCAGAAGTAAAGTAATACTGTCACATTAAACTCAGGTGATATTTCCACAGATTCTATACACAAAATTTTTAGAGTGAAATTTACTGTGAGCTGAAGTGGAATTACACAAACATACTATGAAAGAGAATGTCATCAGCACAATGCAACCTTTGAGTCACCTCATCAGTGCCATATGACAGGTCACCCTAGGAGACAATCAAAAAATGGTTCAAATGGCTCTGAGCACTATGGGACTCAACATCTGAGGTCATCAGTCCCGTAGAACTTAGAACTACTTAAACCTAACTAACCTAAGGACATGACACACATCAATGCCCGAGACAGGATCAAACCTGCAACCGTAGCGGTTGCACGGTTCCAGACTTAAGCGCCTAGAACCGCTCGGCCACACTGGCCGGCAGACAATCAATCATAACATGTTTTAAAACAGGATTAAGGCTTATTTCTTAAATAATGCATGCTACAAACTGAAGAATTACTAAAATAATGCAAAATAAGGATGGTTAAAAAGCATCATAAAGTGAAAAAATAAAGTATCTCTGTTATTCTACAACATGATTCCAAAGTATTGTGCATATTATGGAAAACTGTTGCCCAAGATCAATGATGGAAAGTGCTAACTTCCTTTCACCTTCCTGGGATGAGCGTCTTTTTCATACTAGAGACATGGTGTTTAGCCTTTCTTTCAGATAGACAAATTATAATGACAACATATGTAGCTGAAGACAAGTATACAATCACAGTCCTCATGTTAGGCAAATGAAAGATTTGTCAAATTGGTAGAAAATTAGAAATAGATGTTCACGAGAATAAATTCAACAAAGTTCATTATAGGCAAATCAATAATAACAGTATGAGATAACTACTATTTAGATTTATTTCGATGCAGATGAATGATTATAAATATTTAGTATTCTGAGGAAGTAATGATACAAATATCCTCACTAAAATTTACTTTATATTTTATTTTATTTTGTGTGTACCACAAACTGAGTGTCAACAACCTTGGGATAAGAGCACTGTTTCTTGAAGCATGTAGCTGAATTGTATTGAGTACTAATAAAGTGTTTGAATGCAAATGATTTCTACCGATACTACATTAAGCTGATATGTCCAATATTATTTTAAATAATCTGTGGAAGAAGAAACAACTACAGTAATTAAGTAACATTAAGTAGTTACATTGAAAAAATCAGTTCCACATATCAATCGAGGACCGTGTATTACATCAAAAATTGTAACTGTTACTCACATATTATTATACGCTGTTCTCCACTGACACTGAAGCACCTAAATGTCAATGTTCTTAAAAGTGTTACTACTCTATAGGTATAAATGAACAATTATATTTTCCCTCCCTCTAAATTCCGAAAATGATAATCTTCATCTCCAACATCTTCAGTTCATTGGAAAAATTAGGTGATGACTCTAATTAGAGGATTTTTTCATATTTAATGGTGTACTGATATGCATGATTACAGTAGTTGAGAGGGACAATGATTTGTTTGATTACATTGACTCTTTCAGACCCTCTGGTGACAATTTTGTACATTAAATTTTACTGTTTCTTAGCTGCAACAGAAGTTTTTTTTTTTTTTTTTGCCCCCACTGGAAACCTGAGGTACACATTTGTGAATGTTGAGCCTTTTCATCATTCACAAGTGTTGCCAACTGTTGGACATTACTATGAAAATATCAGCAAGTAATTGTAATTGTACGCAGTGGCTTGTGACAGTGCACAGCAGCTCGTGACCACCAGAAAACATGGATGTGGTTGGTTCTGTATTTTCCACTGTATAGTTGAATATTGTTATTGTTAATTTGCATGGTGATTATTGAATGATCACTTTACTATTTATTACAATACAGAATATTTCATAATTAGTTATTTTAGTCTATAAAATGAAGACATGTGTACAAAGTATGTTTTGAAAATGTAGAGGTTGCAGTCAGTAACCATAATGCTGTTACAGTATAAGTTACTGTAGGTGTTAAATGTGTGTTAAGGAAGGTAGGGCAAAATTTCTACATAGCAAGTGAGAAAAGAAACAAATTGTTGACTGCCTCAGCAATGGATATCAAATATTCATCTCTGTGGCTATTAATGTTAAATATCAATAACCAAAATGCAAGAGGATTGTACAACATAGTTTAGACATCTGTATTACAAGGAAGATCGTGAGCCATGGAAAAGACTGAATGGTCTTTAACTGCCTCGTTAAGTAGTTGCTACAAAGGCTAAGAAAACTCTATTACAGATATAAATGATGGCAATGGCTTGTTGACTAACAATATAATGAATAAAGTGAACATAAGAAGGGCAATGGGAAAAGAATTCAGTAAATTTCAAAACAAAGTTCTGTTTAGTGATGTGATGCAAAAATAACAGGCTGATGTAAACTATTCATTTCCTCGGGAGTCATACTTACACTAAAATGAGGAATGACACAGATAAATTACAGAATAAGAACATCCATCATTTAAAAATTTTAACTGATGTAGATTGTACTATGGTTCTTCCTAGCAACAGTGAAGACAAGGTAAAAAGCTAGTGGATTGACATAGCTTACAATACACTGAAAAATTGAGCATAAATGCTAAAAAGGTGAAAAACAACTCAATATTATGGGATACTTGCATTATTTTACACAAGTTATGTGAACTGGTTTCCTCCACTTATAGAGCACATTATTTTAAGTCAGCGGGTTAATGAAACACTTGAAGGAACATGAAAAAGAAATGAGTATAGCTGTAGTCCTGCACTGCTGATCACTGATGTTAGTGTGTTGTAGAATTACGATAGTAAGTTAACTGGATGAAATCTTGGTAAACCTCCTAAAAGAGCAAAGGGCTTTTTTAAAAGACTGTAGATGGTGTAGAGCTGGTAATAGGTGACCACGTAACCCTCCACCACTGACTTAAATCATGACAGTGACATAGTGTGAAGGAGCCAGCTGGTTGAAGGGTATCAGAACACAAAGATGTTTTGATGAGGACACATCACAGAATGGAAGAACGGGGTTTTCATTGTCAACAAGGAATGGTGTATCACATATGTTCCTGTAATGTGATGTAAGAACAGATAGGGGCCAGGAATGAATATCTTGTCAGTGACATACAGTTTCATACTGAAATGGGAATTGCTGATGTCAGTGATACCAGGTGCACCTCAGGCAATTTCCTAACGAATATTGTAAAAGTTTAGCCTTCAATTGACTTTGGAGTTGAGGAACTTGCAAAAAGCCATAACTCACAGTGGCATATATAGCTGCATGTCTTTAATTGGCCAAACTGGTCAGTAACTGAATGGAAGTGTTAAGTATGGTCCAATTGCTCATGATTTTGCATTTTCAAACGCTGCAAATGTACCGAATGAGGCATTTAACCCACAATGTGTGGATTGTGTAGTTCAGACTGAAAGTGGCTCTGTGAGGTTTCAAGAGTGTTGTTCACACCATGACTTTGATCTACTCATTCAATTTACAATGAATGTAAAGCAGACCATTTATTTCAACAGTCTTGGTGACAAATGGTTGCCTTTTGTTCCACATATTCATGATGAGTAAACTGTGGGCATTCCCTTCTTCTAGGATACTGGCAGTCATGTTCAAAGGGCTCATACATTCTTAGTTTGATGAACACTCACACAGTCACACCATAAGTGGATGCTAAATCATATGATCTTACTCCCATAGAAAAATCTGAGATTATTCTGTACAGAGCATAGTATGGTATATGACATTCAGAATCTGCAGAATTTTGTAATTTTTCTGGGTCTAATCCTGAACGGGTGTCTTCAACTTCACATGGCATATCTCAACAAACTTGTGAAGTCTCTCTGTTGCCAAATTGAGGCCATTTCATGGCTAGAGAGTTTGTTATAGGTTATTAGTATCATGCCTCCAGGCGGTGACAAATATTTTTTTCACAAGCTTTCTGTACTTAAACACAAGCACTCTGACAGCTTTGAAGACAAAAATACCATCTGTAGGAATCATCATGGAACATTCAATAACAGTCTTGGTTATTTCATTTCACTGTGTTGGACCACCAGATCCAGAAGGCAACAGACAACGGTGTGGAGATTGATGTTATGTTTCTTGCCATCTAGAAGATTTTCAGTTCCGTTGCATACTGTCACACAGCGAACAAAATATGTTTATGGAATGGTGGACCAGCTTCGTTAAGGACTAAAAACAATTTAGCCAATAGGACTACAGCTCAGCACAGCATGCTTAATTACATATTCTTGTCGAGTTTAAGTACAGTATTCTGGAAATAAATAGGCCAACAAAACCATACTATTGCTCTTACCGAAGCTGATAATTTTTTATTTATAAGTGTGTATTCACGAGTTATTAATACAATGAAGGATAAGAGTTTTGTAATAATTGCACAGTGCATAAAACGTGGAACAGAGAAGGATGTAAGTAAACAAATTCTCTGTTAAGATGCGGTATCTATAAGTACTGCACAGGAAGTCTACATCTAGATCTATGACACTACTCTGTAAATCATAGATAACCTAAGTTCTAGGAATAGGGTTCACAGAACCCCATTCAGACAACTTCCAGACCATTCAACTCTGGAATTGCACTTGAGAAAAATGATTACCATATGAGACAAAATACCTAAATGTTTCAGTGGATTTCTCTTATTTCGCCACGATGGTAATTTCTCCCTGTGTATGAGGGTGAGAGAGGTGGTGGGGGGGGGGGGGGGGGGGTCAAGAAATTATTTTGGCATTTGGAGGGGAACGTTGATGGTGAATGAAATTTCTTAAAAATATCTTGCCACAAAGAAAAATGCTTTTGTTTTAATGACTGTCACTCCAGCTCTCTTGTCATATCAGTGACATGTGACATTTTCTTCCCTATTTCATGATAATACAAATCGAGGTGCTTTTGTATGATCTATTTCAATAGCTGTAAATCCTATCTGGTAGGAATCTGTAGGCTATCCATTATGCAAAAGCCTCAATTTAGTTGCAGTTACTTATTTGAATACTATGTACATTACAGAGAAGTGGAGTGTAGATAACAAAATTGAAAAAACATCTTAATTTTTCTTAAAGTTCAGTTTTTGGTGGTGTTGAATGAAACATTATTTGGTTTACATTTCTCTATGTGCAGACAAGTTCTTTATCCCTAGTTACTACAATGCATAATGTCAAAGGATGCATATAAAATAATAACAGACCATTAGCATTCATACGTACTCCTACAGTTGTTATTTTATGCAGTCATGGCAAAAGAACACTTTCATGTCATTACTTTAATCATTCAGGATAACACTGGCAGGCTTTCTTATTACATGTTGGTCCCATAAAGATATGGGAAGAATATGGTCAGAACTATCAGGCCAATGTAACAAGCAGATTTAGACTCTATTGTTTGTCTTCATTTACATGTGTCTACAGTAAACTATCTGAGCTCAATATACAACACCTAATCCATTATGTCATTCCAGTACTCATTCCCTGTTAAAACATACATCACAAGTTGAGCATATGAAAGGATGTTGTATAGTTATGGGGCCATAATTCTCTTTTTTTCCTGTCTTGTTATCATTTTTAGTAGCACTAAAATACCATCTTCAGTTGTACACAGAAATTTACATTCATTGTCTCACCATTTCTGTCTTCCCTCAGTCTATGTATGACATCCTTCAAAATGAAAACTGGTGGCTGATTAAATCTGTGTCATGGTTTGGGACTTAAATCAGGGACCTTTACCTTTCATGAGCGAATGCTCTGTCAATTGAGTTACACAGCCATTACTCAAGACTTGCCCTCACAACTTTAATTCTGTGAGTGTATCTCTCCCACTTTTCAAATTTCACAATCTCCTGTAAGCCCTCTGGGACTAGCATTTCCGGAAGGAAGATTAGAGAAATGGGTTAGCCACTGCATATCCTTTCTTGCAGGAGTGCTGGCCTCAGAAGTTATGCAGGAGAACTTTTCTGAAGTTTGGGAAATATAGATAGCTCAATCAGCTGAGCATTTGCCCATGAATGGTAAAGGTATTTAGTGTATATTCCAGTCCAGAATATTTATTATGCCGTGAAATTTCAGATTAGTTCATACTTTGCTGCAAAGTGAAAAGTCATTCTGAAGTCTCCTAAACATTTCCATCCAGGTCACAACTGAACACACTAACAACATTAATGCTCAAAATTTAACAGATATCTACATAAAGTGTGTACCTGATTGAGTTCCACACAGTTTTGCAGAAAAATTGCATTCACTGAAATGGACACCACTTGTGTAAAAAAAAATGGTGCCAGAAGTACAGTGATGGTGTTATCCATCACAGAACTTGAAGTCAGGAAACTAGTACAAAATTAAAATTCTGCAGACATCAATACAATGCCATAGTATATTTTGAAACAACACATAGGCAACATACTACATGTTTTAAAAATTGTGATTTGACAAGGTACATGGGAATTGCTGTTTTCAGTGATACCAGGTGCACGTCAGGCAATTTACTAACGAATATTGTAAAAGTTTAGCCTTCAATTGACTTTGGAGTTGAGGAACTTGCAAAAAGCCATAACTCACAGTGGCATATATAGCTGCATGTCTTTAATTGGCCAAACTGCTAAGAAACTGGTCAGTAACTGAATGGAAGTGTTAAGTATGGTCCAATTACTCATGATTTTGCCTTTTCAAACACTGCAAATGTACCCAATGAGGCATTTAACCCACAATGTGTGGCTTGTGTAGTTCAGACTGAAAGTGGTTCTGTGAGGTTTCAAGAGTGTTGTTCACACCATGACTTTGATCTACTCATTCAATTTACAATGAATGTAAAGCAGACCATTTATTTCAACAGTTTTGGTGACAAAGGGTTGCCTTTTGTTCCACATATTCATGATGAGTACACTGTGGGCATTCCCTTCTTCTATGATACTGGCAGTCATGTTCACAGGGCTCATACATTCTTAGTTTGATGAACACTCACACAGTCACACCATAAGTGGATGCTAAATCATATGATCTTACTCCCATAGAAAAATCTGAGATTATTCTGTACAGAGCATAGTACGGTATATGACATTCAGAACCTGCAGAATTTTGTAATTTTTCTGGGTCTAATTATGAACGGGTGTCTTCAACTTCACACGGCATATCTCAACAAACTTGTGAAGTCTCTCTGTTGCCAAATTGAGGCCATTTCATGGCTAGAGAGTTTGTTATAGGTTATTAGTATCATGCCTCCAGGCGGTGACAATTATTTTTTTCACAAGCTTTCTGTACTTAAACACAAGCACTCTGACCGCTTTGAAGACAAAAATACCATCTGTAGGAATCATCATGGAACCTTCAATAACAGTCTTGGTTATTTCATTTCACGGTGTTGGACCGCCAGATCCAGAAGGCAACAGACACTGTGTGGAGGTTGATGTTATGTTTCTTGCCGTCTAGAAGATTTTCAGTTCCGTTGCATACTGTCACACAGCGAACAAAATATGTTTATGGAATGGTGGACCAGCTTCGTTAAGGACTAAAAACAATTTAGCCAATAGGACTACATTTCAGAGTGCATAAAACGTGGAACAAAGAAGTATGTAAGTAATTAAATTCTCTGTTAAGATGTGGTATCTATAAGTACTGCACAGGAAGTCTGCGTCTAGATCTATGAAACTACTCTGTAAATCATAGATAATCTAAGTGCTAGGAATAGGTTCACAGAACCCCATTCAGACAACTTCCCGACCGTTCAACTCTGGAATTGCACTTGAGAAAAATGATTACCGTATGAGACAAAATACCTAAATGTTTCGGTGGATTTCTCTTATTTCGCCACGATTGTCGTTTCTCCCTGTGTATGAGGGTGATAGAGGGGGCGGGAGGTCATAAAATATTTTGGCATTCGGAGGAGAAAGTTGCTGGTGAATGAAATTTCGTAAAAAGATCTTGCCGCAATGAAAAACGCTTTTGTTTTAATGACTGTCACTCCAGCTCTCTTGTCATATCAGTGACATTTTCTTCCCTATTTCATGACAATACGAATCGAGCTGCTCTTCTATGAACTATTTCAATAGCTGTAAATCCTATCTGGTAGGAATCCCATATCGCGAAAGGATAATCGAGACGGGGACGGGCTAGCGTAGTGTACCGTAGCCAGGCTCTGCAGTAGGTTATACTGCATCCCTTACATTTCAAGTAGGCATATCTGCACTCTTCCACTTCAAATATAAAATTCGTCACCCAAGAAAATTATTTCATGGTGATGGGATGGGAGCTGATTTTTTCTTTGAGAACTGACGCATTTATGAAAATCTTAAGTACCGTACTTAAAACCGAAAATTAAGTGAAGAAAATGCGTTGACGCATTTAATTACGAACTATTTCTATAGCACACGATGCTTTCAGCTGACATCAGTTTCATGTGGTTTTGCAATTATGAACTTACACACATTTTAAAATTTAAAATCTTTTCGTTAAATATCTAGGTACAAGCAGTGGTACAAAAGCTTAACGAAAAGCTTCCCTTAGGTCCGTGCTATTATGAATGTAAGATAGGTAACGTACCTCTTATTACAGCTGCTGGATAAATATATTTGTTTTAGCCTTCTTCCGTTAAGAACGTAATCATAAGGTAACAGGTTCGACTATTATGCGCTATAATATGATGCGTAAACAGATGTGCTCGACTGTGCTCTTTCGTGTCCTCAGTAAGTACCGTACTCACATTGCAACGTAAGCAGCAGAAAACCAACTAATTCATCACCATTAATTACAGAGTCCAATAACTGAACTGCATGATGTGCTTAGCCAAGTAAACAAGCGACGTAACAATGGCACATACACTTAGTCGGACAAATGTCTGGCGAACACACTAAAAAGTCTGTCACAAGATTCTTACAGGGTTTTTACATTCGTAAGGGCGTAAAACCTAAATTTACTGTTGTAAATACACTGGGAAACATCGATCGTTTACTTTTCCCCTACGTCAATTATTATCCATATTTTACAATTTGAAGATCGTTTACTTGTACCTTTCAAATTATTTCTGAATATAATGATACGTCTTACCTAGAGATACAATATTCTGTGCGTAACTCGTGGCACATGGCAACTTTCCTTCAATTTGGGGTGTTGGAGGCACCGAAGCTAAAGGTTTTCTCGAAAGTTATCTGAAAAATAATAAGAGACACACAATATAATATTTGGAAAACAGCGGTGTCATAATCCTTCACATTTTCTATCATAGCAAATAACAGCATTCCAACCCACCTCTGACTTCCCTGGAGGTAACGAGTTTCGCACAGCTTCGACCACCAGCAAGACACGGTCCTGCAGAATTGGTTACAGAAGCGCGCCCACAGATAAATTTTTGAATATCAAGGAACCAACGTCAAAGATGCAGCAGTAGTGGCAGTGTACTACCTCGCTCTTTCGTCGGCCAGTTCCCGAACACCATCACTGTTTAGGAGATTTACAATGCCGTAAAAACAAGAACAAAGATTTCACCAATAAAAATTAAATTTCAAAAAATCCAGAGCGACTAGGCTGTAAGCTTGAGATGTTCTAAAACTGTCTCTAGGATATCCATCGTGCCTAAGACAACATTTTTTGAAGTTATACCCAGAATTGGAGACAGTTCGCTGATAGCGAAATCTGATACTACGTTATCCACAAAACAATCTATTTTAATAGATGTGGGGAATATAGTGCATAATCTTGTGTGAGGGTAGCTATTATAAATGTGTACAACAAACACTATGAAATAGATTTCTAGTTATAAAGTTCCATCAAAATGATGTAATATTTAAAATTATCAGCACCTGAAAAGAGCGCATTATATTCTTTCTTCTTTTTCCACGAGAAGAAAGCTACTGTATTGTGAGTCACGGTAACAATACTCACAGATGTAATGAAAAATCTAATTTTAGATGGAGGGAAGTGAGCAATTCCCACATTTGAACAATGGTGTCGGTGGATCACAAAGCGTCGAATACATGTCACTGCACGTCATTAAGAAATAATATGAGTACTAGCGCGTGCTTTGATCGTATGACCCAAAACTTATATAGTCCAAATACGTTAGGAGTTCAATTTCCCCGTCATGGCAATCCGAGAAGTTAATAACATTAATGGAGACTATGGATGTTACAAGATAGACATACTAAAATTCGCAATGACAGTTTAAAATAGCTTCAGAATTTGTAGCGTAGCTTTAGTGAGTAAATCAATTGGGTCTGAAATTACGAACAATAACCATGAGGAGCAGTAATAAGGTAGGTCTTCAGGATTCCACAGCGAGGTGTTGTCATCTTGGAAAGTCGGGTTTTCTGCCGGTAATCCGCGTCGTACTGGCATGATATTTCGATCGCCTAACTCGCAGTCGCCTTCAGCTGCTCCCTGACTGCGAGTTAAGCGATCAAAATATCGTCCAAGTATGATGCGGATTGCCGATAGAAAACCTGACTTTCCAAGAAGTGATATGATAGGGGTGACTGACTCCAGAGAAGAGCATGAAAACATTTTCGAAGCTATAAACCTGACACTACTGCTTTGTTATTCTAGCAGTGGTTGTATACTGTTTGTTCAAATGGCTCTAAGCCATTTGAACCATTTTTAAAAGTAAAAAACTATGGGACTTAACATCTATGGTCATCAGTGCCCTAGAACTTAGAACTACCTAAACCTAACTAACCTAAGGACATCACACAACACCCAGCCATCACGAGGCAGAGAAAATCCCTGACCCCGTCGGGAATCGAACCCGGGAACCCGGACGTGGGAAGCGAGAACGCTAACGCACGACCACGAGATGCGAGCTACTGTTTGTTCTCCTGTCATACAGAAAATGAGGCTCTTCGTCCTGTCGGCAGTCTAGAGCCATTTATATTAGCTGCTATCGACAAATTTGAAGCCATTATCATGAGTCTGCTTCGGAACTCCATACTTAACGTTCTCTGACTTGCTGTGGGTGAGATGAATTTGCTCGGCTCCTCCCTGTTTGGATGTCCATCCAGTTTGATACAGTTCCCCACAGTCGTTTAATGAACAAAGTAGGAGCATATGGACTATCAGACTAATTATGTGATTGGATTGAAGAGTTCCTAGACAACAGAACGCAGCATGTCATTCTCAATGGAGAGAAGTCTTCCGAAGTAAGAGTGATTTCAGGTGTGCCGCAGGGGAGTGTCGTAGAACCGTTGCTATTCACAATATACATAAATGACCTTGTGGATAACATCGGAAGTTCACTGAGGCTTTTTGCAGATGATGCTGTGGTATATCGAGAGGTTGTAACAATGTAAAATTGTACGGAAATGCAGGAGGACCTGCAGCGAATTGATGCATGGTGCAGGGAATGGCAATTGAATCTCAATGTAGACAAGTGTGCTGGGAATACACAGAAAGAAAAATTCTCTATCATTTAGCTACAATATAGCGGGTCAGTAACTGGAAGCAGTTAATTCCATAAATTATCTTGGAGTAGGCATTAGGAGTGATTTAAAATGGAATGATCATATAAAGTTGATCGTCGGTAAAGCAGATGCCAGACTGAGATTCATTGGAAGAATCCTAAGGAAATGCAATCCGAAAACAAAGGAAGTAGATTACAGTACACTTGTTCGCCCACTGCTTGAATATTGGTTAGCAGTGTGGGATCCGTACCAGATAGGGTTGATAGAAGAGATAGAGAAGATCCAACGGAGAGCAGCGCGCTTCGTTACAGGATCATTTAGTAATAGCGAAAGCGTTACGGAGATGATAGATAAACTCCAGTGGAAGACTCTGCAGGAGAGACGCTCAGTAGCTCAGTACGGGATTTTGTTGAAGTTTCAAGAACATACCTTCACCGAGGAGTGAAGCAGTATGTTGCTCCCTCCTACGTATATCTCGCGAAGAGAATATTTCTGATTCCTTGCTTCGCCGAGTGTTTGGCTCTGTTACACTTCTAATATCAGTTGTGGAGTACACATTGCTACTCAGAACACTTTCCAGGATTGGGAACTTTTGGACGTTTTCTGTCAACTAAGTAGCAGAATGCATCGAGACTACTGGGACAAGGTCGACAGCATCACTCACAGGAGCCTGCAGAACGAACTCGAGCGCTGCACCGAGCGACAGAAGAAAAAGTTTGAAAGATGCCGGAAGCACATCGACAAGACGATTCCCAACATGTCACACACAGTGGTCAACCTCACTGAAGGACAATTGACCGAAGAGGAAGTGTCTGTTCTTCAAAAAGGAGGGAATTTCGCTATCATGACGAGAACTATACCTATGGAGGACATCATTTCTAATACCGAAGCGGCCATTTGGACCCTTCCTTGTGAAAGAGCAGAGAAAATACGCACTGAAACAGCCACGATACTGCGCCGAGCAAAACCACCAGCTTGCAATCTGAAGAGAGAAGAGGCACAAGCTATTAAGAATCTCAAGGCTGACAAGAGTATATTGGTACTGCCTGCCGATAAGGGGAATGCGACCGTCGTAATGAAGACCGAATAACGCGAGCAGGACGAATATGTGAGCCGCAGCACCTCAGACGCGAAATGCTACACCTGGAAAGTGTTCTAAGGAGCAATGGGTACTCCACACTGATATTAGAAGTGTAACAGAGCCAAACACTCGGCAAAATAAGGAATCAGAAAAATAAATGTCGAGTACAGCCTTTCTGCTATACATTCCCAGAGTGACGGACAGAATCGGCCGTATATTGCGCAAACATGGGGTAAAGACGATTTTCAAACCGACAAGGAAGATCAAAGTGTGTCTTAGATCGGCAAAGGAGAAAAGTGACCCACTTACAATGTCGGGAATATACCGTATACCATGCACATGCGGAAAATTTTGTGCCGGAATGACTGGACGATCAATCAACACGAGGATCAAGGAACACAAGCAACATTACAGGTTGGGGCAGGTGGAGAAATCGGCCATGGCATAGCACGCACTGGGTGAGACCGATCACGTAATAAAATTCGCCGACATGGAAGTTCTGGCTGTAGAGAAGCACTATCACACGCGCTTGTTCAAAGAAGCTGTAGAAATACAAAAACATGTGAATAGCTTCAACAAGAAAGAGGAAAGCCGTGAGGTAAACGGATCCTGGCTTCCCGTACTGCAGCGAACGACCGTCGCAGGTAGCAAGAGGAGAACCGCGTCGGAAATAACCGCGGAGAAGCCCTCTGACGTTTGCGCGCCAGGTACATACAGTCTGCGGCCGCGAGCTCGACTCCAGTTCACCACCGGCAATGGAGGGTGAAGCTCTGACAATGCCAGCCACTCGTGCTGGCGAAACGTCAGTAAAATCATTAGATGAACGTCGTCCGGAGAACCCGAGACAGAAGCCAATAGGCAGTTTGTCAATCTACATAATAATACAGTTGAAACTACTGCTTTCAGGTACAATTCCCAGTGCACACAAGCAGCAGGGGAAGACAAATGTCAGGATGTTTCACAGGACACACACAGAAATCCCACCAAACAACACAATAATAACGTAACTGATTTTCATAATCTTGAAAGTAACTTACTCATAAGTAGGTAAGAAAATAGGGAAAAATTCCAAACTGCTCTGTGCCTAGTGATACGCCTCAATCACCCGGGAGGGGAAAAGATATGTTCCCCTACAACAGATTACAGCGACAGAATGATACTTAGGACAGAGAACTTGTCAACTGACTATCGTGAGCTCTGCAGACTCTTAGGAGAAGCGTGCGCACGAACATGTGAAGGTTTAAACATAGATAAAGTTTATAAGGACTTCGTCAGGGCGCATGGGCACCTAATGAGACAACACCTTAGAGCTATGCCTTTGCTAGATACACCCCGTTGTGAAGATATTACAACTAAATGGCAGTAGGAGCATTATGGTTGGAGTGGAACTGGGTAGACCTCTGAACGAAGTACAGCTGCCTCCAAGAGCCATACATGCATGGTGGGAGAATTCCACACCCTCTCAAACGTCTCATAACACCTGCTGGGACCAAAAATGCCACAGCTGCAATTGTAGTAGCGAACATAAATTACACAGTCACAAAAATAACACAACTTTGTTCTAAATATGTAGCCACAGCTGAAATTACAGGAAAAGAATGTTGGATTATCATATCCGTGTATGCACAGTATTCATGTGACACAGAGCCTTTTGCTGACCAAATAAGAGAAATAGCACAATTTTCTAGTGACAAAATATTATTCGTACTTAGTGACATCAATGCATAGACGATTCCATGGCACACAGACAGAACAGACAACAGGGAACAAATCTTAGTTGACACAATAAATGAATACTGCCTCTTTGTTCTAAACAAAGCAGTACAAACACCAACATACTGGTTCAGTGCAGGAGGATCCAGAAATATTGACATCTTATTACCAAATTCGTAGTCCATAATGTACGTAAACAAATGGGAAGTACTAGAAAAAGCCACTCATCCACACGAACACATACACAAACGCGAACACACAATCTTCATATCAACAAAAGGAACGACTTATTCTAAACAAGGATGATTGGCAAAAATTAAGGGATGTGGTTGAAGAATTTTCGTTCCATACAGTCAGCCGTAGCATAGGCTATGAAGCTCACATTCTGACGGATTTGCTTCAAAGAGCACAACAATTAGTTATCCCAAAGACTGGCTGTGCACCGAAACAGAAACTCTCCTGGTCCACTAAGTTAACAAAACTAAGGAGAAACTATACCGTGATAGAAAGTGAATATATAAAAATAAATTATACAAGACCAGACAGGATCACTGTAACAATTTGGCAAAATTCAGTTACAAAACAATACATTTGGGGGGGGGGCATTTAAACTTCTAACATTGTAACAGGTAAGGTAAAGACGCCGACAATCCTGCCAACTTGTCAACTACTACGAGGAGCTGGAGATGTTCAGGACAGTACCTGCTGACCTGCTGAACCAGCTTCTCCCTGATGACGAAAAGATGAATGACTAGCAACATCACACAGACGTACGAAGACAAATGCAGGACACCTACACAAATAGTGCTGTCACTGTCCCATTTGCGCAGTAAGAGATAGCGTTAGCAATAAAACAATTAAAGAGTAAGAAGACTTCTGGTCCGGGTTGCATAAACTCAGAAACACATAGGTCACCCCATTTCTAACAGAGTTACTGAATGAAGCACTGCTATAAGGTAGCGTCCCTGCAGTGTAGAAAACTGAAAAGTAGTAATCATCACAAAATCAGAGGATCGGGACTCAACAGACCCAAAGACTTACAGGCCATCTGGCTCCTGAACACTTTGGCTAAGGTGCAGTAGAGGCTCCTGTATAATCGACTACAGTCACACAAGATGCTCTTCGCCCTTAGTCCACATCAGTGTGGTTTCGGAGCAAAAAGCTCAATGGAGTAAGTAGATAACCGCGAGCTGGAAATAGTGCAGCAGGACACAAAAGAAAAATACGCAGTAGGAATAGAAATAGATATAGCAGGGGCCTTCGACAAGCTCGGGTGGTCTGCCTCGTTCTCAAAGCTACGAAAGATGCAGACACCAACAGTTTTGTGCAATAGCTTGCTCAGCTACGGCAACGATAGGATGTGCAATGGCAAGCAGAAGCACAAAAGGTTGTCAAGTAAATAACAATAGCATGCCCACAATGCTTAATCTGTGGGCCAATTTCCTGGGATATTGCCATAGAACCGCTCCTACACAATCTGCACTAAGATGATAGGGTGATGCTGGTGACTTGCTAGTAGTAATAAATGCAAGCTCGACAATGCAACTCGAAAGCAGGGCTACACAACTCCTTAACAAGTAAGTGGCTGGTGCAGCCACAACAAGCTCACAATTGCGGCAGACAAGACAGTATATTTACTGATAAAAGATGCCTTGTAGAGAAACCCCACAATTAGGCTGAACAGCACTAGCATACAGAGGAAAATAACATGATACCTAGGGATACACCTCGACGAACGACTGGCATTTAACGAGTGCATATGACTTACAACTGAAAAAGCGACAATATTAATGCACAAACTAGCTACAGACTACCATTGCAGACACTGTGAATGTATCATATAACCTCCTTCGAATCTATAACGTGCTTTACAGCAAGTGCCTGGGCTCATCGACTGTCTCTCACGACCCAAAACACTATTATGGGGCGTAGACAAAAAGGAGTATTGCTCTGAATGTCAGGGGCATTTGGCACCAAGTCCATGGAAGTCCTATGTGTCATATTTGCAACATACTCTATTGACATAAAGACACAGAGCAACAGCATACTGGTTGAAAACTGGAAGATTGGGTAATGTATGTGAGATAACATAGGACTATATTGCGGAAAAACACCAACTGAATCTTTGGAAGGTTAAGAAATGGTAAAAAGAATGGGAAATATCTTACAAGGGCCGTCGGGTTTTCTCCTTCTTCCCGAACATCTGGGAATGGTTGAGGCTCAGATACGTTGACCCAAGTCGCGGTATGATACACTTCCTGACGGGCCATGGCCCTTACGCTGAACATCTGCACCGCTTTGGCCTTAGCCAAAGTGATATGTGTGAATGTGGGCAACATGGACCCCCGAACACATAACACTAAAATGTGGCACACTCACCAACGTGAGGCCGACGTCAGAAATCAAGGACAGGACAGACTTTAAGAGACCCAGATAACTGGAGCATGCTTAACTGCATCACTAATGAAATATCAAGAGCGTTGCACAAGAATTATAAGCGGTATCGACCATATACAAGATAAAGACCCGAAACCCACCCTACACCACAACATGATGCATGGGACAACAGAGATTCAGACACTGATATGGAAACAGCCTAAAATGTGGTGCCTTGCTTAGTAGCTCGTCATGCACGTAATGGTGGTTTGCAGAGTACATATGTAGATGTAAATCTGTAGGAACTCCTGGACACACGTGCTTAGTTTAAGTTATACGAAGTGCCATCTCCACGGCGGTACCGAACACTCAAATTCACAATCGACCACTAAGCTGATTATTAACTTGTACTCAAAACGACTTATTTTATTGGGTTTATTAAAATGGGCAACAAATCTATGTTATATGAGTGAGTGGCTCCTAACGCCTCGTGACTCATGAGTAACTGGGTTTTAGACGGAGAAGTTCTGCTCCTGGAAATGCTCGTATTTCGTACTCATAGCCGGCTTAAAAACAAGTGGTGTCTGTAACACTGATGGGCTGTGGGGCCCCAACGTAGCCAGGAATTTTTAAATTTATTATTTTAATAACACATAATATCGCATTCCGACAAGAACAGTGACAAAACAAAAATGCAATACTTGAGAAAATTCGACTTAAGAAGAAATAATTCTATAAAACTTATACTGAAATAGTATAGGCGTCCTTTAAATTTCAAGTAACCATAGTTGGCAGTATATTCCACTACATTTTTCGTTCACCATGGGGGGGAGGGGGGGCGCGGGGGGACTTCACACCTATTTTTCAGTGACCTAAACTAAAATTTCCGTTAGGAATTAGCACTAGTACAGAGATATATAGACAGTCGATTTTCCGTCATTCTGTTTGCGAGTGGAACAGGGGAGGAAATGACTAGTAAAGATGAAAGGTATCGTCCGCACCGCACCGTATGGTGGCTTGCGGACTATGCATGTAGATGTGGATGCAGATGTAGATGTGGGTGTAAGCACTACCAGGTCCTATGTACCTTGATTTTTGAACCATTAGACGAGGAACACAATTAACATTACACAATACACTAAAACCTCCCGCCACAGTTGCCTCTCATTACCTGAATTCACATCGAAAGAAGGAATCACTGTTTACGATTAATATCTCTACCATAAAATTGGAGGAAAACTTTTGGATCATTACCTATTTAGGCTGTATGTACGCAGAAACTGAGCAGCTGAGCAGGGTGCTCTGACTTTTGTTTTCTCTATGGGAAGAATATGGCAACTAGTGTTCTAGATTTTAACCTTACGTAAGATTACCGGTAACCTGAACTGAGAGTTCCCTACCGTTGCATATCCTGGCTTGTACAGACTATCTCGAAACTAAATACAAATTATTACTATTCATGTTTAAAAGCTAAATGTGATGTACTATAAACTAAAAATGTTTAGAACTATGGACAAAACCACATTTCCTTACTCATGGGTACGTGGTACAAAGTAAATCGTCGTGTCACACCAACTGGGTGGGCGACTATGATCTAAGTTAAAGTTACTCATTTTTGCCACACGAAGAACCGCGTATACCATAGGTTTATAAAACCCTTCCTGCCTTGTACGCGAATCGGTGAATAAGCAGATGCAGCAGTGACAAGAGGACGTAGCGCCGCGTATTGCGATACCTAAAAAATTGCACACAAGTCAGTTTTAAGCACATAAATCATACCAAAAATTTCCCAGATCATTTATTTTTTCAATAATTTGTAGTTTATATCGACAGTCAACTGTTGCATATGTAACTGTTACATAAGTGAATAGCAGAGGAAAGAAAACTCAATGCAGTGTATGATGTTACATTATAGACGACTTCCATTAATCGGAACTTTATTTTGTTGACATGTCTTATGATAGCTTTTAAATAATGTAAATTTTGCTGCCAATAAAACGGTATCTTGTTTATTCCTTGTTGTCGTCGCAAAAATGCGAAACGTCTGTTGGATGACGAAAACAAACACTTCCCTTAGATCAGACACACCTGATAAAAGAAAATTAATGCATCCAGGTACTTCACAGTAATTACCTGTTTTATTTAGACAAAACGCGAATGGAGTAAGAAATGGTCGTTCCTGCTCTTCTGCATATTGTGGCATATTTAATCTAATTCGTAAAACGTGGTGATGCAAACTGACAATGCAGATATGACTGAAGTTGAAAAATGCTGTTCTGCTGATACGCCTGAAATGAAAAAAAAAGTGCTGTCGGAAATTATATTGTGCAACCATTCTCTGAAAAATGCTTTACACTATTGAAACACTTTTTTATCGAGGGGCTGAATCAGAGTATTAATTATGAGTGGAATTCGAATTATGTAACACCCTTTTCGTCGTCCTAAAGACAGAGGAGTTGTTACGTCGAGGCAAAGAGTCCATTTCGGATATCACGTTGAAAATTATTCTCACCCTTTTCTCCAAATTTTCGTATGCCAGTTACAAGACATTAACACGTAAAGAAGGGGAATAAAGTTTGGAAGGTAGGAGACGAGGTGCTGGCAGAAGTAAAGCTGTGAGAACGGGGCGTGAGTCGTGC
Organism: Schistocerca gregaria; assembly: GCF_023897955.1. Lineage (NCBI taxonomy): Eukaryota > Metazoa > Arthropoda > Insecta > Orthoptera > Acrididae > Schistocerca > Schistocerca gregaria. The sequence goes on along the minus strand of NC_064931.1, from coordinate 288,898,807 downwards.
TTGGGTAGCTCAGCTGGTAGAGCACTTGCCCGCGAAAGGCAAAGGTCCCGAGTTCGAGTCTCGGTCCGGCACACAGTTTTAATCTGCCAGGAAGTTTCACATGAAAAATGGTGCACAAATATTCTGTAAAGATACACTGCCCCAAAACTCATAAATAGTAGAAGGAATTTAAGAAAACGATCATCTCAACCTTAATTCAAATGACTAGCTGTCAGACGCCTGTGTCCTTTGTTCTGAGAATATATTAGTAAACGAGATTTATGAGAGGTTTGTTAACAATGTAAAGCAAATAATCTGTGTCGCCAGTTTTGTGGAGCAAGCTCATAATTATGTACATGAGTCTACAGTGCTACAGAACGTATAAATACAACTTCTGTGTGCAGTTTGAGACACATAAAATAGCTATATGTTAAAGGTCTTGTTCAAACGTTCGAAAATATACACATTTTTATATCAATGTTCTGTAATTCCCAGTGCACTAAAAATATCCAATAATCCTATGACTAAGATAGCAATGCAGATTCTAGAACTCAAGGGACAGGTATCTAAAGGTAATACGATTTCCAGGGTTGTGATTTAAAGAGATGCAGCTAAAAGAGGTAGTAGATTATCATGCCAGTTCAGGAACAGGAATTCCAGTGTCAAGTTACACACTAGTGGTATATATACTCCAGGACACCCGCACTGCACTCCCCCCACCCCTGGAAACTGACTAAGGTCAACCAGTGGAAATCTTGTCCTACCAATGCAAATCAGGCAAATGGATTAGGGCATCGTGTAACTCTACGCAGGTTGTGTGAATTTGTGGGAAACCCTTGGACCAATAGAAACAAAGTAAAATGGAGGAAAACCTTCCCACTGCTACCCTTATGTTCATTTATAATTAGTTCAGTTTGCATAGGCCTCTTCATTCAAAGTCTGTGCAATACAGGGAGAGGTTCAGATGTGCCATATACAAATTAACAATTCTATAGTGGCACGATTTGACGATAAGAACGATTATATAGAAAATCAACTAATGGTTTTATTTGAAAAATTTGGTTTTCTGCAATACATTTTTACAATTATTTTTTATTGTTTACTAACGATTTTCTGTTTACAAAGTTTTTTGTTTCTGATGTGATGGTAGTTTTTTACAAAGATTTTTCATTCTCATATGCAGTGATTTCTAAGGCTAATTTTTTTTGTTGGCGAAGGACAGGCAGCAGTAGCTGACGAAAAAACCACTCTCACATATACACCTACATAAAGCTACATACAAGACACACATGCAAACACAGTGTGCACACAATACACACACACACAGACACACACATAATGAACAATCAGGTATGCATCTCACACATACACAGCTATGACAAGCCATTCGTCCAACGATTCTGCACACGCATCCATTATTTACAAATAAATTAACCACTAACACACTCAGTCACTAAGTGAATTGTGTGAGTGCTGGAGGGTTCCAGTCCCATCCTCCCAGATAAAGCATTTGTCATCATGAAGCGACAGCCTCACTTTCAGTTGCAGTGCAGTATGTACCTCATGATAACTCAACAGAAAGACTACTTGGTGCACCATATGTAGAGAAGCGCCAATGCCCTCAAGCACGAAATGGTCTGTTGGATAGCCTTTGAGGTCACACAATACACATCTTTAGCCCACCTTTGGCTGGCATATGCATCTATGCAGTATGCATACATTTTCAACCTGAGCCCTACAAACTCCTCAGTCTATGACACATTCACCTCATCTTTCATCACACCGATAACCTAATCTTAAGGTGTTATTCCGAAAGGATTATCTGGCGCACATTCAGATGTGTTCAGTTATTTGAGACTGAACCTAATTACTTCATATGGATCACAGCCTTTCACCCAGTAGATAAAGCTGTCTGCATCCATATAATGTATCTTTGGATAGGTGAAGTATGGCTTCACCAACTCATAAAGAAATCAGCACAAATGGCTTTTGGAGAGATCCGATACTGCACTGAAACCTTGTCCATTTGCACAGCAATTAGTCCATCACTGTAGATGGTTATCCTTTCAAAATTTGGATAATCTCTTGCACCATAAAAACCCTTCTGCTACTAGTAAACTATATGAATTTCGCGTTATTCTCTAACATATTCCCTTGTGTTTCTGGAGATTCAATTATTCATTAATTTGTAAAAATTCAATTATGCTGCTTGAAGGAGACACTCTGGGTGATTCTTACGAGTACCATTCCCAAACTGCGACGTGGATGGAGTTTTATGTAGTGCGGAATATATTATTGCGTATTTCCTAGCGTGGATGGAATCGTTTTGAGGTACTAAGCGCTCTGGACGCAGCAGTTAATCACTGTGCCTATCGTGCAAATGAGTGAGATATACTAGTTCTACCTCCAGTTACAGAACAATGGTCTCTGTGTTAGTTTCTGCTTGTCCATCCAATGGCAATCCACAAATAAGGCAACCAACTGCTTGCTCGCATACGGCATCATTCCCCTGTGAATCGGACATGAGAACATCATTGCAATAAATCCCATCAAATTCCTATGGAAGTTTTCCAAGCTCAGCAAGAAACCTTCTCGCAGGATTATCCCCAATGTGTGACTTGAATTTGTTGCGACTAGATTCATACGAGTGTACAGCTTGATACACAGCTACATACAGTACATGCCATTCTATGAAGGCAGTATGGGAGGCAGTGGAGTTGTCTTCACCTTGCGCCGCAGGAGCTACAAGGCCTTCAGTGTCACTGTATACGACGAAGGGGCGTCGATGCTGCATGTGGCAGGTATTTCTAAACTCTAAGAACCTAATTTCCAAATGTACCGATTCCAGGCTCGAGTAACCATGAGGTACCTTTCAAGATATTTGCTCATCGCAAACGAGTAGAGACATCTATGGCAAAAATACCTTACACATTTTTTGTACTCAATTTGGAGGAAAGTAATTGGGACAACCTTTCTGTAGCTTCTGGCCTTCAGAGAATCTTCACGTTTAGGCGCTGACTAATTAATTTGGAAAAGTAGAGAGGTCGAAGTACTTTAAGTTTAACATCTTTGTTATGCACATTGTGCTCTTGGTAATCATATTCTGCCTTGATATCATCAACATCCAGGGTGGATACCTGAACTGAATAATCTGGATTTTGGCTCTCGAACTTTCTTTGGTCTTGGTGTTTTAAGGGGAATCAGATGCCTTTGAAATTATAATGCTCGTGCACATAATTTATTTCATATTTACTTGTGTGTTGGGCATGTTTCAGGTAATTTCTAATGCTACCTAGAAGAGTGGGAGACCAAGAGATGAATATACTAAGTAGATTCAGATGGATGTGGGTTGCAGTAGTTACTCAGGGATGAAGAAGCTTGCACAGGATAGAGTAGCATGGAGAACTGCATCAAACCAGTCTCTGGACTGAATTCCACAACAACAACAATGTAGAAGAGGTCATGCAAAGCAATATTCATCCCACTCATCTACAGTCTAGGCATTAATAAAAGCATGTTTAGCAGCAATGTATTCCAGAAGGGGTTGAACTGAATCCACAGTGAAGTGGATCATAGACATGTGAGTGAACATTGAGTACATGGCTGAGTACATTACACAACCTTCCTTCCTGCATGTTGGAAAAATGACCAAGTATGACACTCATGACATGATTTCTGAACCACTCTGTGATTGAATCGTCCTGTCATATCATGCCAGTTTTCATCCAAATTTCAACGATGAATTTTTTCTCGCCAGAATCATCATCCTCTTTCGAGAAGGGAGGATAAGGACTACGTGAGCTCGTAGTATAAAATTGTGTCACACTTAATGGCAGGATACTGCAGGTCGCTAACGATTCTGGGGAGCATTCATTCCAAAACGCCTTGGCAGGCACAGAGAAAAGCTGCATAACCTTGTGTTTTCAATATGGGCTTATGAAATTCTGTCGCCAAAAGTGCCAATAGCCACAGAGTAGACTAGTGCAGCTCCAGGAGTTAGTGATTAGTAACAAAAACAGCAGGCAGGGGTAAAGCTGCTGCTTGGCTCAGAGTGATGTTGAAGTAATGTCGAACAGTGGCGGTTGTGAGACAGTACATAGCATGGCTGCATTGATGAACGATATGGTGTCATCAGCCTGTACCATGTTGATGGTCACGAACCAGACTGGTGTGGTGTTTGTGTGTGTGGCTAACACATTGTCAATGAACCAGGCTTGGGCGATGAATGCGTCAGCCTCAGATAAAGTGCTAGAGTAGTCGCAGGCGCAAGCCAGATTCTCGATATGGTCTCCATCTCATCTGCGAAAAGAGAAGAAAAGATTGATTGGTATTATGCATAATAAAATGATTTATGCATATGTCTATACTATTTCTAATTAAATGCAAAGTTGGCAGCATCGAAATAAGTCCACGAAACCATTGTCACATTTTTATTTGCAGTGAGATCTTCTGTTATCATATCCTCGAAATCCATCTAAATATTATAATCGAGTGCACCTATAAATGAAGGTACACGATAATTGCAAAACAGACTGGGGCACGAATTCCATTTGCAATCGAGCAGGTGTGATGACGGATTACACTGTAGTGGTGTTTGCAGATGTGATGAATACATCAGCGACGAACCGGGATGGGGCCACGAATGCATTGTCATGTTGTCAGGTCGTGGAATAGTTGTTGCAGGCACAACACCAAGTCTGCAACTGTCCATTCCATCTGCAACAGAAAAGGAAAAAAAAGGAAGAAAAAGCACAAATTAATCATCAGATTCGAGCTATAACGTGCAGACAAGAATATGGATAAAACAAGAAAATCCTCTTAAATACATACCTCTTTACCACTGGAGGCAAATCTTAAGCGTCTAAGAGTTGATGAACCATCATAACCATTTCATTATGGGATTTCGTCTCTGTTGATGCATTCAGTGCTAGAAAGCCTCAAACTGAAATAGCTTCTCGTATCGAAACAACTCGTCTTTACTGTGAAAAACCACATTCCTTTGGTTATTTCAACTAACAGGAACGAGTATGATCATCTATAGTCACACGGTGTTAGGTAGGATAGCAGCGGCTTTCAGCTCTGCGTAGGAGACGCAGTCTTAAACTGCTCCTATGGGTGTTCTTTAATACAAGATTATACATCAGCTCAGGTTCGCGTGCGATCCATCATGTGAACGGAACTTCTGTTGTTGAAAGAGAAACGTAATTTCCCGACGCTTTGGAACTAGCTGCGCGCCGAGACTGGCATCTGCGTGGTACTACCCATGCTTCAGATACCTCTGTCAGCTCTGTGCAGAAAATACCATACATATTTTAGTAACGCACCTTTTGCAGGTACCTGCTAGCGCGGAAGTCATCGATGTAAGCATCAGCTGTGGCTCAGAGACTTATAGCTATCACGCTACACACAGCTTCCTCAATGCTGGGAACAAGATTTTGCCCTGCTAGCGAGACAACACCTTAGAACTGCACAACATCCAGTACCGGGTACTTGTCGTTGGTCACACCCCACCTACGGCCCCTGTGTGTGCTCTCTGGAGGTAGATGTGCATGGCTGTATCTTCTGATGTATGTTTCAAAAATTTGATAAACATCCAACACCGCTCTGTGAGGATTGTTTACAAATCGTTCTCTGGTGTTTTATGTGAGTACATCAACAACACAAAGTTGCGTAATCGATTTCCATGTTAAATAATTAAAATTATAGACAGCCGAATAACATTTTCCAGTAGACCCACTCCTACCAAACACAGTTTAGTCGATTACTCATTAAGGTAGGAAAATCCTGTGAGTAAATAATCAAGATATCAGCACTTTAGGCTCTGACCTCTTAGTGTGGATGTACTTACACTACTTTGTGTCTGTGCTGCTACATGGACACCCCAGAGCCAGCAGTTGGGTTTATCTTCTGTTTTTATGTATATAGTGTCACTGAACACACCAAACTGTGTAGTAATGGGTGGAAATTCATTTTTAACGTAGTCTGGATCCACTTAGTAGCGGGCATTTCATTGCTTATTTTTCAAAAGAAAGTAATAATTCCTGATAGTAAAAAGTGGAACATTAAAAATCGTAAGGCGATAACAGATGCTCTCTGGCTGACAGATAATGGTAAAGTCTAGCCATGATATAAAGATATCCAGAAGCCGGCCTAATATTCCTCACCACAGCAATGAAATATGGAACAGCAATTGCGCTGACAGCGTCTCTGGATTCCTCTTCCTCCCCTGCATACGTTAGTTCTTCTCCAAAATAGCCAGTTGTACGTTTGTCGAAAGCAGTGTCTACAACACGACAATAATGTGGCGAAGAATAGTGGAAAGAACGGTTGAAAACAAGGTAAATCGTTAGTAATTAGACAAATGCCGAGCAACAGCATCAAGAACTGATCTCAGTTGTGTAGATAATATATATGACCATATCACTTTACATAACATCCAAATACTTTTACAATCCCAGATACTCATGACTCGCCACCTGTATGTATTGGAAGAAAATACTACACGATTTACAATCAGAATAGACGAATATTACTGTTTTCTCAGGCACACAGAACTAGTGGGAGTATGAAAATTCGGTCGTGTCACCATGTCTCTCTAGATCAACTGTCTTTCCACTATTAAAACATATGCTGTGTCAATCCCTCTATGATATGCAGTCGTCACATTGAAGACTCACAGTCATCTCCAACGAGTACTCCATGCGTTTGTTACTAAGTGTATGTGTGACAGTCTTTCTCTCCCCTCTGTATAAAAAACAAAACCTACATACTTTTTTCAAGGGGTCTGCAAAGTCTGTCAAACTTTTGCACAGACTTCTCAGTCATTTTTGGCAGTAGATGATGCTGTGATTGTAACAGATCTGCATCATGGCATAACAAACAAAAAAACCAAACTCCTCCAGAACAGGCCACGAAGGCCCAGTGGTACCAGCCGACTGCCATGAGCCCACTAGCCCCGCTGGATGCGGTTATGAAGGGGCATGTGGTCAGCAAACCGCTCTCCCAGCTGTATGTCATCTTAGGACACTGTTCCTTGGCACAAACTTGTAGCTTTCTAGGAATGTGTCCAAGATATCTAGACACACTCTGATCTAGAGCATATGTCAGTAATGTCAATTACTTCCTATATGACCATGCTGTATTCGGATTTTAACATATTTTTGACATTTTTACCCTTTATTTCATATTATTTCCCTTTTTCAGATTTTTCTACGTTTTCTAGTTTATTCCATATCTGTCCATATTCTGTATATAAATGTACAAGTGTATAAGTGTTCTTATTGCTAACATTACCAGGTGTGTGTTGCTATTTCTACCTTCCAACTGTGATAGAGATTACCAACCCAGTCGGAATAACTACAAAATATACGTCTTCCAAATGTCAACACATATAACACTAAAACCCATGCACGTACATAGATTGCTGTGTGGTAGTGTTGAAGTTATTCTGTAGAAAACACACACATAAATCAGTTACGCTGTTTTGTTTGTCAGCTTCCCAAGCCCCCCTCCCCCCCCCCCCCCCATTCGACTTGCTGAAGCTACTGAGGTGGACCAATTTCTGGGAACTACTTTGGTTTTATATGAGTGGATCCACACCAAACATTATCCCAGCTATTTTATGCTGTTGTTCAAACCAGGACTTAGTTCTGGAATTTGTTCAGGTGGGTCACTTCAGCCGTTGTCCCAGACGCTGTATCGTTGAATCCACCCAATAATATTCCCAGATGTAACACATTGTGGAACCACCACTAACATTATCCCATTCCCAATGTGGGCAGATCCATCTTTTGGATGCAACTCTGAACCCACCATTGATGCCTCCGAACCCAGCCCAGACAACGGAGATCCTTGCAGGAAGCCAACACAGTATAGTGTAAGTGAGCCAAGTGTTTTTTTCCAAAAACTAACCACAACACTCTATCCCACAGCATTCCATGTAAATGCATATGTTTTAGTGTCAGCTTTGGAACTTTGTATTAGGTGTGGTGACATTTGGAAGAAGTATAGTTCATAGATACTCTGACTGGGATGGGACTCTGTATCACAATTGTATGGTAAAAATAGCAGTCCACAGGTCTTAATGTAAGCTACAGGAGCAAATATACACTTGTACATATACAATTTGGAAAAATATGGAACAAATCAGAAAATGTGGAAAGTCTTAAAAAAAACGGAAATAATGTGAAATAAATGGTATAAATGACAAAAATTTGCTAAGACTCGGATACAACATGGCCATACAGGAGATCTTAATTTATACATCGGAAGTAGTCGAAATTAGTGACATAAGCACTAGATCAAAGCGTTTGGAAATATCTTGAGTATTTTCCTAGAAAGGTACAAGTCTGTAGGAGAATTAACGTACACTGGAGAGGAGGTAGTCCAGACATGCTGTCAGCTCGATTACTGTTTCATATTTCATTGTTGTGGTGAGGGATGTTAGGTCTGCCTCTTGATACCTCTATGTCAGAGCTGTCTTGTACCGTTATTCGTTAGCCAGCGAGCAGCTGTCACTGTCCTATTGTTTTTAATGTTTAACGTCTTGGAAGTCACATCTTTTCTTAAGAAAATAAGTAGATATGCTGTCATTTTAATGTGGATCTCGACAGCATTAAAAATAATTTTCCTCCATTATAGAAAAAAATCACATCCATCCTCTTCCTGGACCTGGGGTACCCATGTTGCAGCACAGACACAAAATAGTGCAATTACATCCACACAGATGAATTTTTAATTTGTTATCAACCGAGTGGTGGCGTCGTCTTGTCGCAACGTTTCAATGAGTTTCGTATCCATCGGGGGAAATTGCAGCCAACTTGCGTCTTTACTCAGAGGTTTTTGCTACCGATACGAGTAACTGTGTTTGACAGGTGTGGGTCTCGTGCAAATTACTATCCATCCATTTAAAATTGTAATTATTCATTCAACCTAGAAATTGATTATGCAAACTCGAACTCATATAAAATACCACAGTACGACTTTAAACAATCCTTGGGCAGTGCTATCGGTAAAAATATGCGGGATTTTATCATATTTTTAAACACACCTCATTGTTATTTATTACCCATTTTTATCATAATCGCTATAATTAATTTATGATCTATTTATAATACTTTAAGACACTAAAAGTGGCTGCCTAGGATTTTCCCCCAAAATAATGGTTTCCAGTAGGACATTCTAAAATGTTGGGAAAATCCAGCATATGCTTCTTGTTGTAAGGCAAAATTCAAATAACCCATTGAAGATTATGTTTTTCACGTTTAAGATAGTGGGGAATTTATAAAAATGTATGATAATTTTTTTAAAGCAATACCCGTAGCATTATCATCACAGTCGACGTAAGCCAGTGTAAAGAATGGCTATCATTTCATTACCGCAACACCTACACACAAACTCCACATAGCATATCAAGAACACTCTTGCCACAGAACGTTTACACTGTGGAGATTCATATCAAATTGCGCTGAAAGCACCTCACATCCTGTTTAACAGTTACCACAAATGTCTTCATACACTGTCACACTGTACCACCTAGTGTGATATAAAGTAAGGTAAGGGATGAAATTCTGTGATTATCACATTGCCTACATATAAACTGTACATAAAATATTAGGCACACACTTGCCACAAAACAGTTGCACTGTGGAGATGGTAAGATAACATCGTCTGTTTAGTTAGGAAATTATCAGGGTCTGAGAGAGGTATGCACTTGGATCTTTATTTAAAGAAGCAAAATGTGCGATGTCTCTTCAAAGCACGTCAAGAAGTTCACTGCCAGTTAGGTTTCCACACCGCACAGCGCCCTGCCAACTCACATCACCTCACAGGCAATTTACTCCCACCTTCACTCCCATTGTCACCTCTCCGCGAGGGCTACAAAAAGCACAGTCCTTGCTGACATCTGACATTGTCTCACCACCCCCTAGTATCCGGTGTGGTCTGCTGCTTTCAGCTCACTGCTCCACCCTCTTGTGACACCCACCCTGTCCAGATGTACATAGGAAGACAGCAATACCTTCCTTCAATATCCTCCTGCGAGTTGGCAGCGTGATGCAGATCAAAGGCAACAAAAAAGGTAAATTCGTTTTATACTAACTGTACTATATACTGAAACTCGACGTTTTCCTCACATTGTACTGTAAACAGTTATAGTTTTGTAATTATCCCTGGACATAGCAAATAACTTTCTATGGCTACAGAATGACAAACTTCTCTCAATGCCAACATCAAACTTTTATGTTTCCATGTATGTGTTAATGTATTTAAGGTGTGTCCATTTACACCCTGCGATATTTCCCATCACAGATCCATAAGCCTCTGATTTCTTTCTTACCAATTATTAACACACACTGATAGACAACCGATCAACAGGTGTGAAATGAATGGTGATACATTTGGAACGACAGATGTCACTTAACGAAACCCAGTAAAACCATAAATTTCTAGTATGCCATACTCTTTTCTATTCAACATACATACTAAATGCGGGAAAATGATTATAAGCATGCATCTGTACATGCCCTAAGCTCTATTATCTTAGTCATATTAACGCTACATTAAATATACAAATGTGGTGTCTTAATATCTTACAGTCCTTGCTGAGTTCAGCTTCTCTAAATTTACCCAATAGCGTAACTGACGAATGCTGCATACTCATGTTTAAGTCTTTTTTTCAGCGACCATCTAAAGGTGTAGTACTCAATAAATCAATTTAATCGCATTGATTTTGTGTCTGCAATCATCACAATGTTACGTCATCATATTTTAATAATAATATCAAGATTGTTAACACATGCAGTCAATGCAGAGAATGCAGTCCATTTCCATATAACAGATACGTGCTGGTGCCATCAGAGAAGCAACACGAATTTACGGACTCTGTGCTAGGTGGCGATATATCTACGTTTCGTTTCGTGTATTTGTTCTAAATGGTTCAAATGGCTCTGAGCACTATGGGACTTAACATCTGAGGTCATCAGTCCACTAGAACTTAGAACTACTTAAACTTAACTAACCTAAGGACATCACACACATCCATGCTCGAGGCAGGATTCGAACCTGCGACCGTAGCGGTCGCGCGGTTCCAGACTGTAGCGGCTAGAACCGCTCGGCCACCATGGGCCGGCGTTTATGCGTCATAGTATTGTTATTGTGAAGGAGAAATGATAGTTTAACCTTGATACATTGAATTTTGGTTGGTTTGTAGTGTATACATCCTACCATGTGTATAGTATGCATAGGTAAACTTCATCCCACTTTATAATTACAGCATTCATTTAACCCCTCTTCCCATCCCATTAGCGAATGATGTTTCAAAAGAGTGACTGTAAAAACCTGCATATTACCTCTTATTCCTCAGATTTTCATATTGTGGTCATTTCGCTAGGTCTATGTGGGAAGAAGTAATATCTTACCTGGAATGTAGTTTCCCAGATACTTTAAGTTCAATGACAATGGCTGTGGAAGCCTGCAGACTTGCAGAACACCACAAATGGTTGCACACAAATAAATCAATTGAATATGAATGCGAAAAAACGCACTCATCGCCGTCTTAACCATGGTGAAGAAACAAAGTTAATATGTGAAATCCTCTAACAGAAAGTTACCAGGCACTGTAACACATATACAAATGTCTACACTTCCTCTCCTGCGTAATTAAGGGAGTGATCAGAATCACTAATTTGTCTGTAAGTTAGTATTTCTCGTTTGGCTTGGATTTTTATATCATTACGAAAATGGCTGAAAACTGAGAACCACCATTGTTCACTCTATTCGAAGCCAAAGACGATTTTAACTTAGAGGTTTGAACATTATCTTTCCATTATTTTGCTTGTGGAAATCATAATTCCTTCCCTTATCCATACAATGCTGGAGTGACACTGCTGAAACAGACAATGTTGCTGACAAACGCTGAGCCACAGCCTAGAGCTTGAATCTGGAATGTATTTCTCATCAAGCAGCGTAGTGTGCACTGTTTCGAAAAACCCTGACAGATTCCAAGCGTGTATGTAATTGGATCGAAACTGGAAGTTTGGCTTGAGAAGAAGTATTGCTACAACTGAAACTGTGAGGGCAGGTCATGCGTCTTGCATGGATTATTCAATAAGTAACAGCATAGTCCTCGAAGAGGAATTTTCCAGTTTAAGTCACATGTGGCAAACCATTTTAATCTGAAAAGTTGTATTTACTTTTCTGCTAGTTTCAGTTTCTTTTACATTTTATTCTTGAACTACTACATTCCTGTAATAATTCCTGTGATAGTGAAGTTGGCAGAATCATGTCAAGAGTATTTACATTTGCATACTACATACGAATATATGTAAATAGGGAATGTAAGTATGCAATATAAACATAGCAACACCGTTTATACAAATATTTTTTTTAATTAATGTTACCATTACATTATAATTACTAACGTTTGAAATGTACTAAATCATTTATAAACATGAGATAACAGCTTCCAAATTACTTTAATAGGCCAGTTTACTATAGTTCATTTGCCAGAAGATATTACCCAGTAATTATCTTAGGAGTAGAAACGTAAAGTAGATGATGTATACAGAAGCGTTTGGTATCAAGTTGCCTAGAGATGCAGAGAGGGCTACGTGGGTAGGATGGAAAGAGCAAGTAAGGGAATAACAAAGGCTCATAAAATGTAAACCTAGATATTCGTAGTTACTCAGTCATCCTTGTAATAACGGCTACACCTCGCCTGTTATACCTTCTAAAACATTGAATGCTTCCTGCTGTAAGTATAATAACACAAATCAAAATGACAATTACAACAGCAGGTTTCACTGTTTTTTTGGCGTTCTCTGCAGGGATCGAGACTTGTGGTTCCTCGGAAGTTACTGCCTCACTAATGTTGACAAAGGACACAGCTTCTACATGCGTTCCCAGAGTCGAATTTGACTGCTCTGACAACCCTGTGATTACGTCAGACATGGCCGTGAGAGTGACCGGTCGAGTAGTGGCTGTCACTTTTTTCTGGCTGTGACTGATCTCAGTGTGCCAAGTAGAGTCTGCACCATCTAACACCGATGAGTCGCTGTTGTAATATGCTGTAGTAGCATAAGTCCGTTCCTGCAACAGAAATAATGTAGTATTAGTTTGATATTCACAAATCTTGGTTAATGCTTGCACATGTCCACAGCATAAATGTGAGTACATAAAAACCAGATTCTTCATTTTCCCTTTTAATGTTCGTCAGTTGTGTCTTTTTTTGTCTGCATCTAAAAACATACTTCGTAAGCTACGTTCCATTTCTGAGTAGAGATTATTTTGTACCATCGCTAGTCATATCCTGTCCTATTCCTTATAGAAGTGCAGTGTTCGATAAACAGTTGCTTGTTTGCCACCATAAAACTTCTCCTTTGTTTTCTGCTTCTGGTCCTTACACGATACTGACGCTAGAGGTAATATAATCTTGCTGCAGTTTGTGGCAAATGTTTCCCTAAGTTTCCTCTGTAGTGTTTCCCTAAAACAGCGTCTTCTTCCCTTCATGGACTTCGAAGTCAGGAAAAGGAGCATTTCCACAACATAGTCGTAATGATTGAACCAACCTGTAACGCCTCTGAATGATTTCGTTGTATTCTTTTAAGACGACTTAATAGGTGTAGCACTCACTTTGGCAGTACTCAAAAATGGGAAGCACAAGCGACCTGTACACAGTTATCTGTATAGTTGTGCTACACTTCCCCGGAATGTATCGTTTCACCACTTTACGGGACAATGTTTAAATGAAGTGACCGAATAAAACCACATACCATTCGAATATTACTGGGATGTTTTCCCCACCTAACCGCCTTAACTTACATATACCCATGTTTAAAGCAAGCTGTGATTCATTGCATCCAAGACAAAGTCGTTATCTCACAACCTCCTGACCAAGTTTTTGGAGGATAAGGCTTACCAAAGCCCAACACATGAACAACCACAGTTAGGTTGGTTCTGTGAGGGCAACAAGCTATGCTTCTTTCACGCTTTTAGTCACTACACATGTGGTTACCAGTTTGGTGTGGCACAACCCAATTACTTCGTAATGGCTACGGTTCGCTCAGGTACTGTACTGTTAGATCGCCAATGTTGGCAACCGCGACACTAAATACTTGTAGCCCGATGTCGAGTACTGGTATGACAGGAGATGATCCAGAACTAGTAGACCTTCTTTTAAGAAAGCTGTGAAAAAATTATATAGGCAGTCTGTCCAAATCGCCACACAACACAGGGTAGCCACGGGGTCTCAGGCGCCTTGCCACGGTTCGCGCAGCTTCCCCCCCCCCCCCCCCCCCCATCGGAGATTCAAGTCCTCCCTCGAGCACGGGTGTGTGTGTAGTCGTTAGCGTAAGTTAGTTTAAGTTTGAGTAAGTAGTGTGTAAGCCTAGGGACCGATGACCTCAGCAGTTTCGTCCCATAGGAACTTACAACCATTTTCTGTCCAAATCATTCTGAATACCCACACATTTACTGAAAATCAACACTTTCGTGTACACAACGTCATCACCAAACTGTCTAAGATTACTGCCCAATCTGACAGACAAATAATTTATGTAAAAGAAAAAAAAATTGGGAGATACTGACATTGATGTTTTAGCCATTCGTAAAACCCATATTGACAGTGAAGATCACCTTACGAAAAGAATGAAAATACCAGTATATGACTTGTTGCGGGCCTTATACGTGTATCATCATACTTACGGAGTCACTACATATGTTCGCTCCTCTGCCTCCGTAATACATCCATCACCAACCACACACCTGAAGTCGTAATCAGATTGGGAAAAATGGTTATCAGTGATATGTATGACCTGCATTTGCTGCCCATCTAGCTGTCTATGTGGGGAATTTCCAAGTCACCACACAAAATGGCAATATAGGACCAATGGTAGCAACTTCACCTTTGTCGCTATCTGATGTGAAAGGGGAGGGATCTTTCAAATCTTCAGCATGGAACCTAGAGTACAACCCTGGTTTTTGCTTCATAAGAAAGCTGCAAGAATGGTCAGAAACAGCTGTGAACCTGGATTTCAAAATATCTAATAGAAAAACCTGGACACTTTTAAAGTAATTAGGTAGGAGTCCTTCGGGTGCGAGAGATGAAAACGCCTTGCACTTAGACTTACGAATTACGTTGTGACTACTCCAGAAACAACACTGGAAAGAACACACTCCACCAGTATCAAATATGAATTCACGGCCTTATAGACATCTATCCCCGACCAGATCGTATATCCCAGTCACTTCGTATCGATCAAATAACAGCGGCACTCAAAGATGTTAGCCTGGTAAAGACACCAGAGCGTGGTGGATTTCATGCTGAATTCTTGCTAAACTGTGATAACTACACCAAAAATGGCTAGCAGAGTCTTTTTTACCGATATCATGATGAGAGGCTAATCTCGATGGAATGAAAAAGTCCAACGTCATCGCTAGCCTTGAGCCAGGAAGACCAAGTAACGAACCGAAAAGCTCAGTATACAAGCTTCCTGAAAGAGTAACCTACAAAAGAATCTCGTCTATAAGACTTGCGAAAATTCCTATTGAATAAGCTCCTGTCCACAAAAAAAAAGAAAACGTACAGACCAGACCTATACAGAACTAGAATTTCAAAAGATTCTAAAAACTTTAGGTGCATTTATGGATCTCTCAGCAGCCTATGAAGTATGCAGGCACCGTCTTCGCTACAAACTGACAACGAGAATTTAAGCGTTCAGAAGCAAAGGCATATAAGTATCATTCTTGTAGTTTTGACAAAACTGAAGTTAAAGTTTCAGAATTGTCTTGAGATTGCAAAATGAAATTTCATATTTATTTCGTGCATATTAGTCATAAAAATACTGAAGCATATTTCGTTTGCATGTTGGGATAACAGATTAAAATAAATGACCAATTTTATATCACAATTCATTGAAGTCTGTGTGCACTTGTATCCCTTTGCTTTCAGAATATTGTGAAATAAGAAAAATGCGATTATGTTGTTATTATTGGTTGTTATCAATATAGTAAACATAAATTTGATATTTAGAGCTATAAAAGAACATTTATGTAATACTACATTTACACCAAGCCCTTTGTGCTTACGATATTGAAACAAAATAAGAATACTGTTTAATGCATAATCCCATTATTGAAAATATTTCTCACCAATGGGGTCACTACCCCCTTCTCATATATCATAAAGCGGTTAGGTAGATAATATACAACATAAAACGTCAACACAACCCTACTTTAATAAAATGCTACTTGTTGCTACAACATTTAAAGTACTGCTACAAAATAAGAAAGAGTCTATTTATAATCCGAATCCAGAAAGCCTTTCTTATCATCTCGTTAGAGTCCTTCAAGCGGGTCAGTCCTAACTGTTGTTCTAGATTGTTTTTATTGATGTGGAGCGGAGGAAGCCATGATGAATAGGCTGGATAAATGGAAGCAAGCTCAGATTATCATTGATTTAGGAAGCTTAATGTTTAGAGGTTAGTTGTACAGACGTGACAAGATGACATTCGTACGAATTTTGTCTTTTCTACTGGGTTTCGTTAGATCATTTGAGAGAAACTCATATAGAAGTGCATATGTATCTGTTTGGTGCCAACTGTTTTCTGATATCTTGTAAATTGTTTTCTTGTTGTTCACCTGGGAGCAATTTAGAGTCGAACTTTACTTGTATCCCTTTGCCATAACAATTTTACATGCTTTACCATGCTGTAAATGCACTTATTCCATTTTCCTGGGGAAGGTCACCAGCACCACTTTGCTTCTGACTCCTCAATCATCTGTATGTAGTACACTAAGATCAACATTTGTCGAATGGCTCCTCATACTGAAATACATTCCACACCCTGGACTTCTATGTGGTTACCCTATTCAGATTTTTTCCCGCCATTTATGTTATCATATGTTAATCCTGCTATAAACTCTACTCCCTCAAAAGATGGTTTTCCTCCCATTAAAATCTTTTTGAGCGCAAGAAAATAAATTTTAATGTTTATTTTGCGTAATATTAGTTAATCATACAGTAAACACATTTGGAATCCAGTTGAAAGTTCAAGAAAAAAACAAGTAATTACAACTCTTTAATGTTGGTCAAAATTACGTTCATTGCAGTGAAGGCTTCGTTGAAAGCACCTAACAATAGTGTTCTACATTTACATTGTGTAATAAGTGTCAATTATTGTTTCAAGTGATATCGGTCCATTTTGGAGCATGTGTGTCCCAAATGGACATACGCTGCTTCAGACAAGATACAAAAGTTGCAAGTGCTATATAACAGAGCGTGAGTGTCACATGCTTCACACATCTGTAGAATCTGTTGAGTTACTCGTGAAGTGTTCATTCCACTTTTCCTTAGGGATACAAGATTCTGGCAATCAGTTCGTATCTTTCCTGTGGTATATCTCAAAATCAGCACATCTGGTAGCTCCAGACTTATAACAGAAAACAAAGCCTGAAAGTACAGGCGAGCCTTATGGCTACTAAAGGATTGAGACCACATGTTTCCCAAGTCGTTATAATTTCCACCTATCACATTTAAGTCATCATTACCTCAATAATTGTTAGGCAACTAACCAATTTGCATTATTCCATATCGACTAATTCCTGGATATTTAACACCATACCATGGTGTGCAATACTGAAATAAATTCCAACTGGTAATAGCCATTTGAGGTGTAGGAAGATGAGCAGACCTAGTGACAAGGGAACTGGGAGGATGACTTGTTCCCTAGGTAGGAAATATTTCCGAGACAGAACTCTTACCACAGATACCCTTGTTAATGAGACAGCACACACATGTAGTAGTTTCATCACTTAGTCCACCAGAGCAGTAGGGAAAATCGCATTCAGGCGCACTTTTGATATCGTATTGATATAGCAAATTGTAGCAAAACAAAAGTGATTGTTTGTCAGCATTGCTATTTATATTTCTTTCCATTTGATGAAGGTGATAGTTTTTAGTACCATCTGACTTGCTTGCTGACCAACAGTTCTCAGTATAGCACTTTTTTCTGAGTAATGAATCCAAATATGTTAGAATACACTAAGGCTACAAACCACTGAAAATCAGAAAGATATTTACACAGTTACTAAACAGAGTACACAGTACATTTTCATTGCATCGGAGAAGTACTCCAGAAAATGATCATTTTATCATTTGTGTTTGGCCCAAACTGAACTTTTCTGTTATACATACATCAAATCTTCCTAAATTTACTGCAAAAATGAAAACACTTAACACCTTTCTTTCCTAATTTTACATCATTTGGGACAATTTCTTCCTTTTTTGAAGGCTTTACCTCAGTATAGTACATAAGCAGTCACAAATACTTTTTTGATCTTCTTACCAGCCTATGGGTGGATCTATGTCTGCCAGCATTGTTCACAAATCCCGTACTACAACTGTAGCCCTTTACCACAGAAGAATACTGAATGTTGATTTTAATGCTGTCCTCCTATTTTATGGAGACAAATATTACTCCTGTTCTATGGTAATTGGAAGCCAGACCCACAATTTTGCTGCCTTTAAAAAAAGAACCCAAATTACAGAGGATGACATCCTATAATGAAAGCCACCACTTTTCCTTGAAAAGTGAAAGGCCTGATGAGAAACTTTTCGTATCTATCCTCATTATGCCACAAACCAAAACTATCTCAATTTTTGACTCCAGGCTGGGAAAAGTAAATAAAAAAGTTATCCATTCCTGTCTTTCTTTTTTTTCCTCAAAACTTAAATGAAAAGTCTAAAACTACCCTAACACACAATTTTCAGATTCTCTTTCCAGAGCTTCATTTCTTTCTTCATAAAAATTAAAGACAAGAGTGTAGCCTTTCAGGTCTGCAGTACATCCAGGTTGTAACTGCATTGTACAGGATTCATTGCTGTAGTTTTACAGTGTTCTTCCTTTGAATAGTTTAGTTATCTACTTTTCTTCCACCTTCTGTCAATTTTAGTTGTAATTTTAGTCTTTTAAGAGGGTTTTCATGTAAGAAGTCATTTGTCCCTTGTTTTTCACATTTCTCTACAATTTCAGGCGCTAGTTGTGCACATTCTATTAAACCTCTTTCAAAAATTGCATTAAAATCGAAAGTTAAAAAAATATATTGTCAGAATCTAAACCTGCAGGGCAAGTAGGATCATTTGCATCAGTATCATTTTCTTTATCATCCCTAACTTCCATAACATAACTGTCATGTGGAAAATCTTTTAGGAGAGCTACAACAATTCTGTCATTTATTAGTATTGGCAAAGCTAACATAATGGTACATCTCTATGAAGCAACAGATTTGACAAATTACAAATTTTAACAAAAGAGCCACATGATAGTAAAATAGGACCTAACCTTCATAAAATATCTATGCTAGTAAACACAAAAATTTCTAACAATTGTATGATAGTAAACAAAAAAAAAGGTGCTTCAGTCTGGAACCGCACAACCGCTATGGTTGCAGGTTTCAATCCTGCCTCGGGCATGGATGTGTGTGATGTCTTTAGGTTAGTTAGGTTTAAGTAGTTCTAAGTTCTAGCAGACTGATGACCTCAGAAGTTAAGTCCCATAGCGCTCAGAGCCATTTGAACATTCTCGCTAAAACAAACCTTCAAGTGTCACCAAAGATTATACAAACATTCTCATTGAGTGGCAAATGACAGTGAAGTGTTTCTGACCTATCGTTAACATATCCTTAAACATACCATCAGCCCAGGATGTGTGAAGTACGTGTGCAATAAGAATAAACAAGGATTGAAAGAGATGGTACTGAGAAGTACCAACAGGTAACAAAGAGTTAAAAATCATATTATCACACAATACAGCCTCTTCTTCTGTGAGGAAGTAATGCTTCCAGTTTGCTGTCCACATGTAAAAAATGAAGAAGTGCAACAGTTTCATTTGTTATTACACAAGGGAAACTATTAGCAATATTAAACTTGAGCTCTCCCAGTGTATTAACTGTTGAAGTAACTTATAGTTTTTAAAGTGATTGCCCATCTGCTTATCCTTAAGTTACATGAACATTAGCAACATGATGTAATACAACGATGAGCCAAAATATTGTGACAACCTGTGTAAGATTATGTTGGTCTTTGGAATGCAATACAACAGAAATTCTGCATGACATGGATTTAATAATCTCTTAGTAGGTTTTCAGATATTTATGTACAAGTCACACAGTTCCCCTAGAATATAGACCTGCAAGTTGACATCAATGTAGGGTGACTGTCATGCTCCTACAATAAATGTAGCATGATTCTGGCCTTGTGAAATAGAGATTTATCCTGTTAGAAGATGCCATAACCAATAGGGAAGGCATTAAGTATGGAGATATGATGGGCAAAATCTACAGCTGAGGCTTTCTCTAATGACCCTGTTGGTCCTTCCAGTACTGATTGGCCACTGTGTAATTCTCTGCCAATGCTGTCATTCAAAAGCATGAATACAGCACAACACCCTCCTAGTCAGTGTTGGCTTCCCGGACGGTGCAGCTGCTACTTGTCATTCAAGGAGCTCCTCAGCTGTAATTATGAGCCTGGGTGCACCCTATTCTCCCACAAAAGAAAGTCCCCTGGTGGTACTGGGAATGAAACACAGATGCTTCACAAAGCTGTCAGATGTAATGATCATTTAGCTATGGAGATGGACAAGGGATGCAGGTGGTCTACAATAATATTCTTGTAGTTCACAGCTGCCATTTTGGCTTTGATAACTTACACAGGTCCTACAGAAGGCCAAGTAAAAGTCCATTATAGCATTATATTGCCATCACCAGCCTGGAGCCATGGTGTGATGCTTGTTTTCAGCATCTGTTTTGCTGGATGAGGTTGAATCTGGACATAGCCATTGACCTGGTGTAACATGAAATATGACTTTTTCCACAAGGTGACATGCTTTCATTGATCCAACATTAAATGTTACTGATTCCTTCCCATTGCAACTGCAACTGACAATGTCATCGTCTTAACATGGGAACATGTAATGGTCATCTGCGGTGGAGCCTCAAGGTCAACAATATGAGTGCAAAGACGTGGTCCAAAATACTTGTGCCTGCACAAGCATTGCACTCTGTTGTCAGACCAGCAATAGGTGGGTGCATTTCCAGCTTCGCAGAGCTGGAAGGCCTCCAGCCTCCACTTTCCATGTTGAGTTGTGTTTGTCCAGCACCTTGTCACCTACTTACAGTTTCGCCACTCTTCACCCTCATTCCATAGGTGCTCATAACAGCAGCAGACAATTGGCCAGTCAACTCTGTCATCTCTGGGAGGATCAGTTCCAGATGACAAGTCATAAAAATCTCTCCTTTGCCAACATCACTTATATAAAAGGATATCTCCATTTGTGTAAGTATTCTTAAGGTTTATTTGAATATTACTTTACTGAGTATGATCATATAAGAGTCATTATCCATTTGCTTCCTCTAGACTATAAACCAAGTTGAGTGGTATCTAGAGTTTAGTATGGGGTCAGCTTAATCCTTGAGCCCCTGTGTGTATGCATAAAGTGCGCCAACCACAAATAAGATTGTCTTCTACCATCCCACAGTTGTTTTACAACTGCAAGCTCATACCTATTCCTTCACTATTGCTTCAATTAACACAGTGATAAATTATGTTCTCATATGTCCAAGTGGGAATAAGTAATATAAAATAAACAGTGAGCTAAGTGAGAAAAATGTATGAGCCATGCAAGCAAATGAACCCGATTACGAGCTGGCAGCACAATCCCACAATGAGCCAATTGTCTACATGATAATTGGTAATCAAGTAGGTGGTTGGCTAGGATCTAATGCAATTGCACTGTTTAATGCTTTGAGTGGATCATTACTTTGGGGTAACACTTCTTTGTGTCATCAGAGTGATATAATGAAAGTTTATGTTACTATTATTTAATTAAACAGTGCTTTAGCTCATAATGGAAGTTTATTTTATCATTGTTTAATTGAACTGAGATTATTTGTGATTTTGCTCATACATGATTACCTTAGTAACATAAACCCCGCTCTTCTTTACATCAGCTTCACACATAATCGTTTTGTGGAAAATGAAGTGCCCACTCAAGGGCTAGTGGGGATACTTCACATATGTGTATCCATACCACAGATAAAGGTAACTGCTATGAATTTAAAAAATTAATACATAAAACTGTTCTCAGTATGCTCTATCATGCTAGTGGATTTAGGTACATTTAAATCCACAGTTCTAATTGTGTAAATGTCGCAAATAAAGATTATCTGAAACTTGATAAGAAAATTATGAAGTGTGTAAATAATTTTTCACATTAATGATTGGGTTGGAATCACATGTCAGGAGCATTATAGTTGATGTTATTTCAGACAGTACTGGTCTTGTTAAGTTAGAGCCATAAACATCCATGTTTACTTTTTCCTTAGAGTAAAATTCATAAAAAAATAAAAGTTTATAGTGCAACTACTGTCAGACTTTGTTTCTGGATGTAAGATTATTAGATATTTTGGATGTTATGACTATAATACCTTCTTCATTTCATTTAAACTCATCTAAAAGAATACAAGCACTGACAAGGAAACTCCACATAAATACCTTAATCTATGCACATGAAGTCACTATAAGTGTGTGGGAATTTGTGTTATTCATTGAACCATATGAGAAAAATAGTGAAGCATCCAGAGTTGGCAGAAGACAAAAAATTGAAACTCTGTAGACTGAGTGAGAATGAGTTATTGTTTCAGTGATTACTAAATCCAGTCCAATTTAGAAAGAACTTGGCAGTGTGAGCCTACTTATGAGTATGATGCTTGACCCTTGTGCCCTGGATGCTTACACTGTTTCTCTGTTGATTGGTATCAAAATGCCATTGTATGCTCTGTCGATGCAAGCTGGCCCACAACTGTTGCAACTGGTCCTTGATATCCTGGATACTGGCAATGGGATGGAGATGATGTCCGTCTGAGGATCTTGCTCATCACAGGAGTATCTCATCGCCATGCAGATAGTTCAAAGCAACATGTGTCATGTGTGGCTGAGCATGGCCCTGTTGAAAAATGGCAGCATATTGCTGTCACATGTGAGGTAACATATGAGATGCAGGATGTCCATGATGTACCATTTGCTATCAGAATTCCCTGAATTGCTAACATCAGTGACCTAACCTAATACTTTAAGGTACTCCACACCACAAGGTGATCAGTAACAATGATGTGCCTCTCCAACACTTTGGAGGATGGAACTTCTCCCCAGGGAGTCATCACTCTTACTGATATAGTCATCTGCAGTAGAGCAGAACCATAATTCATCACTAAACACAATGCAAAGCCATTCATAAAAACAGCAGTCCATACTTCCCAGTCAAGGCACCACTCCAGTCATTTGTATTGTAGTGTAAATGGCAAGCTATCAATGGGTCAGTAATTTCCCAGGCTGGCTGCAGGTAGTCTCTGACCAATAGCTCATAATGACACAGAAAAGAAAGGGAATTCTGTACATGTTCCCAGAATGGCAAGCATAGAAGTGAAAGGGTTACAATATGTGTAGTGCACAAATGGCAATCCACCCCTGTAGTTAGACATGGTTAGTCAATACCTTGATGATGAGTACACCTGTCCTTATGTTTACAGCACTTTCATATGACCAGTATAGCTCCTGAGGTTTATGTCATTACCACATAGAATTTGTAGAGGAATAAAGAAGATCCAGAGAAGAGGAACAAGCATCGTCACTGGGTCATTTAGTAATTGCCACAGCATCACAGAGGTGAACATGCAACTCCAGTGGTAAACACTACAAAGGAAGTGTTATGCATCCAGGAGTACCTTATTTTTAAATTTTTGTGGGCATAAGCACCTAGAAAATTCAGCTAACATATAGCTTGCTCCTACATGTATCATGTGAAGAGACTATGATAGTAAAGTAACAGAGATTCAAGATCATGTGTGAGGTTACCAATATGCATTCTCTGTGGGCAGAACAGGGAAAGGGGAAGTGACAGGGTACAAGAAACAGCATTTACAACATGCCATCAGTTGCTTTGCAGATTGGAGTTGTAAATCTAGAAGCCTTTCACACATTTTCATATTATGTGTACAGCCCACTTAATACCACAAATATCACTCTGAATGCATACTTGCACATATTTAATGATTTTGATCATTTCCAGAGGTTGATCACCATTTGTGTAGTCAAAATTAATATTATTGTGTATTTCTGCAGAGTTAGGCACATTTTGTTACATTTGTGTATGTTTAGTGTCAACAACCTGTGGCTAGACAAAGTGTCAGTCCCATGCTTATCTTCATGCATTTTGCTACAAATTTCTAGTATTATGACTTCGTCACATGCAACAGCATCATCACCAAACAGGCTAATGGAACTTGCAATGTAATCCACTATGTGATTTATACACTGATGAACTAAAATATTATGACCAACAGCTTAATAGCATCTTTCTTCTCATTTAGAGTGAAATACATCACTGATTCTGCAGATCAGGTATCTGACAGCTTGTTGGGAGGTTTTGTTGGTAGGGTTGTGGAGTTATATGGCATTTCATGTTTATGCAGATGTTATGTAATTCCCATAAACAATGAGCCAGTGATATGCATACACAGTGATGGCACCTGATAGGGACCCAAATGAGAGCCACACGATTTACATCAGTCAAAGTTGGTTACCAAGACATCAACGTGAGTTCACCGTAGTCCTCCTCAAATGACTGTAGCATGGATATGGCCCCATGACATGGTCTATGAAACTGCTGAAAGATGACATCCCTTTTGAGGAAGAAGTATGAAGGGATGCAACAGATTTGCAGTTGTCAGCATGTCTTTGATTACTACTACAGGTACCATACATGTGCAGGAGAATGTCTCCCATGGCATAACAGAGCTCCCACCAGCTTATGTCCATGGTGTGCTGCATGTTTAAAGGTACTGTTCACTTCGATGATGGCATTTGTAAAGGCAACTGTCAACTTAGTGTAGCAAAAATGTGATTCACCCAAGAAGTAAAATGTGAATCACCCGAAAAGCTGACACATAGTCATTGATTGACAGTCAAATCGCAATGGTCCCATGCCCACTCAAATTATAATAGATGATTTTGTTGGGTCAATATGTAAATAGGTGCAGGTGGTCTACTGCAGAGCTCCATTTTCAACAATGTTTGATGAACTGTATTCTATGAAACACTTTTGTGTGCACCAGTATTGTGGTCTTTTAGAATAGATGCCACAGGACATCACCTATCCTACTTTACAGAGCACACAAGCCTGCAAACCTCATGTTTTGGGAAGAGTTGTGAACGTCCAACCATTTAGTGCCTAGCAGTAGTTTAGCTGGTCTTTTGCCTCCTTCTGTAGATGCTCAAGACACTAGCACATGAACATTCAACCAACTTCACTAGTTTTGAGACACTTGTTCACAGGCCCTATGTAGTAATAATCTGCCTTTTGTCAAAGTCACTTATCTCAATGGATTTCCCCATTTGCAACCTATATCTTTGTTAGGGTGATGCACCATCTATGTCTTCTCTGATTACATACTTTTGTTACCACATGTCGTGCCTGCAGTGCCACCGAGGGCATCCAACATCACGGTGGGCAGTGGTCATAATGCTGTGGCTTATCATTGTATATGCCATGAACATTAATTTTCTTACAACAGCTTATAGTGGCATTTCTTCATAACATTAGGAATATTTGGAAAGTGCTAAATGGTAATGGGACATTATCAGAGACTGTTCACATAGACCATTTTGATTTATTCTCTTAGTTTCTATTTTTGATGATGTGTTAATATTTTTGCCTCTTTAAAGCCACAGTGAGTAACTATACAGTAACACTCATAGTCCTGTTACAGTTCTTCACTCGGACTAGGCCTTTGAATTAAATAAGTATCTCTCTTGATCTACTTGATTCTTTAATAACCAATATGTGCACTCTCTTCCACACTTTTTTTTTTAATTTTACTCCCAGTGGATCACTGTATTAAAAAAGTAATAATATTTTGAGTGAGTCTACAGAGTTACTTGGTAGACTTTAACCACTGAATCAGTAATTATTTTTTTCTTACTCCCAGTGGATCATTATATTAAAATAGTAATAATATTTTGAGGGAGTCTACAGAGTTACTTGGCAGCCTTTATCCGCCGAATCAGTAAATATTCAGCTAAACAATGCCACTATGATACAAGATTGGCTTCCAAATCACAGTCTAGGTAAATATACAACTGTGCATTTAGTGATACTTAAAATTTGCAATAATCAATATATGAGTCTGCCACTCCTTAAAAATACATGGGATTTCAACATGTACATATTTGAATTAACTCAGTCACTTAAGCTGAGCTGTAGATAAATTGGACTGCTAACAGATACGCTAGTCAAGTATATTAAACACACTAGGTCATGCCAATGAGAGTAATATGAAACACATTTTATGTAGGTATAACTCCTCAGCCATTGCAGATATTTCTGGTGGTAAATACAACACACTAGTACACTCAAGGAAACTATTTTATTCAATAAGTGCTGCAGCACACAGTACATACAATAGGTAACATGGTCTGGAAAATCAAAGTACTTCTTATTCCTGCCTCTTGAGAAGCCAGATTTTTGGGTCATGCAGGAATCTTTCTCACTTCAACCAAATTTTAATTTATTATCAAACAGTTGTTGCTGTCATTGCTACACAGGAAAGAATGCTGTAAATGGTGACAGAGGAGCCTGACTTGTAAGAGTGTGTTAGAAAAATACTGGAAAATCGTACCTGGCTGGTATCCAAAGAATAGCATAATTTTTTCATAAGAAAGCTATTTGAAACATCCAGAGACCAGTTCCCAGAGCATAAACAATGGAAAGTCTTTATCCCCGCATGTATGTAAACTATAGAATGCATGAAGATAACTTTGACTAACAATGGAGCAGATAAAAACATGTAAGCAATCATTCTTCACAGCTTCATTAAATATTATGCAAAATAATATGATAATGGAAGGTCACAGTATGAGTTAAATAACTGAAAGTGTAAAGGCAACAACTCATAGAACAGTAGAGTCACCAAATGGCTCAATAACCATGACTGAAATCTTTGCTAGCTTTTGGATGAATCTTCCCTTTCGCAAGCTGGAGCGTGCGCGCGCACACACACACACACACACACACACACACACACACACACACACACACACACAACACACAGCTAGCTACATTGCCCATTGGCTGGCTACATAGTGTTGCCACTGTAGCTCTCCTTCTCCACAGAACCTGGGTGCCAACACTATGTCATCAGGAAAAAAGAAAGGGAGATTAGTGTATAACATCTTATCAACAAGGAGGTCATTAGAGACAGAATGCCTCCAATATTTGGTAGAATTTAAGCTTCTGCCATGCACTTTGCGATACTATTATGACCATAGATGTAGATGTTGTGGACTTCATAGCAGTTTTAAGAGTATGTTTGTACATGTATGTGGAGGCTATTCATCAGTATTATTGCTCAGGTACAAGAGTCTAACTATACAGGATGATGACCAATGTATTAAATACTGCTACAGAGATAACACCAATAGCAGTTGCACTATGACCTTTTATTTTTGACCAAAATTTTACTGTAAGTACATAATAACATGGACATTTCGGCACCTAGCCTTATATGAGGAGAAATGCTGACATAAATACAACTTTATATAAGTATGTGGGTATTGTGACTCTTCTCTCAGACATGCACATCCAAAATAATAGATTTCATACCTATATAATATATGTGCCTGACAGCACATCGATCTTTCAGTGCAGATGCACAATAATGACTGACCTCAGGGCCCGCAAGTGAACAGGAATAATGGACAGGCAACAATACTCTGCAGTGTTTGACATAACGAGATTTGAGTCAGGTGGGAGATGTGCTCAGACAGCTGAAGCAGTCAAGTTGACATCCTGCATAAGGTGGGATATTCAGGTCCAAGTCCTGGTCTGTCACAAATTTTCACCTACTGCCATTGAATTATTCCTGTGTCCCAATGGAGCTAAACTTCTTTCATCAAGTATATACACCTGGCTGCAGATTGACAAACTGCTGTCTGTTCTTTCAGAAATGCATGTCCGAAAGAACAGACACCGTACCCATACAATATATGTGCCTGATGGCATATTAAACTTTGAGTGCTGATGCACTATAATGTCTGACCTCTCATGGGAACACAGTAGGACTGTAGGTGAAGAGGAATAATGGACAGAGGATACTACTCTGTAGTGTATGGCTTACAAATATTTGTGTCAGATGGGAGATATGCTCAGATAGCTGAAGTGGTTAAGGTGAACACTTGTGTAAAGTGGGAAATTTGTGTTCAAACCCCAGTCTGGCACAAATTTTCATTTGCCACCGTTGAATTACTTCAATACTCCAACACAACAAAAGCCAGAAATTCCTTTCATCAAATAAATACAACTATAACGCTTTAACTGCTCTGGACTTGTTAACACGTGTGCCTTTGCACCTGTCCCTGTGTGCTCTGAACATGTTTATGCATGCGACCAGCCCTTCCACCTGATTCTCTGAACATGTCTACATGTAGACACGCTCAGAATATCAGATAGAAGGACTGGTGGAAAGCATAAACACGTTCAGAACACACAGGGACAGGGGCAAAGGCATGTGCATTAACTTGTCCAGAGGAGTTAATGGGTTAATATACCCTCAAATAACAATTCCCTAATTAATTCTTGAATGGCATATTAACACTTTTTAAGTTATATGCTAAAGTTAAAACATCTCATATTATCAGCTGTTAGATAGTTAGAATTATATGTATGAATATTACAAAACCAGCTAACACTGTAAGTCATTGAAGTAAATGATCTACGTAGTACTTAAGAAGATCTAAGGCAGGGGAAAGCAATTGTTCTGGCTCAGGAGCCTGATTGTGGAAGTGGAGGTTAGTGGAGGGCCACACCTACTAAAATTACTGTATTCACTAATTACCACTGAATTTCAGAAAATTTATAAATTTTACAATAAAATCAATACAGATACATAAAATAAAATACTGGACGTTTTAATCAATTTCTTAATTGTGCTGTTTAGACATCATCTGTAGCTGTAAAAAATTTAATTTTACAGTCAATTTAATGACACAAGTCTTTTTTTAAACCAACTGTGAGACTGCTAGTTGCGATCCTCAAAACAGCCTGCAGGTCAATGTCTGTCAAAGAACATCTAGGAGCATACATTTACTCTTGTTTTTCTTCAAGTAAGAAAACCTTTGCTCACAAATATATGTGCAACAAATTATAGAGAACATATTCACAGCAATTTCTTCATATATAGAAAATCTTCAGCAGATAAAGATTTTGAAAGTCAACTAATGTCACAGCATTAAACATCTCTTTCACATGTGATCTGACAGCATGCCAAAAAGCAAAAGGTAAATGCCTTGATGGTTACTCCCATAAGTCAGTGCACAGAGTGTCAACTTTGTTTGCAATTAGTATCTACACTGTGCAGTGTGCATGCATATTGAAGGGGCTTTCCAAGAGAAAATCTTTGGTTGTGCACAAGAAACAAATTTTGTTTGAGGTCCGATTTTTATGACTGTTGTAGTGGGCCATAAAAAAACCCTTAGTGGACTGCATGTGGCCCATGAGCTGCTATTTGCCCACATCTGATGTGAACTGTGTTGGGGGAGCTCAGGTTATAAAGCAGTGTTCTTCACCTGGACATGCAGATACACTGTATTGCGGCTGTGGCCTTAGTAAAACAGCATTAGAACAGTGAAGCTATGTATGTATATGAAAGTCAGTATGCTCTGAAAAGTAGTACAAGTTGTAAATTGAGCTCCTATATTCAATTTCTTATTTAGGTGCCTATGGTGGAGGATTTCCTTTGCCCATTCTAGTGTGTACAATATCACATAAGATTTTTGAATATCGTTTAGATTTACATTCACTAGTCTGCCAAGAATTTCTTGGTACTTTCATTTATCTCGCATACTTATTAAATTGTAGTCTATTAGCTTTAACAAAATTCCTTTCAGTTCTTTTGAATTAGGGTAATAAAATTCCTTGATTAATGATTCAGTCATAACATCCATATTCACTGTCACTGGACTGCAGGGCTTCCCAAACTGTGTTCTCCTGAATACTGGTGTTCTGCGGGAATTGAATAAGTACTCGACAAAAATCAGTTAATAACATGGCATATTTTTCCATATTTATTCTGTTTTTTTTAAAAAAATTATGATTTCTGTGTTCTTAGCTATGATATAAAATTGAAGTAATTACTAATTAAAATATGTTTTCCCCATTTTTTAAAGTTTTACTAATTTTTTCAACCTCCAAAATAAATAAAGCGTTCCATGAAAGTACCAGGATTGTCAAAGTGTTCTATCAGAGGAAATGTTTGGGAGCACTGCTGTATTGAAACATATTATTTTATGGATATAGACACACCTGTTCCAAATTAAAAGTAGTGGCTAAATCATAGGATAGATAGTTCCTGTAAATAATCTCCACCCATCTCTCTCTCTCTCTCTCTCTCTCTCTCTCTCTCTCTCTCTCTCTCTCTCTCTCACACACACACACACACACACACACACACACACACACACACACACAGACATACATCTGTGTTTCTGCATTGTGTTGACTCGACACACAATGCTGGAATTGCATTTTGGCAGGTGGAGTGGGTAGAGGGGAGAGAGAGGTGGAAGGCAGGAAGACGGGTTGGTGCTGAGTGACTGGCAGCTTGGAAGGTGGCATCAGCTTTTCCAGCGAAGGAATACTGGACTGAGGGATGTCAAGTGCACAGGCTAGGGATGTGGTACATAGATGCTGGAGCTGGAGGGATGTGGCATGGGACTGCCTGTGATAGAGTCATGGCACAGAGGAAGAGGAAACTGTTGTGCAGAGCATTTGGAGACAGTGGATTAATGGAGACTGAGACCACGATGGTTATGGGAGTAAAGAATTTGTTGCAGAGATAACTTTTCTTAACAGTGCAGATGGGTGTTAAGCAAAAAGAGAAAATCTTGATGATACCATATGTGAATAGCAAATAAATTTTAAGTCCTAGGTTAAAGATGTATCAAAAGGCAGGCTTGACACAAAAGTGACTGTGTATTTACAGGTGTTTTGAACAGAAATGTAAACAGTCAGAAAATACAGATTCCAAATTACAAAAATGTAGTTGAGGGTATGTGTCAAACGTGGGTCTAACACAGTAAACAGGGTAATTTACAGACTTCACAGATATAGGGGAAGAATGCTTCAGGGAAAGCTTGCAGAATGTTGTGTGCAAATTTTATGATCATGTTATGGAAATATGGCATATTTTCATGATGTTGTTTTTAGTAATTCTGTGATTGCAGTACATTGATTCATTTGATACTGCATGACATAGTGTATGTTACATACAATTATCTTGAGTGGGTAGGTTACATACGGAACTGATTAATGGTGATAACATTTTGACCCTTACAGTGGTGAACATGCCAAAACTATTGATTCAGTAAATGTAAGGGACTGAATCAATAACCATAAAGCTATTAAAGTATAAATGACTATGTGTTTTATATTAATGTAAAGAAATGTAGGACAATATTTGTGTGTAATAAGTACAACTAGAAGATGGCTCCTGGCTGTCTGACCAGTCAATAACAAATATAAATTCCTGTGGCTGTAAATTGAAAATATTAGTGACTAAAATGTTAGAGTACTGGTATTGTACAACATTTTAGACATACATATTCAATAGAAGATTATGAGCTATGGGATGTACCTGCCATGGTTTTATACCCACGGTAGAAAGATACTACATAAGGTAAGACAGCTCTATTGTAGCTATACTGAAATTGAAACACTTGTTGGCAAACAAAATGTCTAATTATGCCAATGCTGGAATGTGAGGAACAGTCCAAACCAAGGGCAATGAACCAGAAACAAAATTTGTGCCTATTGACCTGATGTAAAACCCTAAGAATTTTTGACAGGTGACTGTAAAGTGGAAAATCAAAAGCATTAGTTAAAGAGGCGGAAGGCAACTCAAACTGACTGGATACCAGTACAATTTACATATATAGACTATGTTAAACAGCTTACTCCCCTTCTAGCAGCAGCTTATTGGATGTCACCATAATAATGAAACACTCTTAAGCAGAAGGGAAACAATGGGTAGTCAGAGAGATGAGAATACCTATAGGGCTATATCACTGATATTGGTCTATTATGGGAGTATGGAAGGTATTTGTGCAAATGAATTGTGATATTTTATGAGGGAAAAGTATCCCCTATAAGAATCAACATGGAATCTACAAATAACACTTCTGTAGAACTTATCTTGCTGTACTGGTCAGCCAGATCCAGGAAACAGTAGATCACTGTGTGCAGGTTGATTCTAAGTTTCTTGACATCCATGGGATGTTCAATACAGTTCCACACTATCATGTAATGAACAAAATAAGCTTATAGAATGTTGGAGCAGTTTCAATATAGATTTAAGGCCTCCTAGTCAATACAACTCAGCCCAGCATGTTTAATGACAAGAACTTGCCAGATTATCTGGTAGATAAAGGTGGAAGTTCCATCAGGCTATTTGTAAATGCTGCTGTCCACAAAGTCATCATTAGAGATGACCCACAAGATGGAATTGGGGAAGGAAAGTGAAGGAAAATGACTGGATCCTTTCAAAGGAAGTATCTGAGCATTTAAGTGTTTTAGAAGAGTCACAGGAGAACATAATGTACATGGCTTGGTGGTGATCTCAACTGATATCCTACTGAATGCAAGTCCAAACCTGACATTTGTGCCAACTGGTTGAATGATGATGCCAGTAAATATCAAGAAGCCAGTTTACTAGGAAAGTGTAACAAAACACAGTGATGTCCACACACAATTGATGATTGCTGTAGGTTTTAAAAAATAACCAAATTTACTGTATTGGGTGGTATGAGCTGCAACTGTTTGATTTCATGATCACTGGCCACTCTATGCAAACAATCACTATTGCTAAGTATCTAAAATCTGCAACAATTTAAAGTGGAACTCCAGAGAAAAATGTTTAGGAAAGGCTGATCCTGAACACAATGAACTATAATTTGTTCATGAAAGTAGTAGTTTACAAATGTTCATTTAATTGACTTTTTAGTTTAGCTGTTTGATCTGAGACACTTAACACACAAAATTACTGGAGTACCTCATCTGCTCATCTGCTCAAGCAGTATCTTAGCAAGCTTGACAGTGTAATTTTTTGTCAATTCCTTTTTTAGATTCTGGAACCAAAGGGGAACTTTAAACTAAGTTGTCATTGTTTGTTGTTGTCTTCAGTCCTGAGACTGGTTTGATGCAGCTCTCCATGCTACTCTATCCTGTGCAAGCTGCTTCATCTCCCAGTACCTACTGCAACCTACATCCTTTTGAATCTGCTTAGTGTACTCATCTCTCGGTCTCCCTCTACGATTTTTACCCTCCACGCTGCCCTCCAACGCTAAATTTGTGATCCCTTGATGCCTCAAAACATGTCCTACCAACCGATCCCTTCTTCTTGTCAAGTTGTGCCACAAACTTCTCTTCTCCCCAATCCTATTCAATACCTCCTCATTAGTTACGTGATCTATCCACCTTATCTTCAGTATTCTTCTGTAGCACCACATTTCGAAAGCTTCTATTCTCTTCTTGTCCAAACTAGTAATCGTCCATGTTTCACTTCCATACATGGCTACACTCCAAACAAATACTTTCAGAAACGACTTCCTGATACATAAATCTATATTCGATGTTAACAAATTTCTCTTCTTCAGAAACGCTTTCCTTGCCATTGCCAGTCTACATTTTATATCCTCTCTACTTCGACCATCATCAGTTATTTTACTTCCTAAATAGCAAAACTCCTTTACTACTTTAAGTGTCTCATTTCCTAATCTAATTCCCTCAGCATCACCCGATTTAATTTGACTACATTCCATTATCCTCGTTTTGCTTTTGTTAATGTTCATCTTATATCCTCCTTTCAAGACACTGTCCATTCCGTTCAACTGCTCTTCCAAGTCCTTTGCCGTCTCTGACAGAATTACAATGTCATCGGCGAACCTCAAAGTTTTTACTTCGTCTCCATGAATTTTAATACCTACTCCAAATTTTTCTTTTGTTTCCTTTACTGCTTGCTCAATATACAGATTGAATAACATCGGGGAGAGGCTACAACCCTATCTCACTCCTTTCCCAACCACTGCTTCCCTTTCATGCCCCTCGACTTTTATGACTGCCATCTGGTTTCTGTACAAATTGTAAATAGCCTTTCGCTCCCTGTATTTTACCCCAGCCACCTTTAGAATTTGAAAAATAGTATTCCAGTCAACATTGTCAAAAGCTTTCTCTAAGTCTACAAATGCTAGAAACGTAGGTTTGCCTTTTCTTAATCTTTCTTCTAAGATAAGTCGTAAGGTCAGTATTGCCTCACGTGTTCCAACATTTCGACGGAATCCAAACTGATCCTCCCCGAGGTCCGCATCTACCAGTTTTTCCATTCGTCTGTAAAGAATTCGCGTTAGTATTTTGCAGCTGTGACTTATTAAACTGATAGTTCGGTAATTTTCACATCTGTCAGCACCTGCTTTCTTTGGGATTGGAATTATTAGAAGTTGTCATTATATGTAATATAAAAATAATCAGATATATAATTACAGTGGAAGTCATATATGTACTTACCATATGTGACAATGTAAGTAAATGAAAAAGTTACTTCTTGATGCACAAAAGTAGTATTATGATATGATCTACAGCTTCAAAAACTCATTTTGAAAAGAATCATCACTGGTAGAATGATAGGATACAACAGAAAGACATGATACTAAATGGAAGAAATTACTTCCCAAACACTAAAACAAAATGGACAAAAGGCACATAATAAAAAGAAATTGTCTCTACAAAGGGAGCTCTGAGAACTGGAAAGGGAAGGGAAACTAAGCTGTGTCAGGTGTTTGATTAGGCACTGCCTGCCTAATGCTCTCTTCACCAGCACTTCTCAGAGCTGCACAGTGCCTAAGCACAAAAGTAGAAACATCTTACAAGTCACTGTGAACTCTACACACAGCTACTGTGCTTGGGTTAGCAATGGGTCAGAAATGTAAACATCAAACATGAGCTGTCCCTGAACTCATATAACTAATTGTAGCAGTGCACTAGGCCATCCTTAAAATACAATTAGAACCATAAATTGTTCCACCAACAGAGCTTTTTCTAGTTGTCAGTCATCCAATTACAGTGCATATGTCCCAGTGAAATACTTTCAGCCTACACCACAAGCATACTTTATGTATTCTATGTATGTTATTTTGAGACACCTATTGGACCTTTTTTAATGTGTGACACACAATTGTATTAATACAGCAAGATGTCATGTATTTCAAAAAATACATTAATGCTGCTGGAAACAGCATGCAAAAAGTATTGAATATGGAGCTGGTTGACTACTATTATACTCTGTAGTCAGTAAACCAACACTGAAAAATTCCTTTGGTAAATGCTAGTTGTGGAACTAGATGGTCATCACAAATATATAATGTTTGCTGCACACCAGTGTTAAGGTGATGTTTATGGTTTCCACTTGTCCATCACATTCTCACAAAACACACTTATGTCAGCTCAGAAACAACTCTCATGGTCAACTCCTCTAGACAATGAGATGCTACTGCTCCAGACTTTCATGATTGAACATATACCTATTATAAATTTTGTGTGTCTGTGTTGTGGTCAAAATGACACAGTCTAATGGTTGTCAAGTAGCACAACAATGACCAAAGAGATTCTTAAGTGATTTAGCAAGACCACAATGTATTCAAACAAGATACTCTTTATAACTGCATAGGCTTTTGCAGCCAGCCAGTCTAAATAAACGTTTTCTGAATATCATTCCATTCATACCATGACATAATGTAAAAATCTATGTTGGAGAAAGCAACATTTTGGCCACAGTTACTGCAACCTTATTCTGGGTCCATTGCTCAATCTACTATTAGTTGACCTAGAAGAAGGCCACTTAACCATGGATGAAATGTTGATTTCTCCAGTATAGTTTTTTACATTTCATCAAGGTGAAATACTCAGACAACATTTAGGAAAACTTTTTCATCAATTTTTAGGTGTTTTCTTCATTCCTTAAATACAAATAGTAGGAAGTGCACTCTATTAGAATCTATGTTGCTATGTATCTGTAATGAGTTGAGAAAAATAACAATGTTCTGATATCCTAATTAAACATCCCACCAACACAGGTGCCATTGATAAGATCACTAGTGTGGTTGCATGTGAAATTTATCTAGATGTTTTAAATCCGATGATTAGAGAAACTTTCACCATAGCTATACAAGCCAAAAGTATGAGGGCTCACCTCAAGAGGTCAGTATTTGGGCAAAGAGTTATTCATGTGATATTCACTGGACTGTTGCCTGTAAACACTTGCCATATCAGTGCTCTTACAGAGTCTTAAAGTTAAATGAGCACTGTAACATCTGCAGTTGAGATACCAGAATTATTCAAGCATATGGCTTCGTGCTAGAGATGAAGCTTTATTTCTGTTTGTTTGGATTATTAATTTCAGAAGCATTATAGGCAAAAATTTAGAGGCAATGGACTTGTACCACTATTGAAAGAAGCCCTTCATATGAAGAAATGAATTTAAATTTGGTCAGGAGAGCTTAGATGATGATCCTCACAGTGGTTGACCAAGATGTGTCATTACTCCATAAATCATTGCTCAAAATGGTCATGGAGGATCACTGATTGAAAGTGTGTGATATTGCTCACTCTTGCCATATGTCATCTGAAAGGGTATATCACATTTTAACTGAAGAATTAGAAATGAAAAATCATCTGCAAGATGTGTGCCGCAACTATTGATGATGCCCACACACATGTACCATCGCCATGGAAACATTACATGAAGTAAGGTATGAATTGCTGCCACACCCACCTTATTCTCCAGATATGGCCCTGTCAGACTTCCATCTTTTCCCAAAACTGAAAATTTTTCAGGGTGGGAAAAGATTCACTTCAAACAATGAATTGATAGTCAGGGTTGACAACTATTTTGCAGGCCTGGAGGAAACTTATTTTCGAGATGCGATCAAGGCACTGGAACATCATTGGACCAAGTGCATTAATCTACAAGGAGACTACGTTGAGAAATAAAAAAGTTTCAGTGATGTAACTACTTTTTTCTATTCCGTTCTGAGAACTTTTCAAATCACCCTTGTAGTATGGGGGACCATTTGTTACCAGTGTTGTTTTGTGCTGTTTGAGGTGGATAGAGGAGAGCTCTTATCCACTGTCTCTTCTTTTTTCTGATCATATTGTAAATCAGTGTAGTACTATAACGATTACTGTGTGCTGTTTCTTTCGTTATATTCAGTTTATTTCCAAAATCTGGTTTGGTTTGGGGCGCAAATAATTGGCAGTGCACAATGGATTGGAAAGCTGCATGTATATTTGTTATGGGATGCTGGGAACTGGCTGGTATTACTTTCCTGTATATCTTAAATAAATGCTGTTCATTACTGATGTCAATGGTGAGGTTTAAAAAACTGATAGTCTCCTCCCAAATCCATTACTTGACTTTACTGTGGTGTTAATTAAAATATTGAAAAAGATATATTTAATTATCTGGTGATTTTATCTAAAAACGTTTGCTCAAAATTTGCAGCCTTGAAGATGAATGTCCCCAGCAGGGAAACTTACAGTGATGACCAAGACTTGTTCTTACGAATCTTGGTCTAGGCCTATTTACTTTCAACCACTACCATTGACTACAAAGTTGGATTATGAGAACCAGTGCTACAATCAAAAGAAGACTGTGACCATATATCCTTTCATATAAACATACAGTCAGTGAGAAATGAACTGCATGAACTTGAACTAGTGTTAAGAGGCTTGCAGTGTGATATTGTGTGCCTGAATGAGCACTGGTTTAAAGAACATGAATCCAGAATGTACACTTCTCCTGGTTTTAAATTTTTAACTGGCTGTTTTAGATCAGTTATGGAAAATAGAGGAGTGTCAATGCTAATGAAAAGTAATCTCAAACATGCAGTTAAGATTGTAGATCTCAAGGATTAAGTGCATGAATGGAAAATTGAAATTTCTGCTGTTCACTTCATCAAAAGCAAGACTGTTGTAGTATCTATGTACTATGTCCCCAAAACGGGTGTCAAAGTTATTGTCCAAAGTGTAGATAATATCTTAATGTACTTAGTTAGATATAAGAGTCATAAAATTTTAATATTTGGTGACATTAATGTAGATGTGATGGTGCTAAAATCTAAAAGCATATTACTGCTATATACCCTCAGATAACACAATTACAATTGCCATAACTATAAGCCTACTAGGCAGAATGCCTGTCTAGATAATGTCACATTAAACACTGACAAAGATGATGTAGTCATAAATGTTGATAAAACAGTGCTGTCTGGCCATGATGCAATTTTCCTGAAATTAATGGTGTTCAAAAGAAATCACGCTCAACCAATATATTCCTGGACAGTGAGGCAGATAAATCAATCAAATGTAACAAACTTCACACAAAGACTTTTGACTATTGATTGGTGTAATTCTGTCATGGAGATTGAGCCTTTAAGTGATGCTTTTGATTATTTCTCAGATACCATTACCTTTGTTTTTAATGACTATTGCACCCTCATCATTAAATACAATAGACTAAATACAAGGAGAAAACAGAAAAGTAATGTAACTGACTGGTTTACACCTTACTTAAACAACTTCAGAATTCTGTTAAGAATTCACTATGGCATTTCTTGTTCAAATAATGAATATAGACATACATATGCCAAATTAAAAAAGCTTTACAGAAAGGCTATCATTTCTGCAAAGAAAAAGCAAATGACAACTATATTTCCCAGGCCAGCAACAAATGTAAAGCAGCATGGAAAGTAATTAAAGCAGAAACAGGGTTAATTGAAAAAAAATACCTTTCCCTCTAAGTGCAATTGAACTAAATAATGGTTTCATAAATTCTGTGGAATTAGCTACAACAAATGAAAGAAATTTAGAGGACAATGTAGATAGACTTCCCAGTTTGTGGGAAACAGACTTGTCAGTAGAGCTTCCTAAATTTGCATGGAAAACTATTTATCCCAAGGATATAGTGAATGTAGTCAAATCATTGAGCAGGTCCAGAACTGAAGACATCTATGGGTCATCTAATTTTATCATAAAGAAAAAATAGACACCATATGCAATCCAATGTCTTGTGTAATCAGTAGGATGTTTACAGAAGGAACATTTCCAGATTGTCTTAAACTGACAATTGTCTTGTCCATATTCAAGAAAGGAGAAAGAAATTCACCCCAAAATTACAGACCTATTGCCATAGTACTTATTTCATTCAAAATTATTGAAACATTAATGAAAGCCCAGTTGCATGATTTTTTTAGTCTTGCAACCTCCTAATACGACCCAATATGGATTCGGAAGTGGGCTACACAGTTCAGGAAGTTGTATTATCAATATTACATGGTTTTGAAAATAGGGAACACACCTGTGCAACTTTGGTAGATTTAACCAAGGCACTTGACACTGTCCCACACAGCATTTTAATAAAAAAAAACTTGAAAAATATGGAGTAACTGATGTAGAATTATTATTTCGGGAAAAATATTTGACGAATGGAAACCAAATGGTAGTTTTGAACTCAAATAAAAAATATGGCCTCCTCAAGGTGAAATATGGAGTCCCACAAAGATCTGTATTAGGACCTTTCTAATTTATTGTGTATGTGAATGACCTGCCCAGCTTATAACCATATAAATCTGTAATGTACGCTGACAACACAACCATTACCACATCACATAGTAGCACAAATGTAGTCAAACAAATGAACAACTCAAAGATGGAACAAGCAGCTCAGTCGTTCCAAGAAAATAGACTGTCATTAAATAAAAACAAAACTGAACACATCTTCTTTTGCCTTAGAGATATTAGTGATGGACTAAATGAACCCAGCAATGGCCTTGCCACAGTGGACACACCGGTTCCCGTGAGATCACCGAAGTTAAGCACTGTCGGGAGTGGGTGGTACTTGGATGGGTAACCATCCAGCCGCCATGAGCTGTTGCCATTTTTCGGGGTGCACTCAGTCTTGTGATGCCAATTGAGGAGCTGCTCGACCGAATAGTAGTGGCTCCGGTCATAGAAAATCATCATAACGACCGGGAGAGTGGTGTGCTGACCACACGCCCCTCCTATCCGCATCCTCAACTGAAGATGAAACAACGGTTTGATGGTCCCGATGGGCCACTTGTGGCCTGCAGACGGAGTGCTAACTAAATGAACCCAGACATGCAATAAAATGGTTAGGCATATATCTAGATAATAAATTATGCTGGAATACCCACACAGAAGAGCTCTTCACTAAGCTGGAAAGAGTATTATATCTCCTTAGGAAACTTAAGGATTGTGTCACTATGGAGTGCATTCTTATGGCATACTACACCTTTTTCCATACACACTGCATTATGGAATACTTCTTTGGGGAACTCTGTTGGGGAAAAGATGTCTTCCTCTGGCAGAAGAAAGCCATTAGATATATTTTTGATTTGAGCAAATTATCTTCATGCAGACGATAGTTTATTGAGCACAGAATACTTACAGTACCCAGTAGATACATACTCAAAGCACTTATGCAAGACAAACAGAATGCCCACATGTGTGAAACCAGGTCAGATGTCCACACATATGGAATCAGAAACTGGAACTTACTAAACATTCCATGGACACGTTTGAGTAAAGTCCAAAATAATTTTGTATGTGCTGACAAAACATTTTTAACACTACATCCCATGACACAAGGGAGCTGCATGAAAATGAATTTAAAATGGTGGTAGAGACATGGCTCAAACAGAAAGCATTCTATAGTACAAGTGAATTCATACATAATAACAAAATTTGATGCTCTTTTATACAATGAAAAATATGATACTCTTTTATATAACGAAAGATATGATGCTCTTTTATACATCGAACAACGAATGTGATTCTGAACTAAAAAATTTGTGATTGTGAACTAACAAAATTGTAACTTATGACATACAACAAAATTTGTCTGTGCAACTAGTGTAAATAATTATGGATGAGTACAAGATATGCAATATTTATGTAATCATATCTATATATGTTAACCTTTTGTATAATCATTTGTACAACCATCTGCAGAATTATGAATCTACCCTTTGCATAATTTGTGTAACCAACTGTATAATTGTGTAACAAATGACGATGCCTTACACAACACAGCAGTTGTCTACAGGCAGATCAATTCAATTCATATACATTTCAGCTAATAAGGAACAGACTGAGGACCCCATTGCCAACCCATTTGACTGCCTGTAAAGAGACTGTTATAATTGGAAATAATTTGGCCTTCAGCATATTTCAGTTGCCATCCTTATATTTTCTATTAGCACTGGGTGTGTTCTGGTTTCATGTGACCATTCCGTTAAAATTTCCATTGCCACTGCAAAAGAAATATTAGAAAACTGATTGCTAATATCAAATGAGACTAGTTTTGTACTAGGTGGAATGGGTACATATTTTAGTTTTTTCACTAATAGAAATGAAATATATATTCCAAATTTTTGTTGAAATTTAGTTTTTATTTTAATTAGTATATCAAACCGTTTTGCTAACTTATGACAAGCTGGTCTTATTGGAACACCTTGTTTGTCAAGCTTAGATAACCTATATAATCTGAGTGCTACTGGATTCTTATTTGTCAGGTATTTGGCTTCGCTATCAGTAGGTATGGATTTGCAGGTTTTTAATAAGGTTCTTCACTCCAATAAGGTTCTTCACTCCCACAGCACATTTAATCATGGAATTGTTAGTTAACTCAGGGAACTCTACAGGGTTGAGTAAAGTAAAAATTTTTTTCAATATATTTCGACTTATCAGGTAACACAAAATTGTTCCTCCTTTCACCCTTCATGGCTATCACATATTGCAACACCATTTTTTTCTTTAATGTGCACAACACATTTTTCTCTGTACAACTAGCATTGAACATTTCTGTATTTACAGTTTTTAATTCATGAGCCATCAAATATTTCGTATGCACATTATCTGACAAAGAATATTAAGGATCCACTTTTAGTATGTCTAGTTGTTTTCAGAAGTACTGGATTCTGGACCATATTTAATTCTCTTATTTAAAATTTGTAATTTTTCACAAGACCAATTTAGTAATTTAATCACAATGTAATCACAATAATGATGAAAGCAGTTTTATTGGCACTTGGACAACTGACGAAGTAAATAAAGTATTAGAAAA
This sequence comes from Schistocerca gregaria, assembly GCF_023897955.1. Lineage (NCBI taxonomy): Eukaryota > Metazoa > Arthropoda > Insecta > Orthoptera > Acrididae > Schistocerca > Schistocerca gregaria. The sequence goes on along the minus strand of NC_064931.1, from coordinate 288,856,534 downwards.
AGGATATAAAATTATAGAAATGTATGAAGCGTAAAATTTTAGAAATAAAAGCAACATGTTGTTTAAAAATTACGTTAAAGACTTCATGAAAATAAAATTAGAAACCAGACCACATAATTTCAACGCAAATAAATAGTATAAAAATATGTAAAAGAAAAAATGGATTTTGAATTAGATCTTAATAATATAATATAATATCAAATGCAGGAAAAAGAGTTGTATCTAACATATGTCTTGTTATATTATGGGGAAAATTTGGACAACATCAAAATATGAGTAAAACTGGGTATGTTACAGATTCACGAAAGTTCTATGAAATATTAATAGATGATCTATTAGATATAATAAATATAAATTTTATTAATGACAAGATGATTCAGATTAACTACAATTTCAAAGATTGTTATGTGGAAAATAACACAGCAACTAATATTTTCATAGCTGCATTTACTACATCAAACGCTTGACTTAGATTATATGAAATGATAGATAAACTAAGAAAAGATGTTTATTTTGATATTGATTCTATAGTGTATATTGACAATCGGAAAATATAATAGAGACAGGTTGTATGTTAGGAGTGTGGACAGATGAGTTAGGAAATAATAAATGGATTACAAACTGGGCTTCAACTGGCCCTAAAAGTTATTATTATGAATCAAATGACAAAAGCTCTATGACAAAGATAGAAGGATTTACATGAAACTATAAGAATCTTCAAAAGTTGAATGGTGAAACTATGATAAGATTAATCGAAAACAAAGTAAAAGAAAAGGTACAATTAGAATACAGTCAGATAACTAGAGATGTAAATACTAAAAATTTAATAAACAAAGACATTAAAAAACAATTCTCATTGTAGTACGATAAAAGAGTTGTTCTAGAAAATTATGATACTCTTTCATATGGATACTAACTGTAAACCTGTAAATATCTAAATATGTAATTAATTATATATAAATGACAGTTTTGCATTGTTTCCTTTTTAATTGTTTTCCAAACAACCGCTACTGTGCTCAACGTACCCATATACTACTTTTGGGCGTTATTAAACATACCAGCAAGACTTTATCTTTGTTGGAAATGCACTCAGACCTGGAAGTTCCAGAGAGCAACCAATTCATAAGGGATATGATGTATTACATCATATAACTATCTGCAGTAGCGCCCATTAAAAATATTATGCATATTTTTGTGCAGCACTATGGCGTGCTTCAGGATTTATTCCATTATGCTGAATTTCAAATCCTGTTGCGTTTCTTAACTTTCACAATAAAAAATTAATTTCAGCAAAACTGTTAAAACTAAGAAAAAGGGGCTCAGGATAAGGAAGGATACTGTAGGACAACATGTATTGATTATCTGCTACATTTAACACTGTCCATCATTAGAGATTGTTCTTAAAATTATGTTTGTGGCTGGAGCAGCAAGTGCATGAGGAAAATCTTGTGAAACAGTAAACAGTCAATCAGTTGCAAATAGGAATATGTATTAAAATCCCTTTACCATGATTCAAACGAATATAAAAACGTCTTCTTCAGAAGGAAATATAGATAAATGAATTACATGTTGCGGTAGAGGTACATTGAAATACAGCCGAAAGGCATTAGTCAAATATCAAAAATTTGGAAATTTGTGGTAAGGGCTTATGGGACCAAACTACTTAGGTCATAGGTTCCAAAGCCTAGACACTACTTAATCTTAACTTAAACTAACTTACACTATAGACAACGCACACAACCATGCCTGAGGGAGAACTCAAACCTCTGACAGGGAGAGCTGCACGGACTGTGACAAGGAACCTCAGACTGTGCAGCTACCCCCTGTGGCAAATATAAAATTTCGCCACCATGATAAAATAAAGTATACATAACATGGTTGTTGGCATATGGTATTTCCTCACCAATGTACACCTAGTAGCTAGTGCATTAGCTGCCGCAACATGTTATCAGGTTTTCTACATTTTATCCCGAAGAAAACGTTTTCATAAATATTGAAACCATGGTAAAGAGATTTTAATAAACATCCTACTTTCCCCTGACTGACTGTTTACTACTTCTATATGAAAACTTGGATTTGACAATACATCTTACTACAGAATGCTTAAAGAGCGCAAACATATTCCGTTCCAAGAGTATCCCGATTATGTTTCACAAATAATAAAAAGGAATAGCGAAAGTTGTGTGCTATAATTTGCTGACTTCCATATATTATGTTGTGAAGTGTCTAAAATCTGTGATGATTCTTTGCTGCCATATTTGCATCCATAATGGATTTCATATTAACTGCTGCTCTTGCTTTACTGCTGCGCCTTTCCTAAGATCTTTGTGGGTGAGCAGCCCCAGCCAGTCAGAATAGAGGGTACTGTGATGCTCACTTGAGTCTACAGAGCAACAAGCAACTACGGCACTGGAGCCGAGCGACCTTTCACGGCAAGAACCGAAAATGCACTAGGTAGCAGATGACACGCAACTGCGGCTGACAAGCGAGCCACTTTGTGAAAAGGAGACCTTTTACTTACTGTACTATATATTTTTACTGTTTTAATTACGAATGTAGCAGAAAATAAAACTATTATTCAAGAAAGCCAAACATACAATACTGATTTAAATTAATTTCTTCATATATAATAAGGGATGATAGTATTCTTATGCCACTGACTGAAGTTTAATAGCAACAGCATCATTACGATGTGAACGGCAAAATACTAAGAAAGGTCACAAACAAAGGAATTAGATAAGGTAAATTTTCACTGTATAAACGTCAATATCTATTGACTGTCTTGCAATAGAGAAACAATAATGTCTTGTGCCTCAGCTGTACTTGGTTTCTCGAAATGGTGCACTATTTTCCTCCTCTTACTTGTAGAGAAACACCGTCTCTGAGGCTATACATTTTGTTCCCTTCATGATGAAGCAGTGTAGGGGCCAGAGTTCCTTTATGATCTTTATTGCAGTCAACAGCAGCTAATTTAGCTTTCAAGCTTGACAGCTGGCGTCTTAAAACTTTCAGTTGCCCCAGAAAAGATATTGTGTCAATCACTTCAGCAAATTTTCTCTTCATTTTGTCCTTCTCCTGAGTTACATCTGAAGATTCAATATTTCCTCTGCTGAGCTCGAGCAATAGGGAAGTCTCGTTTCACTTGCTACTGATTGCCCTTCTTCATAAATATGTTATATATCGTCGTCATCATTAACATCACGAAAATTACTGACGTTCACTGAACTGGATGACTATCTTGTTTTGTGTTGGCAGACAGAGTGAATATGTTTACACATGTTCCATCTCATACTCGAATCTACGCATGAGCATGTATACTGATGTATACAGGCCTGACAGTCAATACAAATCAATTTACAGCTGCAGCCTTGGACATTTTGCTGTACAAAATAAGTGACAGCCACCTCAGAAGTAGATGGTACAAGCCAGCCTTTTTCTTCTTCAACTATGCGCTCCTAAACGACCTTAGAACTTAAAGTCATGCTTTGAGCGAATATCCTGGAGTTTGCTTGTCAGTTTTCCCTTGGTCAGAATAATGAGCCTGTCATGTAATTTGTCCCTGACGAAGCTCATTAATGCATGAATGGATTTGTCAAGTCGTTTTACATGTTTACCACGCAAATATATGTATTTTATTGTTCGATGCATCCTTTCAATATGCACGTTTGTATTGATACCACTGTTGGCTCTGTAACAATATGCCCAGCACCTGGTGCTTTTAGCACATTGTTCTTGGAGATAGAACCCAAACTCAGCTCTCACAGGATCTGAAACCAGGCGTTCCGGAGCTAAAGGAAATACATGTTCAACTGTTATGACGTCTCTTGCCTGCATTAAACTCTTCACTTGCTTATAAGTTTCAACCTGTCTTTCCTTTGATTATATTTTAATACATGTATTTTTCCTCTGACATGAACACATGAGGACATACTTTTCCTACTTTAGTCTCTATTTCATAAAAAAATAATGCCAGCACATCTTGATCAGACCTGTCTGAGATAAGCAAAGCACAAGGAAAACCTTGTCTCATGTCGTCAAGCACAAGAAGTGTAATTAACTCGAAACCATAACCGTTAGTTCCATGAGTTCCATCGATGCAAATACAGTCACTACCGCAGTTCTTCAGAACTCCACATTGAGCATAGATCATAATGATGAGGACAAAGGCCTCACTTCTCAGGAGAGGATAACTTTGGGTGCTTGTATCTTGTGGTTTGTAGAATAAAACACAGGGATTATCGGTAGCATTGATTTCTTTTACCCACGATTCTACGCTGATGCCATCGTCCTTATGTCTCACGACCTCGGAACGTAAATTTTTACACAGCTCAATGTTGCATAATTTTTTTGTCAGTATATGGATATGCTCTAGCATGCAATAAGATAAAGTGTCTCTTACTTTGCTGAGTATCGCTTCCAATGGTACCTTGTTTGCGATGTCAACGGCTAACGTGTTTCTTTCTTCTTCTGTCAAATCTAAATGTCTAACACCATTTTGTTGACCCACATGAGTAACCACGGATTTTACTTTGCAGCTACCATCTCCAGCTTTGGTTACTTCAATGCTGGAAAGCCATGAGTGACAGTGTGCGAAGTAAAATGCGACTCACACTTTTTGACGTGAGATGACAACGTTTTTCTCTCAGTTTGCTTCTTCCACTCACTGAATTCCTGTAAAGATTCAAATTCAGTCTCTTAAGATGCTATCGACACAGCATGTTTCATTGACAAGTGGTCATAACAGTTTTTCTTCGAAAGAACTGAAATATCGCACAATTGTCATTTCACTATCATAAAACTATTTTCCAATCCATGTTCCTTTCTTCCGTGGCCCATTACATTCCGCTCATGGTTGAACTGTTTGCCCCATAAACTAAACAAATATTTATATAACTTTTACACTTTTAGTTATGGAGTGATGTCATTTAACTTTCCTGGATGTACCTATGATACATGTTTCCTCAGAGTCGTGTTATAGCTAGGCCTATAGCTTTTTCCACACTCTGAACATGTGTATCTCTTTTCTGGATTCATCATATTTCTGATGGTGCTGTCCTAGTTCAAGAAGGAGAAAACCTTCACGAAGATTTCACACGACGACAACGAAAAGTACACACGTGACACATACACGATAGACCAAATAGGCTTCTACCATCAGGCTGCTATTCGCCGAACATGCCATTTTCTGTGTTGTCTACAGCATCGTCTCTTTACGCTAACGCTCGGCTCTGATGCCGCAGTTATGCACCGTTCAGCATCGGCTCTTTTCACAAACGCTCGGCTCCGGTGCTGCAGTTGCTTGTCACCCTGTGGACACAAGTTGATGCTCAACTTGGCTTGATAAACTGAAGGAGGAAGAGAAGATCTTCTTTCCACTGTTTCCTCTGACATGTTCTAGGGCGAAGGTTTGCTTTTGCTTGTGTATAATATGCTGTGCTTTTGAGTGTGGCTGCAATGAATTATGTTGAAGGAGATGGAGTGTGATATTTAAAAGCAGCTAGCACTTAGTATTCATTTAAGGATACTAAGATTGGTACATAATATTTCTACATTTAACTACGCTGGAATACAAGTTAATGTGTTTATTATTTATGACTTGAGGAATTATGGTGGAAAAGTAATATTCCACCACCACTATAGTAAATGCATTTAACATATAATATAGCGTAACCTAATTCACAGCTTAAATTAAAAGCACACCACAAGATATGGCATTGTGGCGGCAGCACCGTCCAATGCACGAAGGGCTGAACTACGGCACTGCCGACACAAGTAGGGGCAGCTGTTTCGTTACGCAGAATTTCGGCAACGGTGCGTCGCACACGGGACCGCAAGGGAACAAAGCAGGCGTCCAGTGCGACACACGTCTCCCAGTTCTTCCGCCGCGGACCACGTGCGTCGAGTCAACGTGACTCCGCCGTAAACGCGTACCCGCGGTCGTAAAGGCAGTCGCCGTTAAAGTGTCTTTCGCTTCTTCGCGGTCGTTACGGCGCTTCCGGTCGCGCCAGGAGCAGAACATTCTGTGACGCGGCCTTTTGTCTCGCTCGGTCCATGCGGTCGCGCCACAGCTCGTCACTGGAGTGTATACCCTCCGGGATCGGTAATCGAGCCGTGCCGCCAGTGCAACGCACCCGTATAGACGGACATTGGCGAATAATGTTATTTGTCATTTATTGTAACGGTAGGAAAAATAAATGTGTCCTGTCCCGAAACCGGTTTAGTCGTTTATTGCCACATAGCCTCTCCCTTGAGCATAGTGCGTGAGCGCGGCGATAAAGCCGGTTCACTGCATAAGAGTGACTGTAAGCGGAGATACAACACGCTCTCGCTTCAGCATAAATATACTGAATTAATATTGGTCTTTCCATCTTAAGTTTCCTGCAATTAAAAATTATTTTTACAGTGGTGTGTTTTGTAATCATATAAGAAAGCATTTCTTGTGGTCATTCATGGAAATGTGGCTATGTAATATTTCTATACATTTTGGTCTTGATAGATAAAAACAATATATCCTAATAAAGGTGGTAGTTTATAGCTTACTGTTATATTCAAAATCATCAAAAATAATGGTTATCACCCATAGACAGTAACCCCTAATGAAAAATAAGTTAATCTTTTGATCAAAAGATTCAATAAGAAATTTAACACGGAAAAGCAATTTTTTCTTATAATATCATTAACACTGCTCTTCTACAATCAATGCTATAATAATGATACATTAGCGATAAATTAATCGAAAATATATCTGAATCGAAATGAGGAAAAGTAGTATGTCAGCCAACTACCCAGCGTGCTTAGCTCTCACGCCCTCTGCCTCAACCTTGAAAAGTGATATAATTGATGATGTTGCCGCACCTTACTGTGGTGGTGTACATGGCGTAACTGAGGACCATGAATGCATGTTGTAAGTAGTGATGCCTTCATACCTGATTATGGGAAGCCGTTCCGTGTCTTATCTCCAGCCAATGATAGTGCACTTTAAAGAATCCAAGTTGGTGGAAAGAGTCCAGATGTATTAGTAGAAAATTAAAAAACTTCCTCCACCTTCCTCTCTCCAACCAATCATAGTGCAGTATTGCTTACCTTCACATGACCAAAAAAATCTGAGGTAATGGAAACAGACCAACATATCACAGGTTCATATTTAAACAACGTGTAAAAATGCCATTTAATGAGTCTCTTGAACAAGCCAGTGTGTAGTAATAAAATGATGCCAAAAAATGGTGTCACATTACATTAGTAGTATATTTGTGGTGTTTCTGGCGCAAGAAGCATTTTCAACTAAAAATTCCAGGTTGCAAACCAATAATCTAAATTCACAGTTTTGCCCAACAAAAATATTTCATTTACATATATAGAAAAAACAAAAATCTGCATAAATAGAATGAAAACAAAAATGGCAAACAAAGCTGCACTACTAAATAACTTAGAAAATTATAATAAAGAAAAATTTAATTTAATTAAACGAAAATTACAAAATTTTTAAAATTTATTTGAAGTCAATAAAATTAACAATTTTATTTAATTTATAATCATCATTTGTAAAGATTTTAGTATATCGATTTGGAAGAGTAATTTTATATTGATCATCTAAAAGTAATAAAGCTATCTTGAAATTTAGTTTGTTAAATTGAATGTTTTAAAGTAACATAAGATATATGTTTTCTAAGTTCTGATAGCATAGTGAACACTTCCAAACAAGCATCTCTATAATTATTAAGTTCAGTTAATATATTTTCAGTGCTACCATTCATGTTCATTTTTATTTACACACAAAAAAGGAGATTAATCAAAAATTTAAAACTCCATTATCTTTTTCTAATTAGTCATTCAATTATATAATTAGAATTTTTCTGTTAGCATTCTATGTTGTGAATCATAAGTTAAATCCTATTTACCATACAGTTATAACATATGCAGTTGTATTGTTTGGAATATTTTAATTAAAGAACTCACATAATTTCATTGTTGTTACTTGAGTATTTAAAACATTCTTTTTTCTAGGCATATTAATTACATAAACAGAATGATTTTGAATGAAACTGAATGAACTTCTATTTACATCATTATTTAATTGGGTTATTTTTTCAAAATCTCTAAAAAAGCATAAGCTTTTAAGAAGTTATTTGGTGGTTCAAGGCTGCAAAATTTTTGAAGAAAAACTTCATTCCTTACATTTTAACATAGATTTTTGTAATTTAATGTGATGAAATAAAGAAGAATCAAGTAACTGATTATTTTATCGGTTAGTTTGGGAAACAAGTAAAATAAAGTAAGGCATATCAAAGTCTCTAGAACTATAATAATTAGTAATATATAGTTCCAAATTTCTTTTTCCTTGTAAACGAGCAACATTTCGTTCCATTTCATATCGGTTTGCTACATTATGTCCAGATATTTAAATGATGTGATTGTGTCAAGCAGTACACTTCTAATGCTCTATCTGAACATTACAGTTGTTTTTTCCTGCTCATCCGCATTATAAACATAATTTGTGTGCATACCCATGGTTATATTCTGATACAAGTGAATAGTATTGATAAGGTAATTATTTGAATTTTGGAGTTAAGTGAGATATTATTTGTGCAAAATGTTAATTCTTTTTATCGCTCCTTTCATTTTCAGCACATTCTAAGTTGATTTCTGAAGGAATCACAAGTTGAATTTTGAATGTGTGCGCAGTGTACGTGAGGTCTCGGCCAGGGGAATCCCTGGCACATCTAGGATAAGAAAACTTTGCCGCAGACAAAAGGGGATGGAGCTACACGAACTGAGCCGAATAAACTCGAACGACATGTGAATGCCAAACACTGTTTGTTTATGTGGGTGACTCGATGTGCGAATAACAAGTGTTGTTTTCATTATTAGCGAAATCAAACTCTCAACCAAATCATTTCTTCTGAATTGCTAACGTGAGAACCTGGCACTGTTTGTTTTCCAATACTGCTGTAAAGGCTTCTTTTTCACCTCCTGAAATGTACACGCTCAATTTGGTTCCTCTTGGTAAATTAAATGCGATTTCATCTCACAGAATAGACACAGTTTCATAATCCATAGTAGTACTCCATCTGTTGAGACGCCTGCAGTAGCTTCAAAATTATCTATAAATGCTGAGACATCCTTGGTTGTCTTATTGTAAAAGAGGTAATTAAATTAGCAGCAGACTAACTGAACAAAGGTGTGGATAAACTTGATGCAGCTTTTGTTTCCTTTGCCTCAAGTATTTCATCCAGCATATGCATGTCGTCTCCACTCAGCTTCTTTACCTGCTCTGTTGAAACTTGCTGCGCATCCAGCGTGCCAACACCCTGTTTTTCTGACTCCAATATTGGGAAAACTTTACTCACCAAAAACTCACAAACTAAATACACACAATGTAAGAAAAGAAGGTCAACCAGTATAGACACTCAAAAATAGCAACAAAAAAGGTGTCTGGTTTTGTGTTGAATTATTAACCATCACAACTCTGAGAACAGACGTGTATCACGTCCATTGCATCAGCCTGTACTAAATATAGCAAGTTTTGACAGTTTGTAAGTCAATTCATGGCCTCACAAAATGCGCTGATTGTATGTTATTATGGTCTTCTCTGGAGCTATCATGTAACTCAGACAGGTCAGCAGATCCCTTGGGCTTTCAAAACAACTTTAAATTCCTATGAAAATCTGTTCTCCCCTATGCCCATGCACAATATAAGAGGAAAGCCAAAAAATAACGTTAACTCATCACACTGTGCCATAGAAAGGCAATCTGGAGCTGGAGATGGTGCCACAGCTGGAATGTCGTCTACATGAACGGTAGCTATCGACATTGCAGCTATCACTTCTGATACCAAAATGTATACATCAGGACATACCCCTACAGTGGTGTGTGAATAGGACTCCTTGTGGGTGAGAAAGGAGTTCCCTTCCGCTGCCTGGGATTGGGTGCAGTGGTGGTTGATAAGATAGAGCAGTTTCAGGTTTCAGAGAAGCTGGTTGGCATCTTCTGCATTGTTAGTGTACTGTTACTCCTTTGTGCATAATCATTAGGGAGACAAACGCTTCTTGCCTTTAATGTATTTCTGCTGATCGATGCAAGAGCAGTTCATCACATTCGGCAAAGCCATAGTGAAACAGAAGGTACTGGCACAACTATCACAGAAGTGAAGCCCATATATAAAATGGAAAAAGTGCAACCCTTAGTTTGATGACTCCCAAGAAAGCGAAACTAGATAAGTGCTAAGCAATTAAAATTAAAGTGTTCATTTATGTCAAAATAACAAATAATCATTCTTAGTTATAATTCCATTAAACTGCTACGCTTAAGTGAACACTGTATTACTAAATTAAAAATTACTCCTAACGTATGTATGTCTCTTGGACTGATTAATGAATCAAGTGCCTGAATGATTCATTTTGCGTCATTACACAGGAGGCAAACATTAAACACAATTATCTGATATTGCAACGTTTGGTATAGTACCTTGTTTTGTTCAATAAAAATGTTTTCTGTGTATCCTGTTTAATGTTGCTGTAAACACTGTGTGATCATCGTGGACAACTGCATCAAATGAGCTTTCGGACTGGACACCATATCATCAAGAAGGTAGCTTTTTCCTTCATTATAACAACCTTGTCAACTTGATTTTGATGACGTTTTCGAGATACAGGAAGAAAGACTTAACACTCTTTCACATTTGGGAGCATACAGCGAAAGAAAGGCTATCATAAGTTGGCAATTGGCTTAAAAAGTAATATTTAGTCAAGATGTGTAACAAAGTAGCAACATTGTCAGTGTGACGCTAACAATGTAATTTGTGTAGTGAGAGTATTATTCTGAGGATGTGTACTCAATTTTTGTTTTAGACCGTATTTGTGCTGTGTATAGAAGAAGAGCAATTACGTTATGAAGATGTGATGCAAGTACCCGTGATGAAGCTACATGTGTGGTTAAGTGGTTGTGGTTGAGAAGCTGTTGCCTATTAAGCAGATTAGGGCAAATCTGAGTTAAGGTAATCGCAGGAACCAACTGACTCTGTAAAAGGCCATATTACATAGTAAGAACTGCGGAACTTTGCACCTCAAAAAAAAAAAAAAAAAAAAAAAAAAAAATCGTAGAGATTCAAATAAAGGTTTCATTATTGTTCAAAATAACAGTTCTTGTTTTTATTGGCAAACATAAGGAAGTGTTACAAACAGGTGATCTGCAAAAACAGCATAAGCAGTCTCCATAGTATACCACATGATAAGAGATGTTTCATATATGTGAACAATTTGAGTAAGTAGCTATACAAAAACTTAGAAGAGAAAATTTGTACTATATACACATACATTCACAAGTGACAATACTGAAGTAAGAACTATTGGTGGCTATGACTCTCTTATTGGACGCGATTTCTGAACGACTCTCTTATCCATATCACAACATAACTGTGTATGTATTTGATATAGAAAAATAAGAAAGAAATACAAAAACCAGGAATCGAGAGATAGATGCAGTCGGTATTTAACATAATATTACGTGCACGGGATTGTGTCTCTATTGCTTTTACGAGAAATGGCTTTTTTAATTTACACTGTAGTATCAGAGTCTGAACTGATTGTTGTATTTCACTAAAATCTTCTCGCTCCGATAAATCAAGAAGCACCCAGTTACATAACTTCTCTATATCGGTGTTTGGAAATAAACTTCCAGAAGTAGAGAAATAAGAATATTTGGGTAGTTTACATTTCAAAGGTGGGATGTAGCTTTCCAAATCAGCAACAGTAACGGTAGATAGTTTAAAATTTGTCTCCAACACAAAGAAAACATTATTCAATATTTTGTTGAATTCTTCAAAAGGTACATGGCCCTTTCTAATACTCTTCATGCTGCCTGTTATATTTGCTGCATCTGAAAACGTAGATGAATTGTCCTCAGTATCTACACTTTTTGGTATCTGAGAATGAGGCTCCCGATAAGACATTCCAGTCGCCGTAGTTTCTCCTTTCGTATAGTCTTCCACAAGTGGCATAGCAGTATGAAACGTAAATACGTTTCTTACAGAGCATACTGCAGACCTGTAACTTTGCAGATCTAGTTGTCTTATATTACTGGTCCTGGAAGTAGATCGATGATCCGTCGTTCTGTAAAACCTCTGAAACAAGAAAAAGGTTTCCCAGATCTTACAAGTTTTGCGGTTTTCATTTTTCAGCTGTTCTATCTAGAATAGAATTAATACTGCAATTTTTCTAATTAGGCTGTTATTTATTTCACCTTTCTTTCTCTTCATAACCAGTATCTCCTTACGAAGTCATTTTCCATTGATTCACTGTACTAAAAAGCACTGGTGTTTTCGATTAGCGGAAAATAAATTTACAAGATGTCCAAGTTGGTGGCGTTTTCACAGTTCGTGTCTGCAGTCCTAACTGATTTCCAAAATGCAACAGTACATCAGGTTTTGACATTTTGTTTGTACATATAACGCGAGATATATGTAAAGATACATTTCATTTACTTATTTATTTATTTACATTCACTAACGCCCATAAAGTGGACGTCTAATGACTCTGCGTGTACATAAAGAAAGGAACTAATAAAATAATATAAAATAAAATTATTAAAAAGGGTTACAACAAGGGAAGTTCGAAATTTTATATTTCAGCTAGTATGTGGGGAGTGCCAATTTTGTTTGCCAGTGTGGATATTACATATGACTTAACTCTTAGAGAACTAGATTTTTGAACTCCCCTTTTTATAACACTCTTTAATAATTTTATTTTACGCCATTTTATTAGTTTCTTTACATATACACTCACATTGTTAGACATCCACTCTTTCATTCTCTCATAAAGACGAGTAATATCTTTGCACATTTTTCGCCTTATGTGACCAAGTGACAAAACGGTCAAAACATCAAGTGCAATTTCATTTTGTAAACCAATATTAAAGAGCCACAATATTAAAGAGCCACAGATCGTGAATAAGCTAACAATTTAAACATTTGACAGATGAAAAGTTTAATATTTTTAAGTCAATTTACCATCATAGCATTGTGTTCTCTTGCCAGTAACATAGTAGGCTTTTCCATATAAATAGTCACTAGAAAATCGTTTTAGAATCCCAAATCGGCTGTGAAAAAAAGAAACATTAAGTAAATAACATCCTAAGTAGAAAACAATGCCGCATTCATTCAATAAATAGTTGTGTATAGTAGTGTCCATGAAGAATTTATGCAAGACTGGTTGAAATTTCAGTGTCTCTGACCAGCTACTACATGGACAACGCAGGTCTTATGTAGAAAACAAATTAGAAATGTTCCTTTCCTTGAGTTGACTGTAAAAGAAATCTAGCTATCATCTCCACAGTTGTCTTGGCGATGTGCGATTCACATGATGCTGCTGTGTAACGTAATTACGAGAACTTCGGCCAAGAAAACTTTTCATCGGTGGAGCCAGGTCCTTCTCTTTCGCTATTACATCCATTAAATTATTTTAATTTGGGTCACAGTTTGCTCTGAAACCCGCGAGAGAGGACAATTAGTCTCAAAAACCGCTGATCCTAGCACTGCTGCTACCTAGTTCCAGTTACATAACATCAGATTAGGTAACTAGACATGCAGTTATACGCTTCTTTTCGTCTCCCTTAACTGTTTTAGGTTTCAGATAACATCATCTAATCTCTGTACAGGAAAGCGTCTGGAAAATACACTCTGACACAAAGAAGACACACCACGAAGAAATTATCCGAATGAGACTGGAATCGGTAGATGTAATGTTTATATAAAGATAAACAATTGATTACAGTTTCTGAAAAATTTGATAATTTATACAAGACGAAAAACTTCACAAACTGAACAAGTCAATAACGCCATCTCTTTCGCTATTATATCCATTATATTATTTTAATTTGGATCACAGTTTGCTCTGAAACCCGCGAGAGAGGACAATTAGTCTCAAAAACTTCTGCCCCTTATGAAAGCAGTTATTCCTCTTGGCATTGATTGATAGTGTTGTTGGACGACCTCTTGAGAATTATCGGGCCAAAATATGTCCCAATGGCACAACAGATCGTCAAAATCCCGAGCTGGTTGTAGGGCGCTGGCCAAGACGTTCAAAACGTTCTCAGTTGGGAAGAGATCCGGCGACGTTGCTGACCAAGATGGGGTTTGGAAAGCACGAAGACAAGCAGTAGAGACTCTCGCCGTGTGCGGGCGGGCATTATCTTGCTGCATTGTAAGTCCAGGATGGCTTGCCAAGAAGGGCAACAAAACGGGACGTAGAATATCGTCGACGTACGCATCCATACTATAACTCCCGGTTGTCGGTTCGTATGGCGAGCGACCGTCAGGTTGGTATTCCACTGTTGTCTGTGGCGTCTGCAGACACGTCTTTGTTGGTCACTGGGGTGTAGTTGGAAGCTGGATTCGTCACTGCAGACGGTTCATCTCCAGTCAATGAATTCTGGGCCGAAGACGTGTCTGGAGAAGCATCGGACAATGATGGGATGCCAACCAATATGGCCTGACAACCGGGAGTGATGGTCAGGGGTGCCATTTATTTTCAAAACAGGATCCCTTTGGTAGTCGTTGGCAGCTCCGTGACAGCACAGCAGTTCGTCGATGATAATTTACTGCCCGTTTTGCTGGTCTTCACGATAAGGCATCTTGGGCTTACGTTTCAACAAGATAGTGCCCATCTACACATGACGACATTTTCTACTTTCTTGCGAAACCCTACCTTGGCTAGCAAGGAATCCGGATCTCACCCCTGTTGAGAACGTTTGGAGCATCATGCACTGTGCCCCCCTACTAGCTCCGGATTTTGACGATCTAACATTCCAATCGGACGGAGTATGGCACGATATCCCTCTGGAGGACCTCCAACAATTCTAGTAATCAGTGCCACGCCGAATAACTGCTTGCGTTAGGGCAAGAGGTGGATGAACGCGTTGTTGATTTGCTCTGTTGCTGATGTTCTTTCTTTTGAGTAAATCATTAAGTTTTTCTGAAATTGTCATAATTTGTTTGTCTATACATGTATATCACATCTAAAGATTTCCTTTCCATTCGAATAATACATTCGTGGTGTGTCTTTTTTTTTGTCTTAGTGTGTACGAAGAAAGGAAAGAACGAAGGTTCAGGTTTAGCGTCTTGTCGTCGATGAGATCATTAGACACGAAGTACTAGGATTATGGAAGGATGCGAAAATAAATTGGCCACTCATGTTTAGAGGAACATCACATAATTCACCTAAAGTGATTTAGGGGAATTATCGAAAACTAAAATCTGGATATCCGGATGAGTATTCGAATCTGCGTCCACCCTAAAGGGAGTCCAGGGCGTCAGCACTGCGCCGCCTTGCTTGTTGGGCAATAAAATAGTGAAAATGACGAGATTCGCAACCACAGAGATTTGAACACATTAGTTTCCTCAGATACCACTTAGCTTATTTTCCCTTTAATCAGAAACAGGCAAGTCAATTCTTTTCAGAACAACATTCTCCAGGTATCCATTGGCTTTACAACCTAACCTATGGTACTGCAGTAAAAGATGCCGTATAACTCGATTAAATCACAACGTAGTCTCTGTTTTGGCTGCGTGCTCTAGCCTTCACAAAGAAAATAATTGCTGAAACTTTCTGCTTCCTTCACGCACTTCAGTTATATCTCGGCCAGCCCTTACAGACACCTACTGTGGCCATTCAAATAGAAGCACAAGAAAAAAACTATCATGACTTCTTCAAGCTCCGTAGGTCGAGGATGCACCCAACAGAATTTCGAGTTGTAGTTCCCGATAGTATCTCTTGAAAATTGTTCAACATTTGCCTGTCAATTACGGCACACTGCATTTAAAGAGTAATTAGCTATCGTCTCAGTAGCTAACATGTCTGTTGATGTCATTCGGTATTCCGCTAATTACAAATGTATACGTAATACTGCATCGTGGTAGGCTCGTCAACAGAATGTTAAACCGCGATCTTTCTTCCTTGTTTACTTATCAGGTTCTCTTTACTATTGCTGGTAGCCCGACATCGGTGAAAAATCTCCTTAAAAAGTAATGTGTAAGCAATGGTACTTTTCTAAAAACCAACCAGCCTTCCTCGAGACGGAGAATTCAATCCCCGGCCGATGAGGGCATCCCTAGCTCCGAGTGGATTGGGCGCATGTGTCGTGGGAGTACTAACACCAAGCAATTTCAGTGGCTAGATATCGCTTTTGGCAAGAATAATTCACTATTCTGAAAATTCGTTTCCACTAACAAGTAAACTACCCAAGGGATACTCCTCGATTTTGTTAGGCTTTAAATATGTCCTACTGCAGAGCAAAACAAGAGAAATTATTTTATACGTGCCCATACGGGCGTTAAGTGGGTGAAATACCACCTCGAAAAAAACTGATTTTAATAATTCTTAATACCATTGAAACAATAACAAATACAAAAAAACTCCAACTAAAAGTTCTATAGTTTTAAATAAGCATTACAACCGTGTACACAGATTTGTCGGAAAGTCAATTTTTTTGAAATCCGCTACCCCCTCCCGCCCCCCACTATTCTCTTTTTCATTTAGACATTTGTCCAATAGCAAAACGAACAGCATCGTTAACAGGAAATTCAGTCGTATGTGAGAAACTGGTATTCCAAATACATGTATGTCAGAAATAAGCTAGAAACATGTCGCTGTATGCGCACCCGACATGCGTCTGCTCCGGTGGTCGTTGTGATGTTTGGTTGTTTAAGACGTCTTTCTCACATAAATATATTCTAGATGTGTATTCTACATACACTTATATATGTTCTTTTAAGTTTGTGAAACATAGGCTACCTTGTTCTATGTTTGTATTTCTGTTTACAATTAATATATTCTTTTCTTTCTTTTTTTTTTTCAAGCCTTTTGAGATCGGGCTATGTTGTATTTGAAATTATTTGTACCTTATCGTTGTAACATTATTGTTAATCTGGACAATAATGAGGAAGCACACAATTATTATGGTAAAGAAAATGCTGACTGGAGTTTGATTTTGTGCATCGTTCACATGAGACAATTGCACTTTCATGACGGACATCACAAACATGATCAAAGTTTTTAAAGCAAAAATGGACAAGTGTCTTACATTTAGTTGGTTTATTTTCAGTGTAACCACTCTTCTACTACACATACTTAAAATGGTTGACGAAACTGGGAGAAGGAAACTGGCTGTACGTGAGGAACTGAAATTTTAGAATATATTTTTTTAAAAAGCAAGTTGACATAGTAACTATATAACATAATTTAAGGTCTCAGAGAAAAGGTGATACAAGTGACCTAACCATAATTCATGAGAAAATACATAAATCTTTTTTGACGTGCAATAAAAAATTCATGGTGCGTTTTTAGAGAATATACATTTATTATCAATGTCATGGATGCAGTCTTCGGTATTGTGTCAAAATGTCAAGAAGCAAAATAATATAATGCTAGAATAATATAAGAAAAATTTGTAATATAAGTGCAAATTATTACTGAGAAAAAAAGTGGTATAAATACACCACATATTATTTTATGTATTCAGCAGGCGACTACATTGTTCAAAAATCAAATGACGAACTCCTAAGATAACCGTTTACACTATGGAACGATTTCCAATACTTAAATCACTATCCGTGTCCACTGCAGTACTGAACGAATCCCACTAGGAGATCTCTGACAAGCGTGTTGCGTTTCCATGTCGGCCACACCTAGATCCGCGTCCTACACCTCTACTAACTATTCTCACGTTTGTTCATCTCTCATCATATTTCATTGACCTATGAAATTCTGATAAATGGGAGGAATGAGAGGTAGTGGTTCTGAACATATTTCCTTTTTGGTTCCTTGATTTTAAGAGGCTCTTTGTACAAACTACCGACTTGAATGGTTTGTTTCCTTCCTTTCAGATTTCTTTGGAAGTTTATCTTTAGGAATTCAAAATCAGGATTAAAAGAAGGCTTCACCGGCACTACAGATGGCCTATTTTCCTCAAAGCGCATTCAATGAATTGAGGCACACATCAATGGGTGTCCCGATTCATCCTTGCAGGTAGAAGGCTTGATATCAACAACGCAGTCCACTGTGTCAACTGAAGCAAAATCACATTGTTGCATGTTTATAACCTTGTAGCTTTTTCTTGCTGTAGAAAATGCGTTAGCCCAGTCATCAGCAACAAACACGTATTCATGTTTAGTATTACGTTTCTCTATTGTGCCAAAATCTCTATGACACTCCATGCCAAATGACCTAGCTCAATGAATTTATGGTCAGCAACATCAAGAATACCTTCCTTAACGACGTACATCCAAAACTTCGTCATCTTCTTGTTTCTCGTCTGTCCTCCGCAACAGTCACTGTATGCTGTGAGGTGTTGAAAAGTTGGATGATCTTTCAGAAACATATTCAAACAGAAAGCAACCTCTTGCGAATCATGTGATGGAAGAGGTTTGTCCCACAGAAGCACAGTTGCTCTGGCTGTTCCTATATTATGACTGCAGAAGTTTTAAGTCCATAGGTGTCGCATGAAATATACTTTGCTTGTGGTTTGAACGGACGCTGGTAATCATTTTTGAAGGTTAAATGCAGTGGCTAATACTTTACCCATTTCGCTGTCTAAGGCTACTGACTGATCATTCATAGATTTCAAAGCGCGTTGGGACAAACGATGATGCCATTCCTGTTTGTCTGCAGTTTTTTGATTTGGCACATATCTGTTGCTGATTTTATGGTCACGGTAAAATAATCACATTTATTACATCTATCTGAATGTGGACGGTGAAAGCTGAGATTAAATTGCTTCAAAGTCTCGCAGAGCACTATAAATGCACTTTGCAGTTCCCAAGAACTCAAATCCCAAAAATCGCGGAAGATATTCCTACGCTTTTCATCATTAATGTTACTGCACTATTTTACTACCGTGTCCACCACTGCTTCCTAATCGTTTTCTTAAAAAAAAAAAAAAAAAAAAAAGGCTCCAATGGCTCTGAGCACTATGGGACTAAACATCTGTGGCCATCAGTCCCCTAGAACTTAGAACTACTTAAACCTAACTAACGTAAGGACATCACACACATCCATGCCTGAGGCAGGATTCGAAACTGCGACCGTAGCGGTCACGCGGTTCCAGACTGAAGCGCCTAGAACCGCACGGCCACACCAGCCGGCAATCGTTTTCCTACATTACATTTCCATGTCCTGATATGTCTTTCCTTCTGCTGTTACCTTGTCGCTTATAACCTGAAGATTATACAATGTTCCGTAACCAGTTATTACACTGGCTTAAAATTGGTGAAAATTAAACAAAATATAATAACACAATGTTATTCGGTACAGACCTGGTTCATCAGATGTTTCATCTGCGCTTGAAACTTATTCGTCCGTATCAGTTAGATGTGAGACATCCACGCTCTCTGTTTCTATGTCACACACGTTCTTTGTTTTAATTTCGTTGTCAGAAGCACATTCTGAAATGTTCTATTAATAGAATATACACAGAACCATTTATTTTTATTCATTCTTATGAATTATTATTATTACATATCCCACTTAAAGATGTTTCTCTTTTTTCTTAATTTTTGTGACTTATACAACCTTCTTGTGAGCCCTGGCTTAAAACTGAAATGTAACACGATATGGTACGATACTACTAATGAAGGGATCATTACTTAATCAATCTATACAACATATCATACAGCATTAAAATAAGCAACATAGAATACTGATTCAATACAGACGACTAATAGATGTCTTACCTTCCATTATCATACATAATCCAGCACCAAATGCCCTCCGTTCATGGCTGTTTTCCATTTTGTATCATGTATAGTAACAGACAGTGTACTTGAGCCACCGTTTTTCTCAACAGATATGTGCCTCTACAAATAATGCAAACTCTTGGCCAAAAGATAGCAGCACCAATAGGTTGCAGCTGTACCACCTTTCCCTCAAGTTGTTCTGGTATTTGCCAACAC
Source organism: Schistocerca gregaria (assembly GCF_023897955.1). Classification (NCBI taxonomy): domain Eukaryota; kingdom Metazoa; phylum Arthropoda; class Insecta; order Orthoptera; family Acrididae; genus Schistocerca; species Schistocerca gregaria. The sequence goes on along the minus strand of NC_064931.1, from coordinate 288,836,595 downwards.
ATATCCCACTTAAAAATGTTTCTCTTTTTACTTAATTTTTGTCACTTATACAACCTTCTTCTGAGCCCTTCAATTATGCAATTAAGTCTGAAAAACATTTCATGAAATTTTTCCTCCGTCGAAACGTATTTCGGTCTAATGTCTGTATCATACCTATTCAAATATTCACATTTTTTCCATGTTTGTCAGTGATGTTGCATATTCTTTCGTTTGGCTGGCCCATGAATGTAAACACAAGGCTGATTTTTCATTTGCGTTAGGTATATAAACCTCTTCAAACCAGTTCCTTATGACCTTCGGAGTCAGGTTACCGGACGTAGAAGTGTAAGTAATGATATTGTCTGCTTTGTATAAATTTTTTTAACTTTTGGACCGAATTTGTCACCTTCTTCTTTCAAAACTGTAAGCAACGGAGACATTAAATTTCGGCAACCAGATATAATTGGCTGTATCGTGTAACTATAGCGAATTTAAAATAAGTGGCGACATTTGGCAGTTCAGTACGGAGCGAGTGGAGAGAAGCGTTGTTGCCAGCGTGTGCTGGACCCGTCAGCAGGAGACCACAGTATAATGATGCCACGCCAGCTAGGCGCGGGACCGTCAGGCTCCCTTGACAGCGTGAACAGAAAGCCGCGCAAGCCGACCGATCTGCGATCTTTCTCAAACGTTTTTAAAGAAACTATTCGGCAATAAAATCCAATTATCGTACAACTGATACTTTAATTCGTCAACTTTATGATGAACCTGGTATCCTTCCATTTATGTTCAAAATTACTGCAAGAAATGCTTAGTTTTCAATGGAAAATAGGTGTCGTGGGATAGGTTACATATTGCTGCGCATTAAGTGTAGATGACATATTGAATTATTCTTCAAACTTGTAAGTATGTCGCCGTCTGTTTCCAATTTCCAGAGAATTTAATGTATTTAAAACGCTCCGTGACGAACTCGTGTATCAGGAATAACACTAGAATAAATTATTCATAAACTGCTCATATCTCAAAAATGGTTTGTGGTATTCAAACAAGATTTTGTTAAATGATAGCGCGCAAAGACGAGAGTGTTTTTCCATACGATTAATATGCGAGACTTCCATACGTACCGCCATATTCAAACGACTACAAATTTTTTGAATGAAGTAATGTAATTACTGAGAGCTATCGATTGCTGGTGAAACTAGGACTGCTGTGGGTTTCGTGACAACATAAGTGAAGAAACTACAATTTTATTTTTATACTAAGAATGGGTTGTTTCATATACATACATCAAAAAAAGTTTTTCATCACCTATGTTCCGAGAGTTCTGGAATCTGTGCAGAAAATTGGAATAGAAATCAACAGGTATTACATGCATTGATCAAAAGTGATAGTGCATTGAGAATGGCTAGCTTCCAGCTGAAATCTAGATCTGCCAGTAAAATTTCAAAAAGACGACTGATAGCTCATTTGGGAGGACGACGGTTCAATCCCGTCTCCGGCCATCCTGATTTAGGTTTTCCGTGATTTCCTTAAATCGTTTCAGGCAAATGCCGGGATGGTTCCTTTGAAAGGGCACGGCCGATTTCCTTCCCAATCCTTCCCTATCCCGAGCTTGCGCTCCGTCTCTCTATCCCGAGCTTGCGCTCTGTCTCTAATGACCTCGTTGTCGACGGGACGTTAAACACTAACCACCACCACCACCACTGATAGCTGAACTCTATTATTTAGAAGTCAACATAGCTTTGGTTCACTCCGAGATGCCAGGACACATCCCTTGTTGAGGGCCCTTCCTGGTACAAAGTAACAATGCGGACGCGATCGCACAGCGTATTGGCCGTCTAGGCATGCTGAACTACAGACAACACGAGCCGTGTACCTCATACCTGGTGGAATGATTGGAACCAATCAGCTGTCGAATCCCGTCTTGTAGCTACTGCTCATGATCTACATCTACGTCTACATCCATACTCCGCAAGCCACCTGACGGTGTGTGGGGGAGGGTACTTTGAATACCTCTATCGGTTCTCCCTTCTATTCCAGTCTCGTATTCTTCGTGGAAAGAAAAGTTGTCGGTATGCCTCTGTGTGGGCTCTAATCTCTCTGATTTTATCCTCATGGTCTCTTCGCGAGACATACGTAGGAGGGAGCAATATAGTGCTTGACTCCTCGGTGAAGGTATGTTCTCGAAACTTCAACAAAAGCCCGTATCGAGCTACTGAGCGTCTCTCTTGCAGAGTCTTCCACTTGAGTTTATCTATAATCTCCTTTACGCTTTCGCGATTACTAAATGATCTTGAAAACGATGATTACCTGTGCCCTTTTCCAATCCTTTGGAACGCTACGGTACACCGCTGCAAGAAGGGTAGCAAGTTCCTTCTCGTACTCTGTGTAAAATCTAACTGGTATCCCATCAGGTCCAGCGGCCTTTCCTCTTTTGAGCGATTTTAATTGTTTTTATATCCCTCCGTCATCTATTTCGATATCTACCATTTTGTCATCTGTGCGACAATCTACAGAAGGAACTACAGTGCAGTCTTCCTCTGTGAAACAGCTTTGGAAAAAGACATTTAGTATTTCGGCCTTTAGTCTCTCATCATCTGTTTCAGTACAATTTTGGTCACAGAGTGTCTGGACATTTTGTTTCAATCCACCTACCACTCTGACATAAGACCAAAATTTTGTAGGATTTTCTATCACGTGAGTACATAGAACTTTACTTTAGATTTTGTTAAATGCCTCTCGCATAGCCCTCATCACACTACATTTCGCTTCGTGTAATTTTTGTCTGTCTGCAAGGCTTTGCTTCCGTAGCAGTCTTCTAACTCGTTTTTTGTACCACGGTGGCTATTTTCCATCTCTTACGATCTTGCTTGGCACATATTCATCTAATGCATATTGCACGATGGTTTTTTACTTCGTCCACTGATCCTCAACACTATCTGTACTTGAGATGAAACTTTTGTGTTGAGCCATCAAGTACTCTGATAACAGCTTTTTGTCACTTTTGCTAAACAGAAAAATCTTCCTAAGTTTTTTAATTTTTATATTTACGGCTGAAATAATCGATGCAGTTACCGCTTTATGGTCGCTGATTCCCTTTTCTGCGTTAACTGTTTCAAATAGTTCGGGTCTGTTTGTCACCAGAATGTCTAATATGTTATCGCCACGATTCGGTTCTCTGTTTAACTATTCAAGCTGTTTTTCAGATAATGCACTTAAAAAGATTTCACTGGATTCTTTGTCCCTGCCACCCGTTATAAACGTTTGAGTTTCCCAGTCTATATCTGGCAAATTAAAATCTCTACCCAGAACTATCACATGGTCGGGAAATCTACTCGAAATATTTTCCAAATTTTCCTTCAGGTGCTCTGACACAACAGCTGCTGAACCAGAGGGCCTATAGAGACATCGAATTACCATGTTTGAGCCTGCTTTAACCATGACCTTCACCCAAAGTATTTCACATTTCAGATCTTTGTCAATTTTCATCGACACTATTGCACTTTTTATCGCTATTAACCCGCCTCCCCCTTCGCCGTCCAGCCTGTCTCTGTGGTATACATTCCAATCTGAGTTTAGAATTTCATTACTGTTTACATCTGGTTTCAGCCAACTTTCTGTCCCTTATACTATGTGGGCATTGTGACCCTTTATTAATGAGAGCAGTTCTGGGACCTTTATATAGACACTCCTGCAGTTCACTATTACCACATTAATATTGTTATTCCCTGTTGCGTTTTGCCTACTACTACCTTGTCGCGTCTCATGAGGTGTCTTGTCGGGCCTAAGGAGGTAATTCTCTAACCTAAATAACCCACATGGTTGTTTACATCTTCGGGCGGGTTTAGTGACATCTTTGGAGAGTCAAAGGGACTGTATCTGTGATACAATATCCACTGTCAACGTCTACCTCCAGTAGTTTTGGGAATCGGGGTGATGCAAAATTGTTTTTGATGTGTATACTATTGACCTGACTAGCACTCAATTGTTAGTTTAATAATTCACTGTTTCAGGATTCTACCGCAATTTCAACTGCATTAGAATGTTATAGAGATGAATATTTTTGAATCCTGCTGTATTTTGACAAAAGAAGCTGATTTTAACATGGTAACTACACAAGTTACATATTCATCAAAACTCGTCACAGTCCTTCATGAATCAATGTCTCCTGAACTGCCTCTCGGTATGGCTGACAAATCAAGACCAGCCTTGTCGTGAAACATCTTCAGTGGCTTCTTTGGTGACCATTTCAACCTCACTGAGTGTAAACTTCTTGTCTCTTGCGACATTAATTTTCACCTAGGGCCATATGCTCTGTCGGATTTAAATGACCATGATACCGACAAAGCGTGGTTAAACTATTCCCTTTACTGTTAGCCAGCTCGTCGACCCGGTAGCGTGACATTTTGGCTTTTTAGAGCACTAAAAGTTCCATAACCTTCGCCTCATACATGCTAGGACCACCTTTATCAGATGTAACTTTTCTTTGTGCCTGCAGAATACCCGCTTCCCTTCACTGCATTGCTGGAGCTTTATGCATCACAACAGAATGGTAAGGCGTTTTGTCCATTACTACTGTCGAATTCCGTGAAATGTTTTGCAGCAGAAAGTTATATTCCCAGCCCATGAAAGTGTTCTCGGACAATACTTTTCTTGAAAATCTCGTATCCAAATGTACCGCACTGTTGTTATTAATGCAACACCAACACAAAACACTTGTTCACAATACATGAGGATTACAGAACACTTCAATGACAGAAAATATGACTTTACAACAAGAGCTGACGAACTTTGATGCATATAGTACATGCTGTTTATTGATGGTCTGGTAACAGGGTTGCGATATCAGCCGATCAGCTGGCGGCGTGGTAGGGGAAGCCGGTTCGCCATTGGTGTTACCTGGGCAACGGTGCCACGTCCCTCTCCTGTTAGCCAAACGTTAAAAGGCGCCACTAATAAAAAAAAGTATTATATGTGTTAAGGCATTGAGAGATTTTGCTGGAATTTCAACTTTTGATGACTTCTGAAAGATAAAGTTCGTCGTGTATGCATTTCAAAATTGCAACATGACTGATCAGACTTATAGACAAAGGCTTCTCCAAGTGATACAGTTTTCTATTTTGCAGTCTCCACTAATTCACATGCTGTTGCCCTCAATTCCTCTTTGTTCACTATTTGTGCTTGAGTGATGAATTGATTGATTTTTCTTGAAAATGCAGTGTTTTACTTTAAAATTATTAATCCATTTTGAGAAAACCTTGAACAAATGTTGTGATAAATTACCATCATCCCTTGTTTGTAAAGCCCACCTCTTTATATCCAGGTCATATGGCGGTATTGGTTTGTTCACGGCAGTTTGAAAGTTATCTAATACGTACTTAGAAATAAGTAAGAACATCTAATTTCCCGCCTCCCCCCCCCCCCCCCCCTCTTGCAGTAGTTTCTGCTTCCCATTTATACTGATATTCTCTTATTATGACCTTTCTGTTTTGCAGATTCAAATTTGTTTTTTACAGAGCTGTAAAATGTAATCGACTTTCGTTTATACTCGAGGTATAGGATCTGAATTTGCACTTTCGCCTTCAAACTTTAAAGTAGTGTGACTTTCCATAAATATGTCATTACCAGTTATATCTCTAATGAAATTTTTGATTGTGATAAAAGTAATTTCTTCGCTAGTGATCATAGTTTGCGCGTATTGTGGCTGGTGAACCTCTGTACACTGCAAAGACGAAATATTTTCTCTCTACATATAATTGTATATACAGATATACGAACAATAAAATATTTGGAGTTTCGAAGGAGTTAGCCGAGAGAAACAGTAAAAAGCGCAATCAAAGCAATTAAATCTGAAATGGCTACAGCATGAAAAAAAATCCAAATGTGAAAAGAAAAAAATTAATGGCAACAAAGGAATTTTACCTGTCACAAAATTAAAAGAAAATATAATAATAGAACAATATATGCGGAACATACATTTAGAATATATTTATCTCAAAAAATATATTAAACAATCCAACATGACAATTAGCATTGAAGCCGACACATACTGGGTGCACATAGAGAGATACATAGATATTTCTAGCTTGTTTTTGACAAATGCATGTTTGGAACACGGCTTCATCAGATATGTTTGGACATATATAGTTGGTATCCCTGAGACATGTTAAGTCTTTCCTCTATCTGTAATAATGATGTAGGCCAAAGTAATGAATTAAAATTTTGTATCAGCAGTGGGATTCGAAGCTAGCTTTTTCATAGCGTTAGTGTGGTGTAACGGATAGTGCAGCTGCGCCCTAAAAAGGAGACATGGGTTCGACGACTGGTGCTTGTACAAATTTTAATTTATTGCTTTGGCCTAAATAATTGTTATATATGATGAGATTTCTTATTAACGGTATTATACGTTGCCATTAGCCAAATGTTGATATGAAAAACAAAATAATAGGGGGAAGAGGTAAAAAAATAACTTTTTTGAGAAATCTGTATGCACCACAGTTATGTACATTATAAGCCACAGCACTTTTATTTAAAATTCTTTATATTTGTTATTATTTAAGCGATTTTCATTCATAAATATTAGACAAAAGTTTTTCAGAAGGGCGTTCCACCTCCTTAACAGCTGTATGAGCATATATAAAAAAGCCTCTACCGCTTATTTCGCTCTATACTACAACATACTCAAAGCTGATAAAAATTGAAGTGTAGCCCATGGGTGTGTCTACTTGTAAGTTTGGAAACTATACGTTTCAATATATTGATTTTCTTTTTTAAGTTAATCGAATATGCCTATTAAGAAATCAAGTGATAAATAATTAAGGACGACGTAAAAAGTTTATTAACTTTAGCTATTTCTCACATAGCATTTAGACTCACATGGGAAATACACTTGCATTAGATAGAATATACATCAGTTGTTACTGATATTTAAATGAGTTACAGTCAACTTCTTCTTCTCTGTTATTTTCTTTAGACATGTACTCACACATTTAAAATCACAGTCTTCGTGTCATATCGTGAAATGTCTTGGGCACCATAGATCAAGTTCTCAGAGGAAGGTGCAACCCCTCGTTCACAATGAGGTCATTCGTCTTAGACTCCTAACGCAAGCACACAACGCCAAGTGAAGGAATCGATAATGGCCTATTTGAGGAAACTATCCAAGTAATCAGACGATGCACTACCGCTCAGAAAGTATCTAAATGACTTGAATTGCAGCCCGCCTTATTGCTATGCATTCTGAAGGATTTAAGTTCTCCTGATTTATTATCCACTTGGTGGTGTAGTTCCGTGTCTATAATAAATCGAATCCTTAGAGACCAACAGTGAGACTGTTTCATTACGCAGTCAGTCCTGATATATATGAATACCAAGAAATTGCAAATGTTAGGAAAACCGTTTCTAGATATGTGCTTGCAAACTCAAGCCTCTTACAAGTAGTGGTATTGAACATTTAACAGCTTTTATTAGGGTCTGCCGAAGTATATGACACATCTTATGACTACAGATATGTCGCATAATTCTTTCAGTGCGATTAGAAAAAAATACTTTTTTATGTACTGGGTTACACAAAAATATGTTGTGTCTCGAAGTTTCACGATCATTCGAGGTATTCCTTTGATTCAAAAGATCCAGTGCGTTTCAGCACGATTTGGGCTGCATCGTTCTCATTTTCTATAGTGAGGACATTCTTGGAACGAAAGGCCAGCTGCCTCTCACTAACATTCAGGGTAGATTTTAACACAAAAGGGGCATACAACGATACTGAAACTAAGCTTTCTCTGTTACTTTTTTTTATTTTTTTCTCAGCACTTAGCAGGTATATTGAAAGAGAGTAACTTAGGAACTGCTCTTACAATGAACTAACATCACAAAAAAAAGGTTGGAAAATTCTTGGGTAACATCATATTACAAGAAAAATGTGAGACAGCCTCATATAAACTTAAAGTGGAAAGATTCAGTTCATTTAAGTGTAGTGTATTCTTAAGCCATGGGACTTCTGTTAGGACACGTGTTCTACTCACTATACAGAAACTTAAATATTGGATTAGAGTGCTTTCTAAAACTATATTTCATCATTGGAGACCAGATTTTGCGTTATGATGCCTTTCTGTCCAATGATAATTTACAAATGTTAGCTATCGCCTTTGTTTCCTTTTCATCTAGAGTTTTAGTCAAAACTGGGAAATCAGCCATACTTGAAATGATATCAGGCGGATCCTGATTGAACATTAGTTCACAGGGATCAAATCCTGTTGCATCATGTTTGTGTTAGTTGATGATATCTTTAAAGCTCTTGATGTAATCGGCGCACGCTGAATGCATTCTTGCACAAAAGGTTCGATGTAAGATTTTTATGTTTCGAATTCCTGCATTTCACAAACATGTTTGGTGTCTAACAGATACAAATTATGGAACATTATGCAATAAGACACTTTCAAACTTGGTAACGTTTGCAAAGTAGTCCTTCTCAAGTTAATCTACTGTTGTTTTGGCATTTACTCTTTTTATTTGATGAAATTTTACATTTTCCCTGAAACCATCCACCAACGCATAAATATGAGTACGTGTTCCTCTAGAGGCGGAAAGGGGGGAGACAGATCAGTTGGCATTAATTACAAGGATTCACTTAGTTCTACAGTGTGCATATCCCTTGGCACTGTATTATTCGCTACGGCTACGATCAGACATGCAAAAACAGGAAGTCAGGCCCTTTGCTGCTCTACGATACACATTCTCAAAAATCACCTTTTCACATAATTTAGTGACACACAAGTTCTTGTCCCATAATGACAATATCGTAAGTGTACATAATTTATCAACAAGTCTACTCGCTGTGAAGGGAAACATAGCTGCCATTCCGCTGAATCTAGTTTTCATCTTCTGAACAAAATTCCTTTACGCAGACCATAGTACCGTGCTGCCTTAGGAGAGCAGGGGACCCGTACATGACTTTTCATTTGTTTCATCGGATCGTCATCATTCTGTTCTCTCCTTAATTTCTGAAAAGTTTTCTTTAAGAATATTACCTTCTTGACTTCGTGCATAGCAAACACACGTACTTCATCCTTCTCCTTTAAAGGTATTCCAGATTCTGTGCACAGTTCAGCAGTTCTCATAGCCCATGTGCTATCAGACTGTCTTTACCTTATATTATATCTAATTTCAAAGCCGAACTGCTGAAGATCTAAGGCCCATCTTCTTAGTGCTGCATGCCTTATTTTCCAAGTTTTTAAGAATGTAACAACCTTGTGGTTGCTATATGTTATCACTTTGTGACCTTAGAAGCTATGTTCAAACTTCAGCGTATCGAATACTATGCCCAGAGCCTCTAATTTCGAGACACTAATAATACGCTTCAGGTCGTAGCAAACGACTCGCGAAAGCGATCGTTTTATGTACATCTTTATTTCTTTGTGTTTTCGCTTGAAACAATTCCTCTGCTGTTGCGTACCCACTTGCAACAACTGGCCTACAAAAGGGCTTTCCGAAATCTGGATGATGCAATGTTGGACTATCTATCAAAAATACTTTAGTTCTTCAAAAGTGGACTGGCATTCTTTAGGCAAAAGCCACGAGGTATCTTTTGTCAGTGAATGGTGTAGGCAAGGAGCCATATGTGGTGTCACCGCCAGACACCACACTTGCTAGGTGGTAGCCTTTAAATCGGCCGCGGTCCGGTAGTATACGTCGGACCCGCGTGTCGCCTCTATCAGTGATTGCAGACAGAGCGCCGCCACACGGCAGGTCTAGAGAGACTTCCTAGCACTCGCCCCAGTTGTACAGCCGACTTTGCTAGCGATGGTTCACTGACTTCTACGCTCTCATTTGCCGAGACGATAGTTAGCATAGCCTTCAGCTACGTTATTTGCTACGACCTAGCAAGGCGCCAGTATCCGTACTATTGATATTGTGAATCATGTACCATAAAGAGCGACGTTCTCCATTAATGGATTAAAGTTAAGTATTCCACCAGCTACGTCCGCTTTTCTCAATTCTAATTCCCTTGTCATGTTCCAGACCTCACGCCAGCCTGCGTGAGCTAAAACGCGTGCATTTCGGCCTCCTTTAACCATACGGTTGGCTCTCCTGCCAACCACAACACCTTACACAATTGAACACCTACAATACATTAGTAGAATCCGAATAATCTCCACGTAGATATGAGTTGCTCTTTGTTCTTACGAGCCTCAAACATCTCAATAACTTCAGGCTTGAAAGGATCTGTTAAAATACTTTCTCTGCTAATTTCATTGCCAAAGAAATTTAATTTGTCTTGGTCATTTCTAGCTTTAATGTCATGTCTACCTTTTTTTGCTGCTTCCAGCATCCCGTCTAGTAGACTAATATGCTCTTCGCATGTGGTATTGGCCAACAGTATATCACTACATAATCTGTCTCATGCACCAACAGTTCTTTCCCCAATACATGAGCCTTTACTCTTACAAAAACATACACACAAGTATTTAATGCAAAAGGGACTACTTTGTATTAGTAGCATACTCTTTTGTATAAAAGGTTTATATATCTATACGAGTCTTTTGCCAAAGGCAAATTCCAATATCCACACGTTATAGCGACTGAAATGAGATAAGTAACCTGTTGGAAGTTAGGCAGCAACTCGTCCATATTTTCGAGGCGGTCACTCTTTCATTACGATTTCACTTAATCTGCAGGTGTCCAAAATCAGTCTGCCGATTCCGTCACGTTGAGGTATCGCAACAAGGTATTTTTAAATTCACTAACTGCTTGTTCAGTCACCCCCAGTCTAACACACGTTGAAATCCATTTACTGCTTATTTTCTTGCAACATGCACCTGGTAAAATTTTTGAATAAAACTTGGTCAGGTTTTATATTTAAAAGAAACTCATAAACTTTTATGACACCTGGTTTTATCGGCAATACATTATGATGGTTGGCTAAAACATTTCATAATTCTGTCCTTTGCTCACAGGAAATCTGTAAATTGACTGTATTTTATCCTCTATTTCTAAGGCGCGTCTCATTATACTGAAAAGATACTTTTCAATGAGAGGCACTGCAATTACATCACAATTTGGCAAACTTAACACTACTTGGCTCTGATCAAAGTCACTCTTTCCTTAGTATTTTGACAGGAAATCAGTGCCAATTAACAATTAAAATGTAAATCTGAAACAATTAGGGAGGATAATCTACAATGACCTCTCTTATATCTATGGGTATCAACCCTTCTTGCTTCAGTATCCTAGATTTTTTTCCATTAGCACTTACTATTCTCAAACCAGACACTCTCATTAGCGTTATTTTATTCTCGTTAGGAACGGAGTCAAAGGAAGTTTGGGAAAATGCACTTGCCTCACTGCCGCTATCAATGAGATAGCGTCCAGTTATGTCTCAAATATTTAACTCTATAATAGGATGGCTTATTCTGCTTATTCTACCTCATGAAATTCTCCCAGCATGTATTTAACAATCTGCCCCAAACTAAAATAATCTCTTTCAGTTGCAGTTACATTTACCCTTAGATTAACAGGGTTCGCAATGATCATACATTCAGCTGCGTTTTGAAAGCTGTCTACCAATTTGAAATAAAAGCATCTGACCACCTATTATACCTCTGTTTCATATCACGTAAACTTTCTGAGCAACTGTGTTCCTTTGCACCACTACTGTGTTAATTATCGTCTGCCTGTGCTCCTTCTTACAAGTTTTTGCAGCTCATAAGTTCCCCAACTTTATTATACTTGTTACCCCCTTCA